>NW_011495078.1:5750300-5753372 GCF_000754665.1 Bison bison bison | reverse complement strand
TTTATTTTTTGGGGCTCCAAAATCACTGCAGATGGTGACTGCAGCCATGAAATTAAAAGATGCTTACTCCTTGGAAGAAAAGTTATGACCAACCGAGATAGCATATTGAAAAACAAGACATTACTTTGCTAACAAAGGTCCGTCTAGTCAAGGCTATGGTTTTTCCAGTGGTCGTGTATGGATGTGAGAGTTGGACTGTGAAGAAAGCTGAGCACCAAAGAATTGATGCTTTTGAACTGTGCTGTTGGAGAAGACTCTTGAGAGTCCCTTGGACTGCAAGGAGATCCAACCAGTCCATCCTAAAGGAGATCAGCCCTGGGTGTTCTTTGGCAGGAATGATGCTAAAGCTGAAACTGCAGTACTTTGGCCACCTCATGTGAAGAGTTAACTCATGGAAAAGACTCTGATGCTGGGAGGCATTGGGGGCAGGAGGAGAAGGGGACAACAGAGGATGAGATGACTGATGGCATCACTGACTCGATGGATGTGAGTCTGAGTGAACTCCTGGAGTTGGTGATGGACAGGGAGGCCTGGTGTGCTGCGATTCATGGGGTCACAAAGAGTCAGACACGACTGAGTGACTGAATTGAACTGAACTGAACTGAAGGCTTTCTCTCTCCAAGTACCTGGATGTTTCCTCCTAGTCAACCTATCAAGACTCCCTGTAGGTATCAAGATCATGCCACCACATAAGTAGTCTCCCCAGGCTCTGTGTGCAGAGGAATTTTCACATTTCTATCCTACACATCAGTAATGTCCATTCTGTGGTTGCTTCCTGAGCACTGATACATACTTTTTCTGACTAATTACAGGAAAGATTTAAGCCCTATTCACCCCTCTGAAGACTCTAGCTCCTGGAATACCTGGGCATGGGTGCTCAAACTGAGCAATTAAATCTACAAATTTGTTGTTGCTATTGTTCAGTCACTCATTCGTGTCCAACTCTTAGCAACCCCATGGACTGCAGCATACCAGGCTTCTCTGTCCTTCACTATCTCCTGAAACTTGCTCAAATTCATGTTCATTGAGTCAGTGATGCCATCCAACCATCTCATCCTCTGTTGCCCCTTTCTCCTTCTGCCCTCAATATTTACCAGCATCAGGTTCTTTTCCAGTGAGTCAACTCTTGCCATCAGATGGCCAAAGTATTGGAGCTTCAGTTTCAGCATCATTCCTTCCAATGAATATGCAATGTTGGTTTCCTTCAGGATTAACTGCTTTGATCTTGAAGTCCAAGGGACTCTTGAGAGTCTGCTCCAGCACCACAATTTGAAAGCATCAGTTCTATAGTGCTCACCCTTCCTTATGGTCCAACTTTCAGATACAAACATGACTACTGGAAAAACCATAGCTTTGACTATGTGGATCATTGTCAGTAAAGTGATGTCTTTGCTTTTTAATATGCTGTCTAGATTTGTCATAGCTTTTCCTCCAAGGAACAAGCATCTTTTAATTTCATGGTTGCAGTCATCTTCTGCAGTGACAAATTGTCACATTATTTCATATACCATTTCTAGAAGAGAAAAGTATGTAGAAAATGATGAATAATTGCTGCAACAGCTTTCAGATGGATGACAAGAGAAAAAGAGAGAGAGGACAAAAGAAAGTAAAATTTCGGTTGGTTGTCTTTTTAACACTTGATTTTGGAGAAGTCATAAAACACACGTCTCTCTTAAATGAATTTTACCATATATGGATTCTCAGATGCAGTGACTAATGCTCACATTTCTGAGAATTATTCTTGGCAGTGAAGCTATTTAGATACTCCCTTTAAGCCAAGAGAAACACTCACCGTCATAGGCCTTCCTAGATGTTGTACACAGAAACACTAAAAGGCATACCATGAAATGTGTACCATTTCACATAAAGCTATCTTGTTTTAAAAATCTAGAAGATGACTTTTGAATTACATTTACTTCTTCATAATTTTATATAAAAAATGTTCCTCTGTGGGTAAGACATAATAATCCTTTGCTCCTATATGTCACTATTTCTCCAAAGAAACTACACAAATTAAAAAAAAATCCACTCCCAGTTACTTTACACACATGTATGAAAAGAAAACAGAATTAATACAAGCTAGAACATGTCCATATCCCGAAATGCCATTAGGCAAGAATGGAGTTATTTTTGACTATTTATTTTCACCTGTATGGCTAAGAAAACATAATATTGCATGTATGTTTGAACAAAACTTGCTCTATGGTGGACCATACACACATATATATTCAAGGTTTAATTCAAGGTGTTGACATCATCCTTTACACCACTCGACCGTCTGGATCTTGGTTTCCTCAGGGATTACTTCAGTAATAGCTGGCAAGATAACTTGGCTCGGGACACTGCCTCTAGTTGAAGAATTTATCCTGAGAATCAAGGCATAAGTGTCTTAAATTTGGTTCCAACAGGGACACATGCCTAAGACAAATGATCAGCTTCTAAACTCGTTTTCTCAAAAGAATGTCCTACCCCAAGTCTTTGCTTTATAGAACCTGTCTGCTGGTTCTAACCTAGGGACAAAGTCACTTTGTGAACTTAACTGAAGACCCATTCCTTACCACTTACTGTACAAAATGTCAGAAGTCCACCTGGGATGATGTCCAAGAGGCAGGTATGAGTCTGTGCCCTCAGCCAAGTCCCCAGAATCCACTGTAGAAATAAAGAGACTTCTGACCTTGGCTTATCACCCATATCTTCATTCTTCTGTCTCAGAGGGACTGAACATCTACAATATGTTAGTGTGTGTACCACGGACTGGGGACACTCCTTCTCTGCCATTTTAAGATTTACAGTCTAGCATCTTCCCATGTCAGTGTTCACTAAGTGATGAGTAAAGCATAGGTTTTTGGAATCCGTGTGCTTGTTCTAAAAGAATAAATATAATGTGAGTTACCAAGAAGCTTTTATATATTATAAAATATATAATATTTTAGAAGTTTGTAGGGGACTTCCCTGATGGTCCACTAGCCTAGGCTCTGAGCTCCCATTGCAATGGACCCGGGTTTGATCCAGGTCAGAGAACTAGATCTGGCTTGCCATAACTAAGACCCGGCATAGCCAAATAAACAAACA
>NW_011495078.1:5721842-5750200 GCF_000754665.1 Bison bison bison | reverse complement strand
AATAATAATAATTAGAAACATATGAGATTAGTTACAGACTGCAGGTAGTCAAATGGTCCCTGAAGAAACTGATTATCTTACAAGAAAGATGAACATCTACTGAGACTGTAAAATTTACCACACATTCTACACACATTCACCAAAAGTGAAAGTTACTCAGTCATGTCCGACTCTTTGTGACCCCACGAACTATACAGTCCATGGAATTCTCCAGGCCGGAATACTGGAGAGGGTAGCCTTTCCCTTCTCCAGGGGATCATCCCAACCCAGGGGTCAAACCCAGGTCTCCCACAATGCAGGCAGATTCTTTACCAGCTGAGCCACAAGGGCAGCCCAAGAATACTGGAGTGGGTAGCCTATCCCTTCTCCAGCAGATCTTCCCAACCCAGGAATCAAACTGGGGTCTCCTGCATCGCAGGCGGATTCTTTACCAACTGAGCTACCAGGGGAGCCCATGTTCACCAAAGAGAAAAGCTAATGGCCATTTTCAAAGAAATATTGGATTGATATGAAACGGCGGCTTGAGTCAAACCCCAGCTTCAGATCAGATCAGATCAGTCGCTCAGTCGTGTCTGACTCTTTGCGACCCCAGTTTAGCCCGTCTCAAATGATAGAACCCCACTATGGCTGCAAGGACCTTCGGTCACATTTGGGAATTGACACATGAAAGACTCCATAGTCTTAGGGCTATGGCATGTTTGTGGAGAGTGAGAGTGTGATCCTTTATTTGAAAGCAGCCTTCAGTTTAAGTGCCTGACATCCAATTCCTCTTAAAAGATAAATCGACATTGTTCGATTAGTATGCACAGAGATTTCAAAATGCCTGTAACTGGGAAGATGGTGTTCTACCTGACGCTTGCCCTTCAGGAAGGCTTCACACAAGCAAACACTTAGTACATTGTCAATAAACCTCAGCCAGTATTAGCTTTGAACCCTGGATCATTGTCATTCTGACCAGAAAGGATTTTCCATACTGACTCCGCCCTATTGCCCAGTATGAGTGAACGGATAAAATACCTCCCTTAAAATTCAAAACTTGTGTGGATGAGCTAACAGTATCTTGGCAGAAAGGAAATGGCAAATCGGATCACCATCTTTTCCCTGGAGTAAAAGAAATAGGTGAACCTAAGCAGGGGAGGTGGTCTAGAATGGCAGAACAAATGGGAACTACCAGGGGGCAAGACACGGGAAAGGCATGATTGTGAAGACGAAATCACATAAATGAACAGCTTTGTCTGGGACTGGGGAAAAAATCCGCTTAGCGTCTTTCAAGGAAAAGCAGTGGCTCAGTGCTGAAGAGTACACTTGCCAATGCAGGAGACACAGTTTTGATCCCTGGGTCAGGAAGATCCCCTGGAGGAGGAAATGGCAACCTATTCCAGTATTCTTGCCTGGAGAATCCCATGGACAGAGGAGCCTGGCGGGCTACAGTCCGTGGGGAAGCAAAGAATTGGACACAAGCTGGCGACTAAACATCAACATGAACATCAAAGGTATCCAAGGCGTTATCCTCAGTTCGGCTGGTTTTTCTTTTCTTGAAATTTGAACTCAGTAAGTATTACTGTAGCTTTTAGCCATTTACTCTATGGCTTGAGCCAAATAGGTCACACTTAGCTACTTCCCATAACTTAGAGTGGCATTTGTTTTTAAAACCAAAAAGGTCAAGATCTTAGCCTGGAGTTCTGAGGTGAGACACTCAAGGTGACGGATACCTCAGCCGAGACCCAGTGTTTGCTCCTGGGGGTTCCTTCACTGTCTGAGTTCCTCATTTTGCGGCCACCCTGCTCCCACCAGACATCTTGTTCTCATCATGGAATGCCTCTGTCCCTTTAAAATTTGTTTCTAAAACTGGATCAAGAAATGTCTTAGGACTGCAAGAGAGGCTGGCATTTCAAAACTATTTTTATTGAATAACAAGAGCCTAGAAAAAGGAAAAGAAAATTGTGGGAGAGTTCCTGAGTACCAGCTCTGAATCAGACAGTAACTGTCCATTTCCACAAGGAGGATAGTTTCTCTAGATACATACAATGTTTAGAAGCTTCTGGCTCTTGCCCTGCCTGCTGTTTCCATCAGACAAAAGCTCTTTTTTCTCCTTCTTCAAACAACCTGTTCTAGCCTAAAGGAATTTCCAGTTTCTAATATTTGACTGTAAGATGCAGGTGTGATCCTATGGTGAATATTACAGGCTGTGCCAATGCCTGTGTGAGCTTCTGAAATCTACCTGACTGTGATCCCTAAAAGCTTTGTTTAAGGAAGCTGAACACCTAATATTCAGGAGGTGCAAGGGAGGGGCTGTATTCCTTGGAATCCCTTCAGATGAAGACAGATTATTATGTATATGTTGCCCTGACTTTGCTGTTGAGGTCATCGCCCAAGCAATGTGTCATCTTTTTTGGATTTCCTGCTATAAAATAGACAATTGGCACAAAGGCATTGGATCCAACATGACAATTTGAGTCCGTAAAAATAAATAGGCTGGCTATGTTTAGGCTTTGTATTTAAATGAGAAATAAATCCTTTGTTACTTACAATACTGTCAGTAGGGGCTTCCCACGTGCCCAAAGTAGTAATGAACCTGCCTGCCGATGCAGGAGACACAACAGATGAGGGTTTGATCCCTGAATCAGGAAGATCCCCTGGAGGAGGGCACAGCAACCCACTCCAGAACTCCATAGACAGAGGACCCTCAGTCTATGCGGTTGCAAAGAGTCAGACAAGACTGAAGCGACTTAGCAGCAGCAGCATTGTTAGTAACTGCTCAATAATTAGCTTTTGTTCAGGAAAAAAAAAACCCTGATTATAGATGCTTGCATAGCACCCGAAGTGTCTAAAGCCAATGCTACCAATTTAGCAATAGAAAAATATATATATTTTTTCATCTACTCCAGAGGCAATTGACTTTGAAGAACCTGTTACAGAAATAGTTTTTCTTTTTTTTTTTTTTTCAAGAAGACTAAAAATGGCTGAAAACAGATTTACAGTCATTAGCAAAGGGAATCCCACTTGGTTAGTGATGTCACATTTCAACACACAAAAGTATTTACAGTTAAATAATCATCTGCCATCACGTTTCCTATTTCAGCCACTAGTGTTACATGAGGATATGGGAATAGTCTGCATTTCCTTTCATTATTTGCTTTATGTTCTGTGAACTTCCCCTCTTACTGTAGCATTTGCAGGGGAAACAATGGTGTACATGAAAGCTTAGCATAGACCGCTCCTTTCCTGTATTCACAGGCTTTACACAAAACAATATCCTTGTTGAGATTAAATTTCAAGAGTTGGTCGCAATCCAAAGGTAAATTGCCTTGGAGAAGTTGGAGAAAATATAACAAGATGTATTTGATTTACACGATTTTTAGAAACCCCTTGTTGATTTAAAAACAATCTGAAGCATAAATATTCTAGAACATCAGTAATTTAGAAATGAGAACATGTACTTTCATCAAATTATGAGGATTATAATTTAAATAGTGTCAAGACAAGAAAAAACGTTTCCAAATTTTGTGATTTCTCAACTGTAAGCAAAACAGAAGGAGTTACATGGTCCCTAGATAGCACTCTGTTCTTCCAGATTCTAAGAAAGGAAATTAAAGAACAAAATTAATATTAAGAAGATATAATAGGGTTTTCTTTTATAGACAGTAGGTAAGTTAATCAGTTCAATTCAGTCGCTCGGTCGTGTCCGACTCTTTGGGACCCCATGGACGGCAACACACCAGGCCTCCCTGTCCTTCACCAACTCCCAGAGTTTACTCAAACTCATGTCCATTGAGTCGGTGATGCCATCCAACTGTCCCATCCTCTGCCATCCCCTTCTCCTCCTGCCTTCAATCTTTCCCAGCATCAGGGTCTTTTCCAATGAGTCAGTTCTTTGTATCAGGTGGCCAAAGTATTGGAGTTTCAGCTTCAGCATCAGTCCTTCCAATGAATATTGGTTAATATGAACCATATATTTTAATACTGAGGGATTTTATCAATCATTGGCTAATTTTAGAACAAAGATAAAGAAAATTTTGGAAAAACTATGATAAAATAATACCTATAAAGCTATGATCAGAGAAGGCAATGGCACCCCACTCCAGTACTCTTGCCTGGAAAAGCCCATGGACGGAGGAGCCTGGTGGGCTGCAGTCCATGGGGTCGCGAAGAGTCGGACACGACTGAGCGACTTCACTTTCACTTTTCACTTTCATGCATTGGAGAAGGAAATGGCAACCCACTCCAGTGTTCTTGCCTGGAGAATCCCAGGGACGGGGGAGCCTGGTGGGCTGCCGTCTATGGGGTCGCACAGAGTCGGACACGACTGAAGCAACTTAGCAGCAGCAGCAGCATAAAGCTATGGTAATACTAATAATAACTATGATAAAATAAAATAATGACAAATGTAAAAAGCAAGGACAAAAGATTGAATGGCAGATTTGTAGTTTACACTGAACGATAGTACAATACCTGTGTGGACGACCAAGCTGGCCGGCAGTGACATCATTTAAAAGAATACATTTTCTCTTATTGAATTTAGAAGAGCAAAAATTGAAACATTTCCCCCTCAAAGTCTGTTTTTCTACATACTTCTTTTTATTGGAAAAAAAAAAAGGCAGGATAGTGCCTGCTCAAAAGAAATCATGAATGGGAAACTCATATGCCGAATTCTTATTTTAATAAAATGTATATATGAGACTAGCTGGTTCATACAAGAGATGTTAGTAAACCTGTTCTTAGAGTAATTTGTACTCTTCCTCTTACAAATGAAGCCCATTATCTGGAAAAGTTGTTAATTTTACATTTCCCCTCTTATTAGCATGTTTTCAGGAAAACAGTGGTACTCATGAAAGCATGTCGTATCACACTCTGTTTTCACTTATTCATAACTTTCCCACAAAAAGCTCTCTTTTAGATTAACTTTGTAGGCTTGGTTTCAACCCAAAGCTAAATTACTCCAGAGAAGCAACGTTCTTTCCAAGCTCAACTGTTCACTTTAGCAGGTGGGTAAAGACAAAAAAGTTTCAGCCCCTAGTGCACATCTTCCATCCAGCCTCTTGGATTAGATTTAAGCCTCAGTGACTTGACAGCTGAAAGCCAGCTACTCCAAGGGCCATTTTCAGGAGAGAATGGGGTTTCATAGACCAAATAATTCTGCTCAAAAAAAAAAAACAAAACAAAAAAATGAAGTGGAGCAGTAAATTGGCAAGAAGACCCATTGCCTCATTTCTGTGTAAAACTCACAGGCATTAGCTGTGAGTTATTATCCAGTTATTATATGAGTTATTATCCAGTTAGGATAGATTGCATTATGCTGTGATGACCCCAAGCAATCCCAAAAGGGTTTCACTATTGTTGCTCATTTGTTTGACTGACTGTTGGCCCATCTTTTCGCTCTCTAGCCTACTCCTGCGGATCACCTGGGGTCTCTGATTCCCCTCATCTTCACTTTAGCACCAAAGTTGATGGAACGGCTTGTCTGGGATGTTGCTGTCTGTGGGCCAAGGAAAGAGAGGTGGCAATTCACAACACTAATAGCCTCTGAAAAGCTTGTGCATCCGTTCCACTGGCCAAAGAAGTCAGAACACTAAGCCTCATGTCAATAGGATAAAGAAACATAGCCATCCCCTTGATGAGGTAATTTTCTTAAACAACAATGCAGTCTGCCACATGGATGTTGCTGAAATATACAATGTGTGAATCTCTTCAGAGGTATCAAAGGGAATACAAATACCACTCTTAGACAAGTAGAGCCCTTCTTCCAAAATTCAGAGATCCCCTAATCTGGGACCTGTCCTGACGAGGCAAAGAATTCAGAGGGCCAAAGAGAAAATTAATAAATCTGAATACTGTTTCAGTAAAAAAACAAACAAACAAACAAACAAAAACAGTTTTTAAAAGCTGAGACACTGTTAGCAGTATTGAAGAAGAATAATGAGAGAAAACACTAATATAATATCAGAATACAAAGAGAAAATGATGACAGATCCTAGAGACACTAAAATGATAATACAGAAGCATAAGTAACTTGCTATTAAATATGTAACACAGATAAAGAACAGATTCCTTGAAGGATAAGACATCACAATCAACAAATGAAGAAACAGAAAATCTAAATAAATGGAAAAATGCTCTATGTTCATGGGTTGAAGACTCAGTATTAATGTGTCAACTCTCCCCAAATAAATTTGTAGAGTCAATGCAATTCCAATCAAAATGCCAACTGTTTTTTAAGAAGTAAAAAAAAAGGTTACTGTAAAATACAAAGAAAAGCAAGAGATCTATATCAGCCTAAACAAGCCTAGACTTAGGAGAACAAAATTGGAAGACTCACAAATAAAATTGTTTCTATGACTTACTATAAAGCTTCAGTAATCAAAAGAGAATGGTATTTTGGCAAGGATAGAGAAATAGATCAATGGAACAGAACAGATACAAAACAGAACATATATGAAAATATGTTCAGTTGACTGTCATCAAAGGCACCAAGAGTACTCAACAGGGAAAAAGTATTTTCCTAAAATAACTGGATAAATGCATTTTTGCTTGCTTTATTTTGTTTTGGATAGATGCATGTTAACAAACTGGTCTCAACTCCTAAACTAGCATCAATACAAATAATAGTTTGAAATAGGTCAGGGACTTAAATGTAAAAATTAAACGTGTAACACTGAGAAGAAAACATAGTAAATTATGTGCACATCTTCCTGGTAGGCACTATTTTCTCAAGGAACACACAAAACATATTTTAAATGCTCTTATGTTTATGTATTATTTCTCCATTTAAATGTTTTATGCTTTTAAACATGCAGAAAAATATCGATATATTGAACATCAAAATAAAGAAAATACCTCTGTTTATAAATAGAAGATATTAGGAAAATGTAAAAGCAAGTCACTGAGTCACAGAAAATATCTTGTATGGTCATGGTGGTGGTTTCATAGCTAAATTGTGTCCATGGACACAATCTTGCGATCCCATGGACTATAGCCTGTCAGGCCCTTCTGTTCATGGGATTCTGAGGCAAGAATACTGGAGTGGGTTGCCATTTCATTCTCCAATATCTTTTATATATACATATATGCACATGTCTGACATAGGATTTGCATCCAAAATAGAAAATGATCTATAATTTAATAGTGAAAGGTAAATAACTCAATAAAAAAATTGGCAAAAGACAAGCAGTTACTTTTAAAAAACAAAGAGAGATGTACGAAAAGCACATAAAGCACTCAAGTCATCAGGGAAATTCATGTGAAATCCACAATGAGATATCATTTCTCACCTACTAGAGTTGCTAAGACAAAATAGAAAAACACATGAACACATTAAAGTTGTGAGGATACAGAGCTAATGGAACTCTCATGCATTTCCTTGTGGGAGCATAAAACAGTGCAATAACTTCAGAAGAATGTTTGGCAGAGCCTTGTGAAATTAAGATACACCTACACTCTGAATCAGCAAGTTCTCTTCTTTACATTTATCCCAGAGAAATAAAAATTGGTGTGTATGAAAGATGTGTGCAAGTATGTTTCTGTCAGCTCTAGTCACAAAGCACCAAAAAATAGCAAGAGGACGGACAAGCAAATTGTGATATGTTCAGTGAAAAACTTCTCAACAAGAAAAAGAAATAAAATAGTGATTTCACACCAATATGGATGAATCTCAAAAACACTGAGTGACAAAAAGGCCAGGCACAAGAGTGTATCCATTATGAGTTCATATATTTAAGGCGCATAAACAAGCAAAACTGAAATGTGGTTTTAATTGCAGAAGTCGCGGGCTTCCCGGGTGGCACTAGTGGTAAAAATTCCACCTGCCAAAGGAGGAGACATAAGAGACACAGGTTCGATCCCTGGGTCAGGAAGATCTCCTGGAGGAAGGCATGGCAACCCACTCCAGTACTCAATTGGAGAATCCCATGGACAGAGGAGCCTGGCAGGCCACAGTCCATGGGCTTGCAAAGAGTTGGACATGACTGAAGCATGCAAACACACAGGAGAAATCAGAATGAGAATTACCTATCAATGGTACATTTGTCCCAGAAGAAAGACGAGGAAACTCTCCGAGTTGATGGTATATCTTGATTTAGGTGATTGTTACTCAAGTGTGTACATTTATCAAAATGTATTGAAATATATACTAGAAAGCACTGACATGTACGCTTAAAACGGGTGAATTGTATGGAATGTGAATTACATCTCAATAGGAGACTTTTACACATGCGCGTGCACATATGTAGGCACAAACAGCAAAAGCAAAATTACTGTTCCAAACTCGGTTAAGTAGAAATTCCCTAATTGGGAGTGAACGTTTTCTGAGATAACAGTGCTGTGTAGATCTGAGTTACTCAGGGTGTTACATTTAGCACAGAAAAATCAGTCGGAATGAGAACGATGACAGAAAACACAACAGAGCCGGGAGCCTTGGTTTGCAGTTGTGTTTAGCTATCAGCTCCTCCGGTGGCTCAGATGGTAAAGAATCCGCCTGCAAAATGGGAGAACCGGCTTCTATCCCTGGGTTGGGAAGATCCCCCGGAGAAGGGAATGGAAACCCACTCCAGTATTCCTGCCTGAGTACAATCTGTGGGGTCACAAAGAGTTGGACACAAGTAAGCAGCTAACACTTTCACTTTCCACTTGGGAAAGTTGTCTAACATCTATGAGCTTTGATGATCTCACCTGTAATATGAGGGTCCGAATCACAAAACCTCTGAGCTTCCCTCTGTCTCCAAAACTGCATTTTTGTTGTTGTTATTGAATAACTGGATTTACACTTTCCCTACCAAAATAGTATCTTTCTGTTCAACATGTCTCCCAAATTTTTTTTTTCCCATTTAATACCAAGCTATCTGAAGCCTTTTTCCTAAACTGGTATAGATGATGTCTTGCTTCTGAATCAGGACAAACAGCGGTCTGTTATTTGAATGCCCACTCTGGCTATTTGTGCTCTACCAATTTTCTTGGAATGGTGTCCAGTTAGAAAGAAAACACCGAGGGAATGAAATGTACATAAGGCTTCGTTTTTACAACCATATAGGTGTTAATTTTGGATTTAGCTCTGTTTTGGAGAAATCAATCCCAAAGCATATGATATTTGCTCAGATTTTAAAACATCTGAACACCAGTTGGCCAGTAACAGAGAGATTTGTTATTCACGCTCTTCTTGACACATAATGCATTTCCAAACATAAAATAGCAACCTCCAACCATGCAGAATAAAGTGGTTCCAATGCATTACTAAGAAATTGAATACTGTATCAGTGGGGTAGAGAATGGACTTCGAATGGAGGGTACATTAAATTGTGCATAGTTGTCCATAATATTGAGTCTCAGGGAGGGATGGGGCCAAACTGTTTAAAATCTTCTCACTCCAGAAAAGGTCAGTGCCTCCATAAAGTGGGAGACGATGCATTTCAAGCCCTTTATTACTAATAGGAGAGTCCATTATTATGTGAGTTATTGATGCTTACGGTGGAAAGTCTGGAAATTGAATTCGTACGTTTCGCACATAACCACAGAAACTCACACCCGGTATTTTTGTATATTGGTTTTTAAAAAGTTTCTTTTAGAATTATGTCCAAACTCTTTACAATCCTTTTCTTTTCCAGTTATTGAATGGCAACAAGAATAGCGAGTATTTTGCTTAAGGATCCTTCTTTGCCCAGTGCAAATTTCACAGTAATGACATGCGTTTTACCTGCAAAGCACGTATTATCAATGCTTCTGCAGTACAGTTCCTTTCTGAAATATCTGACTATATAACCTGCAAGGGAGAGGTCAGGCTGCCATAAACCATGAGAGAGAGAAACATTCTGAAGCTCCCTAGGGGCTGACAATAAAGATATCCTCAGTAGGGAATGAGGTGTCCTTTGGGAGCCCAGGACACTTGAAGACATCACGCTATGAATTCTTCCTGCCTCACCCTCCACTCTGAATAATTACGCACAAATCAAACCAGATCAGAAGGCCTAGGTGGAGAAATGTTATAAGAGGAAGCCTGACTCTTGAAGCAAGAAAAGTAGGAGGACAGATCTGGACTCTCCTTTAGACAATGTTTACGAGCTGGTTGCAAACGGTTTTTCTTCTCCACCGGGAAAACTTGCTTGATTGAAATTCTCTCTTTTCCTCTCTTCCTTCTTTCCTCCCTACCTCTCTCTCATTTCTATCTTGTGTGTGTGTGTGCTCAGTCGTGTCTGACTCTTTGCGACTCCATGGACCGTGGCCCACCTGTCTCCTCTGCCCATGGGATTTCCCAGGCAAGAAGACTGGAGTGGGTAGCCTTCCCTCCTCCAAGGGATCTTCCCGACCCAGGGATCAAACCCACATCTCTTGCATGTCCTGCACTGGCCGGCGGATTCCTTACCACTGTGCCACCTGGAAAGCCCCTTGAACATTCCATCTTTTGTACCAAAACACACACAAAATCAACTTAATCCTAAAGACCATTTCAAATATTTGAAGACAAACATCATATCTATTAGGGAGCCTGGTGGGCTGCCATCTATGGGGTCGCACAGAGTCAGACACAACTGAAGCGACTTAGCAGCAGCAGAAGCAGCAGCAGGGATTGAACTGTGTCCCCATAAAATGTATATGTTAAAATCCTCAACCACCCCCAACCCAGTGCCTCAGAATATGATGTTTTTGGAAATAGGGCCATTGCAGATGTATTCTATTTGTGGTTATACAATAGTGCCTGTATGCTAAGTAGTTTCGGTCGTGTTCAGCTCTTTGCGACTCCATGGACTGTAGCCCACCAGGCTCCTCTGTCCATGGGATTCTCCAGGCAAGCATACTGGAGTGGGTAGCCATTCCCTTCTTCAGGGCATCTTTTCAACTCAGGGACTAAACCCAGGTCTCCTGCACTGCAGGCAGATTCTTTACCATCTGAGCCACCAGAGAGTGTTAGTGTTATTTGCTCAGTCATGTCTGACTCTTTGTGACCCCATGGACTGTAGCCCATCAGGCTCCTCTGTCCATGGAATTCTCCGGGGTAAGTACACTGGAGTGAGTTGCCTTTCCCTTCTCCTGGGGATTTTCCCAATCCAGGGGTCGAACCTGGGTCTCCTGCATTGCAGGCAGATTCTTTACCCAATGAGCCACCAGGGAAGCCCAGTATTTTCATCTGTCCCTCCCCCTATCCCACACATGTCCCATGCCTCCTCTTCTTCCAATGGCAGAGATTCTAGAACCTTCTCTGCACCTAGAAACTATGGAAATTGTTTGCATTCTTCCTCAATTAAAAAAGGAAACAACATATCTTGCCTTTTGCAGTTGTCTCATCTTCTCAGCCCCAATCACACAGATCACCTCATCTCATGACTGAGCTCATCGTGTTTTTCATAAGAAACATCTCATGAAGTAATTTGATAATTTATGACTGGGTGCAAATATTTAGTGTTACTTATGCCAGATTTTGTATGCCATGTTGAAACTTCAACTTAATGACAGACTTTAATTAGAACAATCTAGGGTTCACACAGCTTAAATAAGAAGCATACCAGCTAAACTATTTTTGCTATTTCAAAGAGAAAATATTTTCCTAAAATCATTTTCTCGGGCAGACACTCAGATCACCTGCCTTTAAAACCTTTCAAGATTGCTTTTCCCATAACCCAGTTCCCTAGTTACAAATCACCATTGTCAGTGGTTTGCAAGGAGTTCAGGGCCTTGGGGTTTAGCACTTTTACACTCAGGAGCTGTTTTGTCTGGGCCTCCCAGCCCTCCAGGGGTTAAGGCAGCACTGACCTGTTCTGACTCATTTCTACCCTCTCTTCTGAATCTCTCTTGCCAACCCACAGATTGTGCCAAATGTCAGTGTGTTTTGCAAGGAAGCATCAACTCTGCCCCTTTTATGCTGAAACGCCCACCTTCCCGTCTATTAAGTACTTGCTTGTTTGCTGTTTGGGCTTCCCTGGTGGCTCATCTGGTAAAGAGTCCGCCTGGAATACGGGAGACCTGGGTTCGATCCCTGGGTTAGGAGGATCCCTTGGAGAAGGTAACGGCCTCCCTACTCCAGCATTCTGGCCTGGAGAATTCCATGGACTGTATCGTCCATGGGGTCGCAAAGAGTTGGACACGACTGAGCAACTTTCACACTTCTTGTTCTTTAGTCCCTAAGTCGTGTCCGGCTCTTTGTGATCCCGTGGACTGTAGCCCACCAGGCTCCCCTGTCCATGGGATTCTCCAGGCAAGAATATTGGAGTGGGTTGCCATTTCCTTCTCCAGGGGATCTTCCTGACCCAGGGATCAAACCCAGGTCTCCTGTATTGCAGGCAAGTCCTTTACCATCTGAACCACCAAGGAAGCCCCATTTAGTGATTGAGTCATTTCATTTAATATTTTAAGTGTTATTATTCCTCTCCATTTATAGTGTGAAATCTTCAGCTTGAAAAGCTAGATTGTTTGCACGTTCATGTTCATAGCAATATTTTATAACTATTATTCATAACAGTTAAAATGTAGAGGTGAGCCAAGTGTCCACTGACAGATAAATGGATAGGCGAAGTGTACTATATGCATACCATGGACTATTATTCAGCCTTTCAAAGGAGGGGATTCTGACGTATGCTGCAACATGGATAAATCTTGAGGATATTTTGCGAAAACAGCAAGGAGGACTTACTGTACACCACAGGCCAGGGAAGGTCCCCTGGAGGAGGGCACGGCAGCCCACTCCAGGATTCTTGCCTGGAGAATCCCCATAGACAGAGGAGCCTGATGGGCTATGGTCCATGAGGTCACAAAGAGTCGGAAACGACTGAGAGACTAAGCGCATATACACATACATATATATGTGTACATATATATATTTTTATATATATAGCATGAATCTCTTTTCTGTGTATCTGAAAACACAACATTGCAAAGTAACTATACATCAATCAATCAATAGCCTTATCTATGTAAGGTAATAAAATTATATCACCTTTCAAAACACTGTTTACCTAAAAGCTTTTAGAAATTGAAAAACAAAACCACTTGGCATTAAAGAAAAAAATCTTGGGCGTAATAGGGCTGCTTGACAGAAGTTGACTTTGCAACAGGCTCTGCTGCAAACTACTTCCTTAAGAAATAGCTTAAACTGCTTAAATTAAATTATTTTATGGAGAATACCTATGATATGTGTTCTATCTCTAGAATTAGAAAACCTAATTTATATATTAAATGATTCATAGTTTATAGTAATCTGTGTATATTTTATATATGAAATAGTGCTTCCCGTTTTTAATAGATAGATGTATAAGAGTTTTAAACCACTTTGATAAATAGGCTTTTGATCCTCTATCTTTAAATAACTCTCTTTTAAAAAAAAAGGTTAGCTCTTAGGCCAGGTCCAGCTGGGCAGAGTGTAAAATGCAATGAACAAATCCATAAGTATCCTGTGGATTGAAGCTGTGGAACTGGGCAGTCAAGGTGATTCAGACCCTAGTCGTCCACATGTTCCTCAACCAACCAGGTAATTGAAAGAAGATTTAAAATGGGCAAAAGAAGATAAAACAGTGACTCCATTTTCATGAGTGGATGGCAAGCAGGGGTTAGAAAGCATAGATGTGGCATTTCTTCTCCTGGATGTGCAAAAACACATGTCAACACTCAGCCTGTATCTGTGAGCAACCCTTCTGCCTCTGGGAGAAACAAAGGTAAATATGGGTGTGGGTAACAAGATATTTCAGGAATACATTGTTCAAACTCGTCTGTTCACCAGCTGCGAGCAGAGGCCACAGCTTATCTTCTAGATGCTCCTGATAACTCTTATGTCAACAATACTTTGACCTACAGAGAAAAACAAACAAAAAAAAAATTTACTACTGATTTATAAAACCTGCCTTCACAAAATTATTAGGCTTTTGGTTCCTTAGTCTGATTTTCAATCATCTTCTTTTTATTTTTATTTTTTTTAATCATCTTCTTTTTAAAAGTCTTCTTCTTTTTTTAAAAAATATTTATTTGTTTGTTTTCCAGGTTTTAGTTGCCGGGTACAGATTTTAGTTCCCTGACCAGGGATCGAACCAGAGCCCCCACCTGCACTGGCAGTGTGGAGCCTTGGCCACGGGACCGCCAGGGCCGTCCCTGATACTCAGTCTTCCGATCGTATCTATAAAGAGAAGCAATGAGACCAGGCCACGAGAGGGTGGAGATTGGACACAAAGACCTCAGGGAAAGGAGGACGTGGGTGACCTATGACGCAAACATGTACAACATCTGTCGCCTCCCTTTTTCAAGCTCCTACAATTCATAATACATCTGCTGATTTATTCAGCTAATATGTTGTGGTGCCTTCTATAGCTAGTGAGGGGTTTCCCAGGTAGCTCAGAGGCAAAGAACACACCCATCAATGCAGGAGACACAGCTTCAGTCTCTGAGTCGGGAAGATCCCTTGGAGAAGGAAGTGGCAACCCGCTCCAGGATCCTTGCCTGGGAAATCCCACGGACAAAGGAGCCTGGTGGGCTACAGTCCACGTTAAGTCACTTTAGCCATGTCTTGACTCCGCGACCCCATGAACTGTAGTCCCTGCCGGCTCCTCTATCCATGGGCTATGGTCCATGGGGTTACAGAAGAGTCGGACATTACTTAGTGACTCAACAGCAGCATAGCCAGGGGGCAGATGTGTCAAGATATTGTCTATACTTGATCAGTTCCAGAATACTCAGGATTGGAAAGCACATTCTTGCTCAGTGATCCAGCTAAGATGAAGCCCTTCTTTAATACAAAATCTCTGCCAAAGCTTAGATCTTTGCCTAAATCTTTGCCACCCCAGAGATAGCCTTCATAGCTAAGATGAATTTGTTTTTTGACAAATCCTGCTGCTAAAACACATTTTTACTTGTCATATTTACACAGTAGATGTTATTTGTTTGTGTGAAATTAAGTGCACTATCTTACATCTATCCCCATTAAATACCAACTTGAAAAAAAATAAATCGCTGCATTGTTCCAGCTTATTAAGAACTCCTTAGAGCCAGAAGCATTCATTAACTCTCCCAACATCGGGTTGTTTGCATATATATGACAAGCAGGCCTGCCATAATTTCACCTGACTTGTCATAAAAATGTTGACCAAGGCAGAGTCATATTCCTGAAACACGAGTTAGCCTGCCAGGCCGAACCTCTGAGAAAAGCATCTGAGTTGACTCTGCAAGTTTCACCACCAGGGCTTTACCTGCATGCCATTTTAGTAATTGATCCATTGCCAATCAAACTGTAGGATGAAGGGCTGTAAGAATCCCCACTGGTGAAATAGTGGTGAATTTCATAGAAAATAAGGTGTTTCTTTAGTCCCCAAATATACATTGGGTCTAAATAGAGATTAATTGTGCTTGCTGACTTACCGAAGACTCCCAGTTCACACCCGATACCCTGGATCAATCTTGAAACATCCTGGAATGGAAGGCAAGCTAAATGTTCATGGTCCCTGAGTTATGGGCAATGGAGTGGATGAGCCATATTTCTACAACTATGCCCCTTCCATAGCAAAATTCCCTGGACCGCTTCTCAGGCAGGTTCAGGAAGGCAGCTTTCTCCCCTTCTTGGAACATCTGCTGAGTTCTTTGGCATCTTTGCCACCACAGAATGATAAATACTTGAGTGCCACCGTCAGTCATTGCTTTATTCTTAGCAGCTAATCAGGTGACTGAAACTTACAGGCACTTAATTCATATTTACCGAGTGAAAACTGTTCATCAATGATCTAATGTGTCCAGTGTCATTCTATGACTCTATGAAAGTATTCTCAGGACAGGGAGGACATGTGGGTGTAAGTGTGAGTTCTTGCCTCTCTGGGCTTTATTTGTCTCTTGGTGCAACCTATTTTGAGGATTTTATTTACTCTGTTCTTTCAAGTTTTCAGCCTGCCATCTTGGCCTTCTAGGTAACAAATAGCATCCTACCGTCTAGCATGAGGCCTCTTTAGGCTTTCATTAAGTGACAGCTCCCCTTGCCGTGACTGACTGCAGCCGTGAAATTAAAAGACGCTTCTTCCTTGGAAGGAAAACTGTGACCAACCTAGACGGCATATTAAAATACAGAGACATCACTTTGCCAACAAAGGTCCGTCTAGTCAAAGCTACGGTTTTTCTAATAGTCATGTACAGATGTGAGAGTTGGACCATAAAGAAGGCTGAGCACTGAAGAATTGATGCTTTTGAACTGTGGTGTTGAAGAAGACTCTTGAGAGTCCCTTGGACTGCAAAGAGATCAAGCTAGTCAATCCTAAAGGAAATCAGTCCTGAATATTCATTGGAAGGATTGATGCTGAAGCTGAAGCTCCAATACTTTGGCCACCTGATTCGAAGAACTGACTCACTGAAAATGACCCTGATGCTGGGTAAGACTGAAGGCAAAAGGAGAAGGGAGTGGTAGAGGATGAGATGGTTAGATAGTGTCAATGACTCGGTGGACATGAATTTGAGCAAACTCTGGGAGATAGTGAAGGACAGGGGAGCCCAGTGTGCTGCAGTCTGTGGGGTCGAGAAGAGTCAGACATGACCTGGTGACTGAAAAATAACAAACTCCTTGCAAAGATCACGGGCATCTGCAACTGACCAGAAACATGACTTCTGTCCCTCATGGCTGCTCTGTCTATATAAATGACTAAAGCATCAAGATTTAATGACCAGACCTATGGATGGGAATTTCTGGTCAGCGACTATGGTCTTTCATTTCCATTCACTCATATTTGTCTGCTTAAATCTGGACAATCACATAGCAGGCTATTTTGTTTGTTTCCCATGACATTGATTAAAAAATAATCTGTACAAAAAGGAAAAACAAGTGTAAACACAATTCATTCTAACTTCGAAGAAAATCCTATATTTAGTCTCTTTAATTATGGTCTGTTGTTGGGAAAGTGAAAGTCATGTCCGATTCTTTGTGACCCCATGGACCATACAATCCATGGAAATCTCCAGGTCAGAATACTGGGGTGGGTAGTCGTTCCCTTCTCCAGAGGATCTTCCCAACCCAGGGATTGAACCCAGGTCTCCTGCATTGCAGAAGGATTCTTCACCAGCTGAGCCACCAGGGATGCCCCTGTTGTTGGGAGGCAATCCTCAAATCACCATTTCATGCCTTTCAAGACACTTTGTCTAATTTAACTAAAAACTTATTATTGATTCCCCACCGTGTGTCACATACATTTTCCTATACTTTCAGAACAATGGGAAAAATGAAATATTCAAATGGAACGGCATTTGTCTCTAAAAGGAAAAACCTTCTGAGATGAAATCTTGGTGCCTGGGCTAGCGGATGCCAGGGATGCAACTTATTTTTAGAATAATTTTAGGCTCACTACAGAAAACAGTTGAGTGCAATTTCATGAAGTCCTCTGGTTTCCATGGCAAATGGGGCCATTATTTCTTCTGAAACGGAAGGCTTTTACTTACACTTTCCAAATGCTTTTCATATTATGCCAAAAACTCAAGTCAATCCAGAAACAAGTACACTAGTGGCTTATTGTTAAAAGCAGTTCTTAAGGGAAAATGTGCAGCAGGTCAAAGTGACCTTCTATTCAGGCCCGTGGAGAACACTGAATAATACACTCCAGTCAAAAGTCATCCGTGTATGCAGACAGCAGGACATAGGAAGAGTTTTAATGATCTGAAGCCCTTCATTGTGTTGTGTTATAAAAACAATAAGTTAGACATTCTCCATGAAAGCAGTAATGATTATGTCTTAAGATACAAGATGCAGGCTCTGAGCATCACGTATATGCAAATCCATTTAATACTTAATGTGCACTCTGCATATTAAAACATAAACCATAAAAACTATGTGATTTTGTAAGCTCTGCTTAATTTCATGATAGGTGATGATATTTCTTCCTTAGAGGATCCTGGAATTTTTAATATTGAATATTAAATGGATGTCGGAAATGCAACTAATTAGACTAATAAATATCAACATGGTGCTTACATGGCTTACTGGGTGTTTTTCTTGTTAAAAAAAAAAAAATGACACTGTTGCTATGGGAAATTACAAATTAAGACCTCTGGATAAAAACTGGAGTTGAATCACCTTTTCTTTTCAGCATAGACTGTAGTCTACTGTGTCAATTTTAAAATCAATGGAGGTAAATCTAAAATCATGTTAATACTAAAGTATACTCTTCGATTAATATCAGTGTTTCTGAGTCGTCTTTCTGACTGCCTGTTTAACTATACTGACTGCAGTATCTATGGCAACTGTATAACGACTAGTGTGGGACTAACAGTTATATGTAGCTAATATGGCAATGGCACCCCACTCCAGTACTCTTGCCTGGAGAATCCCATGGATGGAGGAGCCTGGAAGGCTGCAGTCCATGGGGTTGTTGAGGGTCGGACACGACTGAGCCACTTCACTTTCACTTTTCACTTTCATGCATTGGAGAAGGAAATGGCAACCCACTCCAGTGTTCTTGCCTGGAGAATCCCAGGGACGGGGGAGCCTGGTAGGCTGCCGTCTATGGGGTCGCACAGAGTCGGACATGACTGAAGTGACTTAGCCTAGCCTAGCCTAGCCTAATATGTGTGTGTGTGTGTGTATGTGTATTAGTCACTCAGTCATATCTGATTCTTTGTGACCCCATAGACTGTAACCTGCCAGGCTCCTTTGTCAGTGGAATTGTCCAGGCAAGAATACTGGAGGGGGTTACCGTTTCCTTCCCCAGGGGATCTTCCCGACCTAGGAATTGAACTCTGATCTTCTGCATTAGCGGGCAAATTTTTTTTTTTTTACGGTCTGAGCCACCAGGGAAGCCCATGCAACTAATATGTAACTACTCAAAAAGGGGTTAAAATTATACAAATATTAAATCTATATTTGATATGTGCCTTGGAAGAACTTATTGGCTCAAGTGAGAAGAGCAAGCTCTATCTGGCTGCTGACCACTGACCTACAGAATCCAGATTTCAATACAGATTGTCAGCGTTAGTTCAACCAGCTATTAATCCTTATTCTATATCCTAAGCTTTGAAGCCAGCTTGCTACTTCCCCTTTCAGGTTCTCTTTTCTATATCAACATAAGAAGCTCTATTTTCATTCTTTCAAGATCTCAAATCACATTGGTTGATATAGTAACCCTAAGCTTCTCTTAATCGTTTTCGTTTTTCCATCAATAGAATCATTTGGGAGGTAGTTTTAAACCATGGCCCATCCAACACGGATGTACCAGCCTAGCTGGGACTCTTTGTTACCGAATAAACATAAATCATAAAGAATTGCAATTCACTTCAAAAGCGTGATTCACAAACATATGCTACCTACTCCAGCACCCAGGATGAGCAGATACCAGGAGAACTGACATGGTTGCAGATAAGAATCGTACAGGTGTCATCATCATGAAATGGTTTTACTTTTCTGATGGATGTTCTCTTCTGTGCTACACTCTGCATCTCTTTTGCAAAATAATGCCTTTGGGTCAAAGTACGGAGTGTTAGCCACTTTGAGTAATTTGAGTAGTTTTATTTGAGCATTGGACACTTGTTTACTTGATTGGATGGTCTTATTTGATTCAAAACAATTTTCCTCCCTTTTGCCCAAACAAGAAAGGATAAAACTGGTAGGAACTGCCAGGTCTGGTGAGGAGCTGGCCATCTCTCCCACTTCTAACTGGTCTAGATGTTCCAGCCACAGAGAGGCGAGGAGAGAGAGACAAAGAGAAAGTCTCCTTCACTTTCTGGGCTCTCTCTGCTTCTACTTTTCTACCATCCATGAGTCTGTAATATATACAGTGTTTATATATACAATGGAGTATTTATTACTCAGTTGTAAAAAAGAACAAAGTGATGTCATTTGCAGCAAATGGATGGACCTAGAGATGATCATACTAAGTGAAGTAAGCCAGGCGAAGGCAAGTATTATATGATATCTGTTATATGTGGTATCTGAAAAAAAGATACAAATGAACTTATTTAAAAATAAAAATAGGCCCACAGACACAGAAAACAAATTAATGGTTACAAAAGAGGAAGGAGGGTAGGGATAAATTAAGGGTTTGGGATTAACATTGATACACTGGTATGTACAAAACACATAATCTGCAAGGACCTACTGTACAGCATAGGGAACTATACTCAATATCTTGTAAAACCCAATAATGGAAAAAAATCAGAAAGAGAATATATATACGGGGCTTCCTAGGTGGCTCAGTGGTAAAGAATTCACCTACAATGCAGGAGATTCAGGAGACATGGATTCAATCCCTGGTCAGGAAGATCCCCTGGAGAAGGAAATGGCAACCCACTCCAGCATTCTCGCCTGGAGAATCCCAAGGACAGAGGAGGCTAGTGAGCTAGTCTATAAGGGTAGCAAAGAGTCTGACACAACTTAGTGACCAAACAACCACCCCCACCATGTATATATGAGACATTACTTTGCCAACAAAGGTCCGTCTAGTCAAGGCTATGGCTTTTCCAGTAGTCATGTATGGATGTGAGAGTTGGAATATAAAGAAAGCTGAGCGCCAAAGAATTGATGCTTTTGAACTGTGGTATTGGAGAAGACTCCTGAGAGTCCCTTGGACTGCAAGGAGATCCAACCAATCCGTCCTAAAGGAGATCAGTCCTGGGTGTTCATTGGAAGGACTGATGTTGAAGCTGAAACTCCAATACTTTGGCCACCTGATGCAAAGAGCTGACTCATTTGAAAAGACCCTGATGCTGGGAAAGATTGAGGGCAGGAGGAGAAGGGGACAACAGAGGATGAGATGGTTGGATGGCATCACCGACTCAATGGACATGAGTTTGAGTAAGCTCCAAGCACTGGTGATGGCCAGGGAAGCCTGGCATGCTGCAGTCCATGGGGTCACAAAGAGTCGGACATGACTGAACTGAACTGATGTATATATATATATGTGTGTGTGTGTGTGTGTGTGTGTGTGTATACACACACATGAATCACTTTGTTGTACACCTGAAACTAGCACAGCATTGTAAACCAACTATACTCCAATTTAAAAATATGCTGCCCATCTCTTCAGAGCTCAGATGTGTCTCACAGGTTCCTATGGGAACCTCTATGCTGCCCATTTCCCTAAAACGGGAAATCTGTCTCTTGCTACATTTCCCTTAGCTCTTTCAGCTTTTCCTCAATTTCCACCAGAAACTAAGGAGAATCAACCTGAAGCCTTTGGCTATCTTTTTGTGGGGAGGTGGGGGAATGTCCACACCACGTGGATCTAGCCCAGCCTTCTTGAATCTGAAGACATCTGCAAAAATGACACTTTGGCTGACTGGTTTGAGGAGCGAGGTGGAGACGGACAAGCTTCCTGGTGTCCAGGACAGGGATTTCAGCCTTGCACGAGGCAAGCTTCCCCTCCCTTCCTTCCTATACACCGGTGTCTCCATGAGGCCTCATCAAAACAAGACAAAAATCACAGTCTGACCTGATTTAGTTCACAGTTTCCCTTCAGTTTCTTTTAATAACTTCCTCATCTCTCATTTTAGAAAATACAATAACAATTCAAAACAGTTTCTAGCCGAGGAAGACATTGTTTGATTTAGGAAGCTGAGTAGATACATGTCCCATTAAGGCACAAAGTCTCAATTGCAAGAGTCTGGTTGAAAAAAAAAAATAGGCAAGATTAGGATTTATGAACTGCTTTGATGGTAAAGATTCAGGGCTGGATAGCATGACAACACACGCCAATGTGCAGAAGGAGGAAGACAGTCCAGTGCAGCCCTGCCTTCCACATTTCTACCTAGAAGGAACCTGGGGGCAGAAATAAACTGGAGGATGGAAAGAGAAGTAGGCAACTTTTCTTGAAACTCATGAGCTTAGCAAACAGCGTTTTCACCAAGATCAAGTGTTTATTTGGGGTGCTTGAGTAGATAAGGGCAATTCCAAGATGGGCAAAATGTCTGTCCAACGATTCCTGGGAAGCAAACCAAGCCAAGTGCTCCTCTCAGTCACCAGGAACCAGGTGAGCTCGCAGTGGGGCGAATGTGGCGGCGGGGCCACGGCTCTGAGAACCGCAAGAGAGCGGAGTAAAGCAAGCAGAGCGCTCTGGGACATGAAGATGAACCAGACGCACAGGCTTCAGGAGATGTGGAATGATGCGTGTGAATCACCGAGAAGGTTCAGCAGCGGGGGAAGAGGCAGCAGGCTGAAGGAGGCCTAGATTCTGACACTAAAAACGGGAAAAATAACATTGGCTCCTTCAATTCTCTTTTAATAAATATTCTCTACATTGCTGTTTTCCCAACTTGAGAAATGAGACTGGTTTTTAAAACCCTGATGGCTTTTTAAAAATGAGAATACAGAGACTTCCTCGGTGGTCCAATGTTTAAGATCCCTCATGGCGCAGGGCATGGCCAAAAAAAAAAAATCAGAATACATAGGTCTGAATATGTACATTAGGTATGGAAAATTTACAGAAGAATACATAAAAAAGATATTTTCATTCACCTTACAGATGGAATTTGGGGTGTGTAAACACACTATCTTTGAGTTAAGAATTAAAGGGTCAAAGTGGGGCATTCAATTTTCACAAGTCATAATGTTATTATTTGGATAAAGGAAAGTTTGTACCATTTGTTTGGAAGCCAGTTTTTAATGAAAGCTTGCTGATGTTTATTGCTTTTAGTCCTCATTCACTTCTTGCAGTATAAGAATTTTTTTCAAATTTCTGCTCTGTCGGCAACCTAGTAACTCTGTTTTCTCCTTCAAATTTATTATCAAACTCCTTATGCTTCAGTTAGTTATCAATAAAATTAAGACAACAATGCTTGTTGGTCAAGGGTTTTGTGCATGTGTGATAAGTTCCTTCAGTGGTGTCTGACTCTTTGTGACCCCACGATGTGTAGCCCACCAGGCTCCTCTGTCCAAGGGATTCTCCAGGCAAGAAGACTGGAGTGGGCTGCCATGCCCTCCTCCAGGGAAGGCTTTTGTGAGGATTTAATAACTATGCTTGGTAAATGCTTAGTAGAACTTCTGGTGACTGATAAAATTGGATTATTAAATGTATACATTCATAGTGCTAGCTGGCTTAACTGTCCAAGTTCTTATAGGGCTCAGTTGATAACACTGTATTTGGAATTCTCTAGAAGAAAGAATACTTTGGCTCTCCATTGAGGACACAATAAATTCAGAAACTAGTACAGACTCTGAATGAAGAGATATACAAGTGGCAAATGATGTACATAAACTAGGACTGTGGACTGTGTGTGGACTGTAAGTAGTCATTAAGAAAACTGAAGGAAATGCTTTTAGGGAGTATTGAAACCAAATGATTAAGAGTATAGATTCTTGCTATTTGCACATAAAAAACATATATATACATATATATACTTGGGGCTTCCCAGGTGGCCCTAGTGGTAAAGAAGCCACCTGCCAATTTAGGAGACATAAGAGACAGGAGTTCAATCCCTTGGTTGAGATGATCCCCTGGAGGGGGGCATGGCAATGCACTCCAATATTCTTATTCTTGTTGGAAAATTCCGTGGACAGAGGAGACTGGCAGGCTACAGTCCATAGGGTCGCACAGAGTCAGACACAACTGAAGCGACTTAGGAGGTACGTATGCATACATACATATGTATAAACAGATAATTTAATGATTCAAATATATATGATGATGGACACATTTTTGAAAAGAATTCTATTATTTCCTTTTTCCGTGTCATAAATGAAAGTATGATCCTCTTACCCCATTATTCCCAACATGAGGTTAATGACATTTTTATGTTGCCAGACACAAGATTTATTACTACTTTTGGAAACTATCAAAGATCTGAAAACTAGATTGTTCAGTCTATGGCAAACGGAGCAGAATATTTTGGATAAAACAGTTTTCTGCTATTTTTTCATTGTTTTACCAGTACATTATGACTCGTTGAATATCTATTCTCCACGACATTGAGTTTCTAAGAAAAAATTCTGCAAGGACATGTACACAAGCACATGCTGCTCTTGTTCGGTCACTAAGTTGTGCTCAACTCTTTGCGATCCCGTGGGCCAGAGCCCATCAGGCTTCCCTGCCCTTTACCATCCCCAGGAGCATGACCAAACTCACATTCATTGAACTGGTGATGCCCTGCAACTGCCCCACCCTGTTGCCTCCTCCTCTCCCTGCCTTCAATCTTCCGCAGCATCAAGGCATTTATTTTCATTTAACATTTCACTGAAAATTTCACCCATGATTTTCTTGAAAAGCACTAAAGTTTCCATAGCTTCTATAAAGAACCAAACTGGCAGATGATGACCTCACTGCTTTTTCTGTGCTCCTTTGCTCTCTCCTCCTTTCACTGACATGCGTGCACACACACAAACACGTGTACATGTGCAAACACATACACACAGCTGTGAGACACTCGTTGGCCAAAAAAGTGAAGGAATGTTGTAACCCATTACCAATCCCTTCCTGGGGCTCTTTACTGTGCCTAAAATTAGAGAAATCCATACTAAATTTGGAACAGGCTTCTCATTACAACTGTAGTCGATGACCACAGCTGGTTACTTAAAGGGGAAAAAACATGTTCTGAAGCATTACTGGGCTCCACCATAGAAGCCAGTCTGAACAGAGGCGTCAGCGGCCACCCAGGGTCATTGGCTGGACAACTACTTCCAGTAACTGACCCCAGTCAACGTCTTTAAGCATTGCCCTTCTGGGGAACAGAAAAGCCCTGGTTATACACACTTTTCTGTTTTATGTCTAGCTTCTCTGAAGTACAAAGACTACAAATTCATTCTCTAGGAATAATTCCATCCTTCTTTGGGGAGGGAGACTTTTCTTGACGGCAAGCATTGTTTCACTCAGTTGCCTCCTGGAGCTCTCCTGGACAAATCTGACTGCTGTGTGAATGAATTCCCTTGTGGGCTTGCATAGAGTGAGTCTGGCTCTGAGAACAGTCTGGCTCTGAGCACGTCTATTGTCCAAATTATCGAAGCACTGGAGGATTCTGGAAGGCCCCCATTTGGCAAAACTGTTCCGAGTCTCAAGTCTCTGCAGCACCTTGCAGTTACCTGGCTGAATAAAGTGACACTGTTTCCAAATGCCTTTCAGTTAATCGATCCATTTTTCAAAGCTCTACAAATATGAACATAGGCCACTCTTCTAAAGAGATACACTTTAGTATTGCGCCATCCAGGGAAATTTCTGCAGACCAATGATAATGGTTATAATGTTGTTGTTTAGTTGTTTGGTCATGTCAGACTCTTTAGCGACCCCATGGACTGTAGCCCGCCAGGCTCCTCTGTTCATGGGATTCTCCAGGCAAGAATACTGGAGTGGGTTGCCATTTCCTTCTCCAGGGGATCTTCCCAACCCAGAGACGGAACCCATATCTCCTGCCTTAGCACATGGATTCTTTTCCACTGAGCCACCAGGGAAGTCAGGGATATAAAAAATAGGCAGGGGTATATTTAAAGTAATCAGCTAATCATGTTGCATAAGAAGCAGGCTGTTTCATCTTCACCTGAGTCTCACGCCTGTGCTAAACTTTCACAGCTAAGAGGTCATGGTTTATACCCCGGAAGTCCTGGGAATCCCTGGTTCGGTTGAGAATGACACAACTCCTGTCACATGGAGTTGAACAGCAGGAGAGAAGGAGGACTCAAGGCCCAAAGAAACTGGGAATCAGAAAACCTGCGTTCTAGAATCTGGGACTTGTGGCATGTAATTTTAAGCCAGTTAGATTTCAGAATTTCAGCTCTCCACCTGTTGCAGAGGTGTTACCAACCCTGTCCTACCTACCTTACTGCACTCATAAAACTAAAGGAGACGTGCGGTGTGAAGCCACACCGACCTTACTGCACTGCATAAAACTAAAGGAGACGTGCGGTGTGAAGCCACACCGACCTTACTGCACTGCATAAAACTAAAGGAGACGTGCGGTGTGAAGCCACACTGACATTTATAAGTAATTATACAAACACCACTTAGGGTAATTCACTCACGCTTGCAAAGTTAAGGCATTCATTCATTTGGCAAACTGTCACAGAGAGCCTGTCATGTTCCCGGCTACATGTGGACTGTTGGAAGGATCTCCACTTAGATGATGCCCAGTTCAAAGCCTCTTTGAGTGAACCCCACATCTGCCATTTCTCAGGGCTGAAAGCTGTGCACCTTAAATGTTTCCTCAAGCCAGGCTCCCCACAGGAAATCTCCATATATACATTTTTTTTCATATTGTTTTATAACTTTCTTTCTGCTACAGAAAAATAAATTCATAAGAAGGATGGATGATATCTGTAAACTTGTTAGGTCCTGAGAGAATAGAATAATGGGTACTAAACCCAGAAAGAAAGGAATGGGACGATCAAAAGATTCCTAAATTTCTTGAGGAACTAAATAAACATAAGCCATCAGAGCACTAAATATTCAAGACATTATAAGTACAGATGGGACATGACACACCAACTGTAGAAGAAGTCTGAAATATTTAGGACAGGCTAAATACACATGAGCACTCAGGATCCATGAGGTCATGAGCCAGTCACCCTTGGGTGACACTCATCTGCCCCAGAAATACTGATAAACCCCATGGCTGTTCGGCAGGCTGGTTGGCAAACCAGAGTCATTGTCTGGGCTTACTTGTCCCTGTGACTGTCCAAGGGAGCAGGTGTGTGTCACTGACTCAGGGCACCTTGCTCAAAAGTCAGCCCCCACCATCAGCAGGAAGTGGAGAGAGAGAAGGATTGTGTGTGCATTATGTGCCCCAGTATTTAGGCAGCCAGATCCTTCTATCCTGTTTGCATTCTGTCCCAGTTAGGGATCCATCATTTTCCCCTTCCTTCTAGCTGTATGTTTGAAACTGATGGATACGCTATGGTCCACAAGCATTTTAAGTTCTTCTATGGGGTGACAGAGGATGAGATGTTTGGATGGCATCATCGACTCAACGGACATGAGTTTGAGCAAACTCCAGGAGATAGTGAAGGACAGGGAAGCCTGATGTGCTGCAGTCCATGGGGTCACCAAGAGTTGAACACAACTAAGTGACTGAACAACAACAATGATCAGACTGGCCCTCACATACCCGCTGCCCGGCTACTGCTACAGTGTCCCCAGGCACCGCTTTTCAGCTGACAGCATCTCTTAAACCGTATCAAATCTTCGCTAACACTAACACCTTATGTTAATTGAGCTCTGTTCCAAGCCCTTTATATCTAGGATTCCATTAAATTCTCATGAAAAGCCTACGAGGTTGATAGCATAGCTGTGCTCCTCATTTTTCAGATGAAGGAGCTGAGATTCAGAAAGATTAAGCCATTCGCCAAGGTCACACAGCTCGCAGGTGGTGAAGCTGAAATCCAATCCGAGTAGTCTTGCCCCTAGATCCTTGCTTTAGTATCCTGTTGAAATCTGTCTACAGCCTGGCCTTTGGGTTTCACAGTCCTTTGATGCCCTTGCCCCCTTGAACTTGTCAACAGAGCTTGCATTTTTTGATTCCCTGCTCCTCGGCATATATTGGGTGATAGCGTGAAAAACTGAGGTTATTCCAAAAGAGAGGATGGAGGGGCAGCGACGTGTCTGCATCTAGGACTGGGGTGTGGCTTTACATTAAGTTCTGAGAGACTCGGAGCAGCTCAGCCCTCGAGGAAGGCAGAGAGGGTGCAGCATGCCCTTGGCAAGCCTCTCTTTTCTCCGCCATCCTTCACAATCCAGGGAAACTCAGAGCAGTTCACATGGAAGGAAACTAAACTGTAATATGCAAAGGACTCAGAGGCTTCAGAAGAAACTGCTTATCCTTTTCTGCCCCTTTCTACTCTGGCTCCATGAGGCTCCTCCTGGCACTCAGTACACGTGAACACGTTTGATTCACACCCTGTCCAAAGAAGGTGCTTCGCTGGTGGCTCAGCATTAACGAATCCACCTGTCAACGCAAGGAGTTGCAAGAGATGTGGGTTCTTTCCCTGGGTTGGGAAGACCCCCTGGAGGAGGAAATGGAAACCCATTCTAGCATTCTTGTCTGGAGAATTCCATGGACAGAGGAATCTGGCAGGCTATACAGACCTTGGGGTCACAAAGAGTTGGACACAGCTCAGTGACTGTGCACACATCCTACAAAGAACCTGACCCTATTCTAGAGATGAGGATGTACAGTCCAAGAAACACTGTCACAACCCCGGATGGCCCAGCTCGTAAATCGTAGAAGTTGGTTGTGGACTCAGGGCTCTATGAGAGCAGAACACAGCCTCATCTCATTATATCTCATCACTGGGACGCCTACACTGATTAGAAACACAAAGGGCCGCCTTGTCACACTGCCCTCTCACCCGCTGTGCTGAGACACTCCCTGACGATGATTCATTCCTACCTCGGCCCTGCTGCTGGATCAGGCTGAGCCCCGGGAGGTGCCTGATGAGCAGAAGAAAGCACAGGAGCCACAGGCACAGCTGAAGGTGTGAACGTACCTTCTCTCTGAGCACGGCCCATTGCTGTACATTGTGA
>NW_011495078.1:5712398-5721726 GCF_000754665.1 Bison bison bison | reverse complement strand
CCCACCCACAGTCCTTGAGTGTTTGGATCAGCGTATCCAGCCTGCAGCCTTCAAAAATACCTCCTGGGCCCCCTGTGGCCCGAATTCTCAGACATTCTGGAAATGTAGTGCTTGACGGGTACATGCCCACACCTAACAGATCACTCAGGCAGCGCTGACCCGCCGAGCAATTCACCCTGCGTGTCATCCGCCACCTGTGCTTACCTCTGTGCAAGAGACAAGACATTCACAAGGGGGCAGGGAATTTCCTCCTGATTTATAGACCCCTCACCGCTCGTGGGAACAAGGGGCACCAACTTGCTCTTAAACCAGGGACAGATTATGCCTGTTTGTAATTTGAATTGATCAAAGTAATTATCGCATTCTAATTCTAGTTATCAATGAATGGGGCAGAGTTGTTTCTATGGATTATAAAACAGTCCATAAAATAAGTAAACATTTCCTAAGACTAAAATCATACAATTTTTGGAGCCTGTCGATTTCTTGAACAAACCCCTTGATGGGAATGTACTGATTAAAATCTAGATCAGTGAACCCTAAAGTATAGGATAGGGACCCCTGGGGGCTTTGACATTGTTGCAAGAGGTCCAAGAATCCATACAGACTTCAAAAAATGTTAGTAGGCCTTGCACATATATGTGCTATACTTCTCAAGCTTCAGTCAGTTCAGTGGCTCAGTCGTGTCCAACTCTTTGCAGCCCCATGAACTACAGCACACCAGGCTTCCCTGTCCATCACCAACTCCTGGAGCTTGCTCAAACTCATGTCCATCAAGTCGATGATGCCATCCAACCATCTCATCCCCTTCTCCTCTGGCCTTCAGTCTTTCCCAGCATCAGGGTCTTTTCCAGTGAGTCAGTTCTTAGCATCATGTGGCCAAAGTATTGAAGTTTCAGCTTCAGAATCAGTCCTGCCAATGAATATTCAGGACTGATTTCCTTTAGGATGGACTGGTTGGATCTCCTTGCAGTCCAAGGGACTCTCAAGAGTCTTCTTCAAGTTTATGCTTTACAAAATGAAAACTTTGAACAAAATACAAATCTATATATAATTGATGATGAATTAACAGAAATTCTCATTCTTAACCATTTACTTAATCAATCAGTTCTAAAAAGGACACTTTCTGCTTTAAGGAAAATTTCAGGAGAAAAGGCACTGCAAAGGCATCCTCGCACTCTGACCCAGTAAGAGTATCTTTTTCCGGCATCGCACTGTTTGAGTCATTCACAGGGAACCTTTGACATAAATAGTTGGGGTTTCTTCACAGACACAAGTGACTGACATCTGACTCTGTGTGGGAGTTCTTGGCTTTTTTTTTTCTTTTCTATTTTCATTTTTATCAACATGAATCAACATTGTGACACTTTTCCAGTAGGTTCTAGTGGGAGCCCGGAGCAAAGGTCACTTCCTCTTTGGAGCCGTCCTGATGCTGCACGCAGAGCGGCTCTGTGTTCTCTGCCCCGATGCCCTGCTTCATAATCCCTCTCTGACATCACTTATCACAAAGCACTTTCACCATCTGCTTTCACATCTCCGAAAGAGGGGGAGAGGCTGAGACCTCACACCTTGGAGACAGGTAGCTCCTGATGCAGGCGTCTTCGTGTAGAAGGCTTATAGCGTTCATCCCGTAGACTGCACTAATGCTGAGTCATCACTATGTGATGACAGGTAACATGGAAACAGTGACCAGGGAGTGGCCACAGGGGACGGCAGCTGGCGTTAGGAACAGAACAAAGGGAACAGGGTATAGGGTTAAAAAAAAAGGTATGGCAAACAGGGTAAGCGACCAGAGGCACGTTAGAAGGGGAGTTATCCTGACTCCCAGTGAGTTCTCATAGCATCCCTGTCCTGGGGTTTTTCATACCAGCACCAACTTACTTCTCTGAAAAACCCAAAGGGGTATATATTACTATAGTCCTCATATTATAGGCAAGTGAACTTAAACACAGATGTTAACTCACTTGCCCCAAATCCCATTCAGTTGATCAGGATGTGTGTCAAGGGACCCACATCCAGGTGATCTTGGCCTTTGAAACGCACGAGGAGCCATCACACAAGAGGATGTGGAGCTCTCTAGCTTCCTCCACCCTCCCCAGCTCCTAACACGCCCTCCTCAGTCTGAGATAGAGACGGAATTGGGGGTGGGGGACAGAGAATCGTTTGGGGGGAGCACTTGTTCTGAGATGAAATCACTATGTAGTTTTACATCTTTGTGACAAACCCTATTAAGAAGGTGCTATTTTTAGCCCCCATTTAAAAGTAAGAGAACACGGACACAGAGGCATTTACTAATTTGCCCAAGATCACACAGGTAGGAAGTGATGGAACCACTTATGAGCAAGGACTATCTTATTTATCTTTATTACATAGCATGGTAACACAACGTCTGACTTAAGATTGGTGTTCAATACTGCATTTTGTAAATTAATTAGGTAATTAATTTCAAGGGCAGATGTGTCCTCTAACTAGAGAGTTAATCGGGACAGGGAAAATAGAGAAGCAGAAGGCAAAGATTTCACCCTCCTTCCTTCTCTTTCTCTTCCTGTCTCTCCTCTCCTTTCTTCAAAAAACATGTATTGAGCATCCACTATGTTTCAAAATCTCCAACCAAAAGTCTAATAAAATGGGGCTCCTTAAGCCTCCTTAAGTTTATAGTAAAATGGGGGCAGAAACGTACAATTAAACAATTGAAATGCAAAGATCCCATGGATACATAGAGGTGTTTGTGGGCAGTGACACTTTATGGAGTACCAAAGGATGGAGCTCAGGGTTTTTAAGCATGAGCCACCAATTCTCCTTGCTTAACCCTGGAACAAACTTTTCTCCCTGCCCCCCTCCCCAGAAAACAAACAAACAAACAAACAAAAAACCCAAAGAAAAACTGAATGATGAGTAGAAATTGGAAGGACAAAGAAAAGAGAAGAGGGATGATTTCACTTGGAGACAACAAAACAGTTACAAGGGAAGAACTTGTATGATACAAAAAACCCAAAGTCTTGCAATATGGTTGGAAGTGAAGGAGGCATATGATAGATTCATGGGACCATGAGTCAGGAAGAGCCTCCTGAACTAAGACAAGGAACTGGAGCTCATCTTGAGAGTGATCGAGAGCCCTGGATGCCTTTAATCAGAAGAGTGTAATAATAAGCAGATATGCATTTTAAAAAATCTCCCTGGAAGACATTTAAAAAAAAAAAGCAATGGGAGCAGAGAGTTGGGACAGGAAGTGGAGCGAGAGGAGGTGGGCATGGGAGAAAGCCAGCTAAGTGGGTGCTCATAGGTATAAACGGGTTTCTTCCAAAAGGCTGTGCTAAAACTGTCATGCCACACTCACGATGCCATATCTCGATATTATTTTTCCAACCTCTTTTGCATAGATTTCTTTTATTTTTTCCTTCTAAAGCAGAGGAGGAATCATCTGGGCCCTTCTTTTCTTGAGCGCTCCTTGGGGAATGCCAATCCTCTCCTGGAACTGGCGCTCAGTCTTAAGCAGAACACACAAACCAGATGCTGCTGCTGCTGCTAAATCACTTCAGTCGTGTCCGAACCTGTGCGACCCCATAGACAGCAGCCCACCAGGCTCCCCCATCCCTGGGATTCTCCATGCAAGAGTACTGGAGTGGGGTGCCATCGCCTTCTCAACCAGATGACTTCTTGTTTAATCCTTGCAGACACGATGTCTCAAAAGGAGGAACTCTAAGTAACTCTGTCCCCTTCTCCAGAATAATAAAGCAGGAGGAAATCGGAGCCCCCAAATTCGCTGTTAATATTTAATGCTGCACAAGCTGTGGTCACTCCTCCTGAACAATGTCCCTTTGTTATCACGAGCTACTCCCAGGTGGCGCTGGTGGTGAAGGGTCCACCTGCCAGTGCGGGAGACCCGGGTTCAATCCCTGGGTCCGGAAGATCCCCTGGAGGAGGAAATGGCCGCCCACTCCAGTATTCTTGCCTGGAGAATCTCTCAGACAGAGGAGCCCGGTGGGCGGGCTACAGTCCATAAGGTCACAAAGAGTCCAGCACAACTGAAGCAATTTATCACGCATATGTGTTATCACATAGACTCGGCCCCATTTGAACTGTGTAGGGAATATAAGCCATGATGAACTCCATTCCCCATTTTCCACACCCCAGTGTCATGGAGCCCAGAGGTCACTGTCAGCATTTGGGTGGAGACTCTATCTGTGCCTAGAAGCCCTGTGTTTGATCGACTAGGTTCTGCTCGGCTCTAAAAATTGGCAGATTCAACAATGGAAAAAAACTAACTAGATAGTCCCAAATGATATTTATTCATCTCTGACAGAAACCCCCAAACTTTTCAATCCTTGTTATCACTGCAGTGTATAATGATTCTTCCAAAAGTGGGAATCCCACAAGGAGCAGGCAAAGTGATACCCTCACCACCCTCAGGCGGGCCTGGACTAAGCTCCCAGAAGTCATGATGTCCGCCATGATGGAGACTGACTCCAGATCCCCAAGCCTTGTACTTCAGAGGGAGAGTCCATCTAGGCTGCCTGCAACACTTCATTCTTACACCATTTTGCAGTATAGTACTAGAATTGCTTAAAACTACAATTATTTTCCTCCTTAATAAAAGCTCTCTCTTTTCCTTTCTTTCTCATTTAGAAGGAAAACTCCAAATTGCTACCTTGAGAGAAGTTGTGAATGCCAACCATTACTTACCTCATCCATGCTTTCTTAGTTGTTGTCATTTAGTTGTTAAGTCTTGTCTGGTCTTTTGCAACCCCATGGACTGTAGCAGGCCAGGTTCCTTTATTCATGGGATTTTCCAGGCAAGATTACTGGAGTGGGTAGCCACTTCGTCCTCCAGGGGATCTTCCGGACCCAGGGATCAAACCTACTTCTCCTGTGTGCCCTGCATTGGCAGACAGATTCTTTACCACTGAGCCCCCAGGAAAGTCCATGTTTTTCTTGTTTCTTGTTGCAAACTTTCAACCTGATAGATTTGTTGCCCCTTGTAAAGCATGAAGTTACAAGTTTGCTTCCTCCTCTTCCTCCTTCTCCCCACAGACACACAAGCAACACTTGTGTGTGTCTAGGCATGCCTGTAGGCCCTCACACACCAGAGAGAACAATTTTTGTTTGTGTGTTTGTTCTGCGCAATCAAGAAAGCACGATCCGTGAGCCATTCTTGGGGGTCAGCTAGTCTTTGCTAGGTTGTAAAGGTTTTAGGGGTACTTCCGTAATTTGACTCTCATCTCCACATTGTAAACTAGGCGTCATCTCATTTTCTATAAGCGTGGAGGCTTGTGCTGTGCAGAGACTATCACAGAGTTAAGGGAATTGACATGGCACGTTCAGCAGCTGAGGGATAAGTGTTGGATGGGGATTTGGCATGTCTTGTTTTCCTGTTCTATCATGCACAGCAGACTTTTTTGATACCCTTTTAAGTAACTCTGACACATCTTTGGGGATCTTCCGTAGCTTTTCCCTGTGTTCTTTGAGCCCCTTTATTCCTCTCCTTACATAGCCAGCCCTGTTCTTTGTAGATCATTTTGCATCAGGGAAATGTTCTTTATTTTCTCTTTTCCGTGATCTTGTCATGTAGCACACACTCAGATACCTATACTTTTCTCTTCTTTCTTTTAATTTCAAAAGGTAGCTGAATTTTTTTGTTGAGCATAATGTCAAATTTCAAAAAGAAAAAAAAAAAATTGTCAGGCACTGATCCTATACTCAGGGACTGCCCAGGTGTCACCGCAGTAAAGAATCTGCGTGCCAGGAGACACAGGAGGTGCAGGTTAGATCCCTGAGTCAGGAAGATCCCTTAGAGAAGGGCATGGCAACCCACTCCAGTATTCTTGCCTGGAAAACTCCGTGGACAGAGGAGCCTTTTGGACTATAGTCCATGGGGTTGCAAAGAGTCAGACATGGCTGAGTGACTGAGCACATGCACTCATGTCTTACATTCCTCCAGGGAGTAAGTGATAACTCCCTTTCTGGTATTTGGTGCCCCTGAACTTGTAAAAGGAATTGCATTTTCTCGAAAGAGATGACTCTATTACTTCAATGTTTTGAGTGGGATAGCCCAGGACTGACACTGTGTTTCTTGCTTGGCCTGTTTATGTGTTTGTTTGTTTGTTTTTTCCCCCTGAATGCACCTTTTTTTTTGAGTTATTTTTTAGTTACTCCATGCACTGTTTTCTCATCAGCATGTAAAGCTACCCAGACTAAGTGTGTCTAAGGCTGATATGCCAATGTTGGCTTCCAATCACCTTCAGTCTCATAACTTGGCGTGGAATGCTCACATGCAAACGGTCTTTACCGGGATACCAATTACTAGCGCCTTTTTCGACTCTGCTCCACGCTGGTTTCACTCAAAAAACAAAGAGATTTAACACAAAGACTCCCTGTGGCAGAGAAGATGCCAACCCTCAAATTATAATAATCTTGTCTACATTTTGATACTGGTTTGCTAGGAAAAGCCCTTTCGGGTGATGCTTCTGGCAGAGCAGTAACACAATAATTTGTAGCAGACAGCATGCCACGTAAGACAGGAGGACCATGCCTGAGAAACAAATAACAAGATTACAGAAGAATGCAGGAGTCCTTTAAAACCAAATATCTAAATGTCATCTAGAAGCGTCAGACGAAACGCAGGGAGCACAGACTCACAAGGATTTTTTTTATGTCAGGGAGCAGCTTTCAAATTTAAACAGCTCGGGGATTAATAAGATCTGGAACAAGTTGTGACTCTATTCGTATAGATTTGAACTGACAGTTCTCTAAGGGAGGGAGAGAAAGTTCTGGAAAGGGGCTCCTGAGCAGACGCAGCTCCGTCTTAAGGCAAATGACTCTGTTGGTTTTGGTTCTTTTGGCCAACTGAAATGATTTTTTTTTTTTTTTTTTAGGTTGTAGCTTTGTGTTTTTAATGTTTAGAAAGAATGGCAGCAAGGTCCTAATTATTTAAATGTAATTTTTTTTTTTCTCATTCAGAGCAGTGGTTCTCAACCTAGGGTGATTTTATACCCCTTTCCCAGGGGACATAGGCAAATGTCTAGAGATGTTTGTGATTGTTATAACTGGGAAGGGAAGACTGTCCGATCTAGTGAGGAGAGACCAGAGAGGCTGCTAAACCTCCTGTACTGCACAGCAGAGCCCTCACAATAAAGAATTATCTGGATCAAAACATCGATCAACCCAAGACTCATAAACCGTCCTTTAGACTGACAGAATACACAACTACGGTATTTTAAACCTTATGATAGACCAGGAAGAAGACATAAGTTATTAACCAAAAACATACACTGAAGTTTCAGATGCTTCTTCTATAGAAGTCATGAGCAGCGTTTTCTATTTCTATAGCTCTCCAGCTGATGTTTATTTCAATCAATTTGAGAAAGAAAATAGCATTTTGTGTGATACAGAGAAATTTTTATGAGGCAGGGTTTTCACTCACCAAACAAGCCTAAAGCAAAACTAATATTTAAGATAAGTTTTATTTCTTTATTGATTTTTAAAATAATTTTTATGTTCATCAGAATTTAAAACTGAATAATGTATATAACTATTGATTTTTTTCTAAACAATAATGACACATAATTATTCATTTACTTCAGTCAATCCGGAACTCCATGATTTTGAGAGAATACAAAAGGAACAGATATATATTCCTAGTGAGAACTTGGAAAATAAAGCCTAAGGCATTGAAAAGAAGGAATTCCAAATTACCCTGTCTTCATATTTGAAAGCACTTTCTTATCTCAGTCATCAGTAATGGCCATAAATCTTTGTTTGGTGATGAAAATGTCTGTTCTCTTTTTAGTTGTTAGAAATCTCTAAATGGGTTACTTGCTAACCATGGTTTTCATGTCTTTCGCTGTTAAATGGATGGAACAATGTGGGTATTGACGTTTCTAAATTATACCGTATCCGGTTTCAGAAAGGGTAATATTGTGTTAGAAAGTGTATTGTGTCCTGTTGAAATCAGTCACAATATGGTGCCGTGATACCCTACTTCTCCAAAAGCCTGGGGCCCTTACGGCCTTGGCCCCTCCATAGTGAGGGGTTGGATGCTGAGAAAGTCCCTGCTGGGGCCCAGGGTGACCGCAGAGGAATTTGCGATGGGTGTTCACCCATGTGGGCAAAGAGCCTGCTTCCGTCTTGTTTTGTTTCTAGCATCATGATTTCCCAGGGCAGCTTCTTCGGTTTTCTCTGAGGAGGATTTATGGGTTGTTGCTTAAGTCGTGTCTGACTCTTTGTGACCCCCATGGACTGAAGCACACCAGTCTCCCCTGTCCTTCTCTATCTCCAGGACCTTGCTCAAATTGATGCCCATTGAGTCAGTGATGGTCTCTAACCATCTCTTCCTCTGCGGTCCCCTTTTTATTTTGCTTTCAGTCTTTCCCAGCATCAGGGTCTTTTCCAATGAGTTGACTCTTTGCATCAGGTGGCCAAAGTACTGGAACTTCAGCTTCAGCATCAGCCCTTCCAATGAATATTCAGGGTTGATTTCCTTTAGGATGGAGTGATCTGAACTCCTTGCGGTCCAAGGGACTCTCAAGAGTCCTCTCCAGTCAGCTCAGTTCAGTTGCTCAGTCGTGTCTGACTCTTTGTGACCCCATGAATCGCAGCACACCAGGCCTCCCTGTCCATCACCAACTCCCTGAGTTCACTCAGACTCACATCCATCGAGTCAGTGATGCCATCCAGCCATCTCATCCTCTGTCATCCCCTTCTCCTCCTGCCCCCAATCCCTCCCAGCATCAGAGTCTTTTCCAATGAGTCAACTCTTCACATGAGGTGGCCAAAGTACTGGAGTTTCAGCTTTATCATCCTTCCTTCCAAAGAAATCCCAGGGCTGATCTCCTTCAGAATGGACTGGTTGGATCTCCTTGCAGTCCAAAGGACTCTCAAGAGTCTTCTCCAACACCACAATTCAAAAGCATCAATTCTTTGGCACTCAGCCTTCTTCATAGTCCAACTCTCACATCCATACATGACCACAGGAAAACCATAGCCTCGACTAGACGAACCTTTGTTGGCAAAGTAATGTCTCTGCTTTTGAATATTCTATTTAGGTTAGTCATAACTTTCCTTCCAAGGAGTAAGCGTCTTTTAATTTCATGGCTGCAGTCAGCATCTGCAGTGATTTTGGAGCCCAGAAAAATAAAGTCTGACACTGTTTCCACTGTTCCCCCATCTATTTCCCATGAAGTGATGGGACCGGATGCCATGATCTTCGTTTTCTGAATGTTGAGCTTTAAGCCAACTTTTTCACTCTCCACTTTCACTTTCATCAAGAGGCTTTTTAGTTCCTCTTCACTTTCTGCCATAAGGGTGGTGTCATCTGCATATCTGAGGTTATTGA
>NW_011495078.1:5699747-5712298 GCF_000754665.1 Bison bison bison | reverse complement strand
ATATTTCTCCTGGCAATCTTGATTCCAGCTTGTGTTTCTTCCAGTCCAGCGTTTCTCATGACGTACTCTGCATAGAAGTTAAATAAGCAGGGTGACAATATACAGCCTTGACGTACTCCTTTTCCTATTTGGAACCCGTCTGTTGTTCCATGTCCAGTTCTAACTGTTGCTTCCTGACCTGCATACAAATTTCTCAAGAGGCAGGTCAGGTGGTCTGGTATTCCCATCTCTTTCAGAATTTTCCACAGTTCATTGTGATCCACACAGTCAAAGGCTTTGGCATAGTCAATAAAGCAGAAATAGATGTTTTTCTGGAACTCTCTTGCTTTTTCCATGATCCAGCAGATGTTGGCAATTTGATCTCTGGTTCCTCTGCCTTTTCTAAAACCAGCTTGAACATCAGGAAGTTCACGGTTCACATATTGCTGAAGCCTGGCTTGGAGAATTTTGAGCATTACTTTACTAGCGTGTGAGATGAGTGCAATTGTGTGGTAGTTTGAGCATTCTTTGGCATTGCCTTTCTTTGGGATTGGAATGAAAACTGACCTTTTCCAGTCCAGTAGAGATGTCTTAAAAACTACTTCTCTCATACAACATCAGGTCTAAAATACTTTTATGAGAGCAGACAGGGCTGCAGTGAGAGCAAGGTCGCAGTGTTCTTTGACATGAATCCTGAGCATGCAACAGAGGGAACAGGATTCCCCAATGCTGTTTCTCTCTGGAAAGGCAACCACACGCTTGATGGCGTGGTCCAGCGATGCTCTTCAGCTCATGGGGAAGCAGAAGGGACCCTTAAGCACCATCGCGTGTACCTTGTCCAGATCCTCTTGCCCTTTTTCCTCTCCCTCTACGTGATCATTTCCTTTGCTTCACTATCTGGGACTTGGTGATGGACAGGGAGGCCTGGTGTGCTGCGGTTCATGGGGCCACAAAGAGTCCAACACAACTGAATGACTGAACTGAACTGAACTACATCAAAGTCCTTGCTTTTACATTCGTCAAAACCACGTATAAAAAGTCAAGCTTCCAAAGAATCCTCCCTGAAAATCACTGCAGGGTGGACACCTCCTCAAAACGGCTTGAAAGGAGCACAGTGGTGGTGACCGGGACCTCTCCAGGGTCACTGGCTCCATCACCCTCACCACGGACACCGACCACTGGCAAATCCAGGATCACCCCATACCATGCTGGCTTAGAAGGAGGAAGTCGTGCCATGCCCCCCAGAACCCCCGCTGATGGCCTGGCTCACTTCCCTCCCCAGGACCCAGCATTGGCCTGGGATCCCCCAGTTTCTGCTTAGGCTTCTGGCTGCCCAGGTGCCCTTGAAGAACTCCTCTCTCCCCTGTGCTTCCAGAGACAAGGCAGGATCTGTGAAGCCTAGTCCAGCAGACAGCGCTCTATCACCGAATGAAGGAAATGCGACTGAATGGATAACTGCTGAAGCTTCAACCTCTAAAGGAAGTTACAAAATCAACCAGGGAAAGCTAATTATGGAGGAGGAAAGAGGTGAAAGTGATGGACTAAATAAACATTTTGTGTTCAGCCGTGTCCAACTCTTGCAACCCTACAGACTGTAGCTCCTCAGGGTCCTCTGTTCATGGGATTTTTCAGGCCAGAATACTGCAATGCGTTGCTATTTTCTATTCAAGGGGATCTTCCTGACCCAGAGATTGAACCTGAATCTCTTATGTCTCTTGCATCAGCAGGCAGATTCTTTACCACTGAGCCACCTGGGAAGCCTGTGTCCCCCACATTCATATGTTAGAATCTTAACCCCTAGTTTGACTGTATTTGGAGAAGGGAACTTTAAGGGGGTAATTAGGTTAATTAGATACACTCTCTGGAGAAGGCGATGGCACCCCACTCCAGTACTCTTGCCTGGAAAACCCCATGGACAGAGGAGCCCAGTAGGCTGCAGTCCCTGGGGTCGAGAAGAGTAGAACACAACTGAGCTACTTCACTTTCACTTTTCACTTTCATGCATTGGAGAAGGAAATGGCAATGCACTCCAGGGTTCTTGCCCGGAGAATCCCAGGGATGGTGGAGCCTGGTGGGCTGCCGTCTATGGGGTCTCATAGAGTCAGACACAACTGAAGCGACTTAGCAGCAGCAGCAGCAGTGGATACACTCTCAGGTGGCTCACTCCTACAATGTGGGAGATCTGGGTTCAGTCCCTGGGTCGGGAAGATCTCCTGAAGAAGGAAATGGCAATCCACTCTAGTATTCTTGCCTGGAAAATCCCGTGGATGGAGGAGCCTGGTAGGCTACAGTCCGTGGGGTCGCAAAGAGTCAGATGCAAGTACCGACTTCACTTTCGTTCTTTGTTTTCTTAGGTTAATGAGGTCACAAGGGTTGGAGCCCTGATCTAGTAGGATTGGTGTCCTTATGAGAACAGGAAGAGATCTCAGGAACATGCACACGCACAGAGGAGAAGCAATGAGAAGACACACTGAAAATGTGATCATTCCCAACCAAGGAGAGATACCCCAGGAGAAACCATCCCTGCCCTTCCAACACCTTGGTCTCAGACTTCAAGGAGAAGAACGACTGTGAGAACATAAATTGAAACGAACTTATTTTGTTTACAAAACAACAGCTCGTGCAGTCTGTGGTCTTCCCTTCCAGCAGCCCAAGGACTCTAATCCTGTGTGCCAATGTGGCGTAAGGCTCTTAGCATCTGATCACCTTTGACTATCCATGGTGTCATTTTAGATGGTTTGTTAGCAAAATAAATCATTGAAACAATTTTGTGTGGACTCCTTGACTCAGCTCATTTTCTTCCTGTGACTCAGATCTATTGAAAAGGAAAATGAGCTATGAGTTAGGTCTGATTTCTACCACTTAAAATCATTGACATGTTAGACTGATGTGAGGCAGCAGATAATCATTGAATTAAAACATAAATGCCTTCAAGGTGTTAGAATAAAATTCTTCGCTTGGATCGTTAGAAATCTCAGTCTCTAGTCTTTTACAGTTCCAAGAGTATGTTTCAGTCATCAATAAATTGATAGCTTAGTTGTATCATCCTTCTTTGGCAGGCTTGTGGTATTTTGACATGATCTTTTTGTGGGCTCTGAGATGCTTCCTAGAGACTTTTCATCACTCCATACTTCACACCCTATTATTAATTGTTATTCATTTTCTCGCTTGCCCCTGGCTACCCATGTGGAGAAAGCAGGGGCTGTATTGTTCCATTTCCTCATCTCTAGTGACTGGAGAGGCTACACACCTTCTAGGCTTAGATGAAGTCACGGATATATGCAGGGTACTTGGCACCACACCTGGCGGGCGCTGAGGACTAGACAAATGTTACGCGCCATCTGCTCTCTTATCATTATTGTAATCATTACATCATCCCTCACTTTTTACAGCTTTGCCAGTCACAGTGCCTGGGCCATGATAGTGCCTGGGTGTTTGTGGCATGAATGAATGAAAATTATTCAAATATAGATATGGAAGGTCAGTCCTCTGTGGATCCTAGGACCTCTGAGCACAGGGAATGTTTTTGTGTATTTTTGATCTTGTTCTTTACCAGACTATTTCAATCAACATTGGTCAGAATTCAGTGATAAACTGGAGGGTGTATGGAGGTAGAGGAAAGACCGCTACCCCAGAAGTACTCAAAATTTTCCTGAGTCAATTCCTTCCCAAACTAGGAGCAATCCAATTTAGACTTATTCCTCTATGTGTGCACACATGCTAAGTCACTTCAGTCGTGTCCAACTCTTGGCGACTCTAAGGACCATTGCCCTCTGTCCATAGGGTCCTCCAGGCAACAATACTGAGTGGTTGCCATACCCTCCTCCAGGGGATCTTCACAGCCCAGGGATTGAACCCACATCTCTTGCATCTCCTGCGTTTGCAAGCAGGTTCTTTACTACTAGTGCTACCTGAGAAGCCCATATTCCTCTATGCAGCTTTATAGATAAGCTACTTCCGGTTTCCCAGGAAGTTCCTGTTACAGAAACCTCAGTTAAAATTGTCTAGCTTTTTACTCTGTTGATCAAAGAATAGGTATACGGCAAACGTCAGTTGGACTCTATCTTCTTATATCTTCTTATTTATTTTAGCATGTCTCACAAGTCGTACTTATCTGAATTCAACAAATTTATGTTGATCTGTTAAATGTTTATTCTTAAACCTTTCACAGAGTGATCTTTTAAACATCTTCAGTAATTCTTAAAAAATAATTTTACAGCTTTGATGTGATGTCTGACAAAATATGCAATGTTGTTGTTCGGTCTCTAAGTCACATCCAACTCTCTGCAACCCCATGAGCTGCAGCACCTCAGGCTTCCCTATCCTCCACTGTCTTCCAGAGTTTGCTCAGGTTCACGTCCATTGAGTCAGATGCTATCTAACCATCTCATCCCTTGCCACCTTCTACGATATTAATTTAAAATGTCAGCTAATTAGCCAACATTACCTTGCATTCATTTACATACCATCTAATAATACTCATAAAATTTAATGGCAAACTTCATCTTTCTCCATCTAACAATGATATACAGACTTCTACTTCTGGTTAAATAATTATATTAAAAATAATGTGTTCTTCTCAAGAAGTCAACACCAGAATTACATATTGTATCATTTTTTGTTTGGGTACTGAACACATGCACATGTGTGCACTTTAAATTATAGACTGAAATTTAGCTATAATTATAACATCAAATATGTTTTCATAAGCGGATGCTTGTAATCCTTTTTCTGAAAAAAATGGGTATATTTTTACAGTTTTTGTGTGCTGTTTCTAAATTAGGGGATGGGAGTTTTCAGACTGCTCTTTGAAAGCTCTTTTCTAAAAATAATACGCTGAGGACATAGAAAGGCTTTATTCTCAACAAATGAAAAGACAATTTGGATATAATCATCACAACATTTCCCTTTTTTCAACATTTGTTTTTGAAAATCCTGGAGACACCCTGAGATGCCATATAAAAATTTGGATTACATGAATGCAAACTCTTGATCTGCTGATCCATTCCTCCTGAGCCTAACTTGCAGGATTAGTATCACTTTTGTGTACTCCAGGACTTACTGTATTCACCCAATACTGTTTAACAATAACATGTGCAGAATAAAGATTGTGCCAGTGTTATATCAGCCACCTTCAGCCGTGTGTTTGATTCATGGTTATAACCATCTCCTTGACACAAGGAAAGATCGGTTCTTAAATAACTCACTCTAAACAGCAACAAAAAATAAAGCTGCAAATCATTATTTCATTCACCTTTTTACAAAGCAGACTTTCAGATTGAAAGCGTTGCTGTCTTTGGTAAGAGAAACCCTTGCGAGCTTGTGACTCACCAGCTGTGCAAACCCCCCAAACTACCCGTGCTTTCTCTCTGAATCAGTCCTGAGCTACAAGGACTCACAGAAGTTGACCGCCATTTAAAGTGGATAGAAGGCAGACAGCTTCCTGCAAATTCCAAAAGGAAGAAAAGAGGTGCATGAGAGGATTTCAGAGAACAAATGCAGTAATCATTTTTATTCTGTGAGTCAGTCTTCTGTCTGATCCTTCTTGTTTCCCAAGTGCTACAACCACTTTACAAAGATATGAAGATAAAACTGTGAATGGTCTTTAGAAATATTAACACTACGCCTATTCTTTGTATGTGTGGGGCGGGGGAAAGATGTCAAGATCACAAGAGCACCATACTTCATTCCTAAAGCTACAAGTTCTTAGGACTAAGATGCCAGTCTGTCTGGTAGAATCCACACAAAATAAGGACCTGAAATAAATTTCAACTCCATTTTCCCTCGGACCACTATTGATTTCTATCTTAAAACTTACTTTCTTGTGGTACTTTGGCCAACTCCACTGGCTACCCTACACCTTCAAAATTCAACTAGCATAATTTTCATCTTTACTTCATCCAGATCTTCAAGGTCACTCACTGGCTCCTTCCACTCATCACAGCTTCTGTATTTTCCCTTTAATACCATTTCAATGTTTCTCCCATTCAACCCTGAGTACTTCTTACCATACATTTCCTGCTGCTTTTAGTTCAGTCTGTTATGGAATAAAGACTTTTCCTGTAGTTAATTTCAACAGCCCCAATTCTGGGTTTTCGTAGAAGTTGAAGCCCACATAAATTTTTGAAGCACCATATTTTCAATCCTTATAACTGACTATAAAGTTCAGCTCCTAAAATAGCTTTTGCTTTATGCAATATGTGGTGATTCAAATGTAGCCATTCATCGAAGCATATTCTTACCAGATTTATCTCCTCGTTTAAAATGCTTCCTTCATTTTTTCATGACTCTGCTCACAATGCAAGTCTCTGAATTTCAAAGCCCTCCAGCTACCAGTTCTGGAAAAGGAAATGGCAATCCATACCAGCATTCTTGCCTGGGAAATCCCATGGGCAGAGGAGCCTGGTGGGCTACAGTCCATGGAGTCACAAAGAGTCGGACATGACAGAGCAACTAACACTTTTCACTTTTCTTTCTCTCAATTACTTACTCTCTCGATGCCTCATTAACAAGAAGTCTAATAGTGTCTTTTTTCCCCAATGTATTTATTCAATTTATTTTTATTGAAGCATAGTTAATTCATAGCGTTATGTTAGTTTCCAGCGCACAGCAAAGTGATTCAGTTATACGTATATAGACATATATTGACTAGATAAATATATACACATAGATATTCTTTTTCAGATTCTTTTCTGTTATAGGTGATTACAAGACACTGAGTATTCTTCCTTGTGCTACACAGTAGGACCTTGTTGGTTATCCATTTTATATTTAGTGGTGTGTGTTAGTCACTCAGTTGTGTCCAACTCTTTGTGATCCTTTGGACTGTAACCAGCCAAGCTCCTCTGTCCATGGGGATTCTCCAGGCAAGAATCCTGGAGTGGGTTGCCATACCCTCCTCCAGGGGATCTTCTCAACCCAGGAAAAGAACTTGGATAGCCTGCATTGCAGGCAGATTCTTGACCATGTGAGCCACCAGAGAAGTATATACAATGGTCAACCCCCAACTCCTGATTTATTCCTCCCCTACGCTTTCCCCTCTGGTAACCACAAATTTGTTTTCTATGTCTATGAGTCTATTTCTGTTTTGTGAATAAGTTCACTTGTACTGGGTTGTGAATGTTAATCACGTTTGAAAAATACCCCAACTGGAGCACCTGAGCGGCACACTGCCCTTGTGAATACCCGGGCTCTTGCCCTCGTGAATACGTGGGCTCTTGCCCCTGTGAAGAGCAATTTGCAAACCCAGGGCTCAGGGCAGAGGCATCACGAGTCTTTTAAGCCCCAGCTGTGGTTCTTATTCCTTATAATCTTTGCCTTCTATGCCATCTCTGCGTTCAGCAGTCTCTCTCCTTGTACCACTGCAAATGAGAAAACAAGCACACAGCTCCAGCAAAACTGTGTTGCAAACACATTTCAGGCTTCCCTTGCATTTGGTGGCCCGTCATCACAGAGCATTCTCTAGGTAAAAACCTCCGTTTATCACAGGGACCTCCTGCTGATCCAGCACTGAAGCGTCCGAGGCCGTTGCCTCTGCCTTGAAGTGGAAATGCTCAGACGGGTGTGAGTCGTGTTTGTGGGGAGCGACATGAAGGTGAAGCTGGGAAGCAGGACTGTCCTTCTGTTTCTCATTTCAGCTCAAAGGCCACGTTTTCATTTCTTTATCAGGAAGCATGCAGCTTGCCCTTGGCAGTGAACCAACTTTGGCAGCCCCAAGTCCCCATGGGATTCCTGCAGGTAACATCAAACAGGACAAGTAGAGCGAAAACTAGGGTAAAACTGAAAGTATCTTGGGGAAGCAAAACCTTAAATAGGATCAGAGGTTTTTATGAAAATGGTAAATAATGTAAACATAGCTGGTTTGGAGGAGTTTAATAAAATATGTATAAAACAGAGATAGATAAAATCAGGCTAAGCTTAGCAAGTAAAACTCAGTTTTGGTCTCTCAAACAGGTGACTTGGTATTATTACTTTGTTTTCTTGATTAATTTGTATTGGAGTATAGCTGCTTTACTATTGGAGAGGAAATAGAAACTCACTCCAGTATTCTTGCCTGGAAAATTCCATGGACAGAGGAGCCTGGTGGGTTACAGTCCATTGGGTTGCAAAGAGTCGGACATGATTGAGCGACTAACTTTCTTTTCTTTTTGCTTCACTATTGTGTCTTAGTTTATACTGCACAGCAAAGTGAATCAGCTATGTGTGCACATATGTCCCCTCTTTCCTGGATCTCCTTTCCAATGTAATATTACTCAAAAGGAACTAAAGTGGGTCATTTGTAGAGATGTGGCTAGACCTAGAGAAGGTCATACTGGATGAAGTAAGCCAAAAAAACAAATATAGCATGAAATTAAAAGACACTTGCTCCTTGGAAGAAAACTTCTGACCAACCTAGACAGCGTATTAAAAAGCAGAGACATTACTTTGCCAACAAAGGTCCGTCTAGTCAAAGCTGTGTTTTTTCCAGTAGTCATGTATGGATGTGAGAGTTGGACTATAAAGAAAGCTGAGCAGCAAAGAATTGGTGCTTTTGAACTGTGGTGTTGGAGAAGACTCTTGAGAGTCCCTTGGACTGCAAGGAGAGCCAGCCAATCCATCCTAAAGGAAATCAGTCTTACATATTCACTGGAAGCACTGACGCTGAAGCTGAAGCTCCAGCTCCAATACTTTGGCCACCTGATGAGAAGAAGTGACTCATTTGAAAAGACCCTGATGCTGGGAAAGATTGAAGGCAGGAGGAGAAGGGGATGACAGAGGATGAGATGGTTGGATGGCATCACTGACTCAAAGGACATGAGTCTGAATAAATTCCGGGAGCTGGTGATGGACAGGGAGACCTGGCATGCTGCAGTCCATGGGGTCACAAAGAATTGGACACGAATGAACGACTGAACGACTGAACTGAACTGAACTGACTGAATGCATACACATGGAATCTAGAAAAGAAAATGGCATAGATGATCTTACTTGCAAAACAGAAGTAGAGATACACATGTAGAGAACAAACATATGGACACCAAGGGGGAAATGGGGGTGGGAGAAAAATTGGGAGATCGAGGTTAACACATATGCATAATATGTGTTATTTTAACATCAAAAAAATGGGGGCAATGACAAGCGTTTGAGAAAGTGAAGATTCAGAATCAAGAGCAGGTAGAAGGAGGGAGGGATAGGGGTAGAATCCGTTGAAAGCAAAGCCACATCAGGAGGCCAACTCAGAGGGGAGTGCTGTGGACCAGATTGGGGGAGCAGTAATAGGCAGCGACACTCACCGAGAAGGCCAGATTTGTTGGGGGACAGCTGCTGTGCTTGCAAGCTGATCGCTGAGCCCAAGCAACCTGCTGCAATGAACCAGCCTCAAGCCCCTCACCCTCAAACCTTCATGTCCCCTTGATGGACGCTGAAAATCCCTCTAACAGAAGTCTGCCTGAGATCACCCAATAGAACTAAGATCTAAAGTACCTCAAGGATAACTCTTGCAATGTTCACAATCAGACAAAATTAAGTAAATCAGATTTAAGATTTTCGTATGATCCCAGAACCTGGGAACCCAAAAATAAGTAAAAGAGGAGAAGGGGTAGAGGACCTCACTGTAGGAAGTTTGAGTTTATCGAGTTTGCTTATTTGGGGGAACTTACGTAACTTGGCCTGCCAAGAAATGAGAGCAAGTGTTTCATTTCTTCATTAAGAACCCCTTTAGTGAGCACCTACTCTGTGCTGGATCTCCTGCTAAAGCCCTGGGCATGTACTGAAGGACACAAGCGCACATCCCCCATCGAATGAGAAGGTCACCTCAACACACAGACCTGTAACTATTAAAAGCTCTGGAATCCCATAGGTGACATGCCCCGAATGCACACAGGACGGCACTTCTCTGGAGAGGAGACTGCAGATCCGTCTCCATCTTCTCCTCAGATTACTGCCACTGGTTTCCATCACCACCACTTCCTACTCCAATAACAATCCAGAGAGTCATCAAATACACACAAGCAGTTCAAAAGATGCTCAGCATTCATCTTTCATATTCTTCAAGATCCTGGTCCAAGGCCACTTACTGGGAGGGGCCTCCCTCAGATTGCCCTCAAGAAGAAACACGTGGTACCTGAGGGCTGAGTTTGGGCTGCTCTGGGTACCAGCTGTGTTTGTACAGCAGTGATGCTCAGCATGGCACCATGACTGTGCTAACCAGCGTCGGAACAGCTAGGTTGACAACGAGTTAGTTGCTGTTCAGTAGCTAAGTCGTGTCTGACTCTTTGCAAGTCTGTGGACTGCAGCACACTAGGCTCCCGGTCCTTCACCGTGTCCCGGAGTTTGCTGGAATGATGACCGGTTTAGTCCTTATTTCATTCTACTGTTGATAATGGCCGCTCACTGTCATTCCTCAGTAAGATTCCGTGTTATTCTTCAAGGTGTTCACTCTTTTATTACTTACTTCATTTAAAAAAATGGGTCAACATTGTGGCATTTTCAGAGGAGATCCCCATTTTTAACTATTAAAAGCTCTGGAATCCCATGGGTGACATGCCCTGAGCGCACACAGGATGGGACTTCTCTGGGGAGTAGACTGCGGATCTGTCTCCATCTTCTCCTCAGATTACTGCCACTGGTTTCCATCCAGAAAAAAGAAAGCCCTCTCCTCCACATTCTAAAAAGCTGAGGAATAAACTGAAGAAAAAATGATCAAATATGAAGGTAAAAATAGACTTGGAGAGACTGGATGTAACTCTAAGCACCAAATGGACTTGCTAATCCTGAACACCCAACATAGGCAGCACTGAACATGGGCAGACCTCAAGTCGTGGCCAGGTGCACATGAATAGGTGCTCAGTGTTTCTTTTGAAATTCTGATGTGGTCTTTGACTAAAAAAAAAAAAAAAAATAGAATCTTGGGAAGCTGTGGATCCAAAATAGCCTGTAAAGCTGACAGCTTTACAACTGTCTGTCACCAGTGCAGGAGCCCCAGTGACGAATTATCATTTCTTCTCCCCAAAGAGAACTTATCCTATGGATCTAGCAGGGGAAATTGCTGTGTGATGTTTTGCATTGTGTGGGAATGCTTCTTATTATTTTTAGAAATTTTCTATGTTTTTGAACTGAGGATGAAAAATTGTATTTTGCCTTGAAGATGTTGCAGCAATAACCACAGAATTAAAAAGTCAATCTTTGTGTGTTTATTTCTTGTTACACAAGTGTGACAAAATCGAATTTCCCATATTGGGGTGTCTGTGATAGCTAAACTTTTTCCTTGACATATGTAGTAGTTTATAATTTCAAAAAAAAAAAAAAGACTCACATAGTTGCAATATTTTATTAAATTTTAATTTCGCTTCAGACTGTATCAATTGTGCATCCAGATAACTTTAGGAGGTAAGGAAACATCTTACATATTTCTTTGCATGAAAGAAATGATCACAATCATTGTGATATATTGAATCAGTTCTTACTGACCAACCTAGATATACTGGTATGGATGACAGACCCTTAACATATCAGATCAGATTACCTCTAATTTCTTCCATGTCATGCTTGAGTAAAATACAGAAATGCTTTGCTTTAAAGGACACATTATGGCAAATCAGAAATCTTTTCAAAACTGCCTGCCCAACAGCAAATTTGAATAATACGGATGAGAGGCTCAACCACATTAACCTTTTGAATTCCTCCACTGAACAAAGAATTTTGTGCCAACAGGATATGATTAACCATTTACTAAATTTATAATCATAAAGTGACTCATGTGAGGCTGAGAGTAAGAGTTTTGATGGAAGAAACACGCTGTAGTGGATGGATGTAATGAGAGGAAATTTACTGATAAAATTAATAAAGCCCTGGCCACATACAGTCATGACTGAGTCACTTGGTTATTATCTGGTAACTACCTTGAGAGTTCATTTATTTCAGGAGTCTAAGCTTCTGATTTAGACAATTATAAAATAAGGAAATTCTCCCTTGTGATTGACGGAAAATCACATGGGTGCGACTACCACATTTGTATGGTTTCCCAGACCCGGTCTCCATGCCAGCACCAGCCTCCCCGTAACCCCACCTTCTCCTCGCGTGTGAGGTGCTGTTCAAAAGGCTGGCTTGCCCCAGTAAAGGGAACTCCAGTGTGTCATGTTTAGGGGAGCAGTCTCTGCACACACTCCCAGTTGAAAGGACAGAGAATCCTTTTACCCTGAATGAACCTTAAAATTCTGTCTTTTTAGAAGCTGTCAAATGATCTGCCATTTTTTTCCCACAAGAATCAAAACCGCAAGATAAAAGCCCGAAACGCACATAAAAGCAACATCTCCAAATATAAGCCAGGGCTTTTGTCCCATAGAATCAGCTTTAAGGAAGGAGTCCGCCAACCAAAAGTAATTTTAAAAATCCAATCATTCCTTGAGTTTCTTGAAGAGTATTATTAAAAGAGATCCAATGCACAGACCTTAGCAAGGCTTCAAGACTACTTTCCCCTCGCCACCAGTTCTCAGATTTCCTGAGTTGTTTTGCCCAGTTTTGCTCACTGATTCCCCCCAACTCCCCACTGCCTGACCCTCCAGCCCTCCAGAGCCCTGCCCTCACCTCCTTCT
>NW_011495078.1:5683782-5699647 GCF_000754665.1 Bison bison bison | reverse complement strand
GCATGACCCTTCTCACAAGTCTGCTTCCTGAATACCCAGGAATATTCTCGAGAATATTTACCTTTTGCACACAAAGGAAGAAGTGAGCCAAAGTAATTTCTTTTCCTTCTGCTGCAAATGAAAGGGTAGTGGATAGCATGTGATGTTCTAGCATTCATGAGTCTGTTCAGTTGCTCCATTGTGTTCTCCTGTTTGCAACCCCTATAGACTGTAACCCACCAGGCTCCTCTGTCCATGGGATTTCCCAGACAAGAATACTGGAGTGGTTAGGCTTTCCCATCTCCAGTGGATCAAACTAGGGTCTTCTACATTGCAGGTAGATTCTTTACCATCTGAGCCACCAGGGAAGCCCCTTAAGTGACCATAGGTCTTCCTTTTTCCCTAAAAATTCAATCTTGAAAAAACAGAAAATTCACATGGACAAACCCATTATGCAATTTTAATCAATCTCATAAAGATATAAAATGACCCAACCAAAAGACATAATTTCAGTGACAACCAAATTAATATTTTAAACTAAACTAAAGAAATTAGAACATTTCCAGACATATATAATTCCTATTTTATAAGAGTAAGACCAATAAAGTCCCTACCTCAAAATAGGAGTGAATTACACATATTAACAAAAATACATCTTCCTCCTGCAAACAGCACAGGCTTAACCCTTAGATGCAGCCATTTAAACTCATCACAGTAAAATAAAATATATTTTGCACAAGAAAGTTGCATTTTCCATAATAAAACACAGTGGATGTTTTTGAATGCTACTTCCATGAGTTCAAGCTTTCAAGACATTGGGTATAAAAACAAAAAGCTACACAGGAATAATATGGCTCATAGTGTTTTGGGTCAATTTTGCAAAAGTGATGTGGCAACTATAGACAAACCTTATGGGGAAAACACGAATATAAAATTTTGAATGCCTAGAGTATAAGAGGTCTTAACGTGTGACGACAACTTCCTGGTCTTTTCTCAGACCAAGTGAAATTGTATTCAGATAATTTGCCATCTGTACTTTTCCTTTCTGTAGATCCCTTTTCCTTTCCTCACATTTAAAAAAAGGCTTCAAACAGCTCTGCAGTATTTTGGCAATGCAAGGACTTTTAATCTGAGGTCATGGTCAGTTTTCCCTGTCACGACCACTTTGCCCAGAACATGCACAGATACTCAGCTCATTTTCCTGCTTTGCAGGTTTTCCTCCTATTTTGAAAGAGTCAGTAGAAGGAGGCTGGGCACGTGAATTCGCTCCACACAGATATAGTCAGAGAAGTTTTCTACTGCAATCCAGTCTGCTGTGAAGGTTGAGCATTAGACTGTATTTCTGAGGTGTCTGTCCTATAAGTGGAAGGGGTCATGGGATCAGCCTGGGCTTCAAGGCAGGAGAACCAATCCCCAGATGCCCTTCTCACTGGAGGGTTTTGAGGCTGTTCTAAGTCCCCTTGTCCTCCCAGTGGTGGTGCTTCTTTCATAGGAGAGGTGTACGGATGACGCAAGACACAATGTTTGCAATTGCATCAGACATAATAGAGCGCCAGACACACGCAGACTATTGTGAGATGCGTCTACGGGTCAGTGGCCGTCCTTCTGTAAAGTGGACAGCGGGAGAAGCACCACTGGACCAGTCTCTTGCTGTTGTTCAGTAGCTGAGTCATGTCTGACTCTTTGTGACCCCACGGACTGCAGCACATCAGGCTTCCCTGTCCTTCACTAATTCCCAGAGTTTGCTCAAACTCATGTGCATTGAGTCCGCGATGCCATCCAACCATCTCATCCTCTATCTCCCCCTTCTCCTTCTGCCCTCAATCTTTCCAGGCGTCAGGGTCTTTTCCAATGAGCTGACACTTCGCATCAGGTGGGCAAAGTATTGGAGCTTCAGCATCAGTCCTTCCAATGAATATGCAGGGTTGATTTCCTTTAGGATTGATTGATTTGATCTCCTTGCAGTCCAAGGGACCTTCAAGAGTCTTCTCCAGCACCACACTTAGAAAGCGTCACTTCTTCAGTGCTCAGCCTTTTTTATGGTTTAACTCTCATATCCATACATGATTACTGGAAAAACCATAGCTTTGACTATATGGCCCTTTGTTGACAAATTGATGTCTCTGCTTCTTAAGCTGTTGTCTAGGTTGGTCATAGCTTCGATGGGTGTCTCTGGGTGGCCTTGAATATGACATCTAGAATACACCTGCCTGTAAACACCCTTCCAGAACACAGGCCTCCTATCACCATTATCGGGTTTGGACACCATTTATTCATGCCAGCTTCCCTCATGACCCCATCAGCTTGCTCACCTCCATTCAGACGAAGGAATGTGCCAGGCCCCCTGCCTAGACTTTGATTGCCCCAGAATGACCCAGTGAGCAGATGCCACCTGGGCCCCTCTGTTATAGGAATGTCCCCACAGGGGCCCTGCACGCTGCTTCCCACCTCCCTGCTCTTTTCAGTAAATGGATATAAGCTTAGTCTTGAGTGGAAGATAGAAAGACAATTGAAATAATTAAAAGGATATATAACCCAGCCATGAAAATGAATGAAGTAGTGCCATTTGCAGTAACATGCATGGACCTGGGGATGATAATCCTGAGTGAAGAAAGCCAGACAGAGAAAGACAAATATCACACGATGCCACTTACACCTGGAATCTCAGAGAATGCGATGCTCTTGCCTGGAAAATCCCATGGACGGAGGAGCCTGGTAGGCTGCAGTCCATGGGGTCGCCAAGAGTCGGACACGACTGAGCGACTTCACTTTCACTTTTCACTTTCATGCATTGGAGAGGGAAATGGCAACCCACTGCAGTGTTCTTGCCTGGAGAACCTCAGGGACGGGGAAGCCTGGTGGGCTGCTGTCTATGGCGTCGCACAGGTCGGACACGACTGAAGTGACTTAGCAGCAGCAGCAGCAGCACTTTGCTGAGCGCCGGAACTGATGCATCATTGTATATCAACTATATTATAATAGAAATTTTTTTAAATAAATAAAAGTGATGATCAAAATACAAAACAAAAGCCTGCCCATTATTGAGTGTTTCCTACAAGCTAGGTAAATGGCTAGCTGCTTTACATGCATTATTTCAGGTAATCCTAGCTGTGAAATTTGAGATAGGTAATGTGGCTAAATCCAGAAGGAGGAAACCTTCCTCTACCGGTGAGTGGCAGAACCGGATTGGCCCGAGTCTGCACTTGGCTCTCCTAGCACACAGAGTAGAAGTCGCTTTTCAAGTGTAGACCTGAATAGCGCCTCCCCGGGGAGGGAGCTAGGAATGCAGACATTCAGGCCAACGGGTCCAGTCTGAATCCGGACATTATCCCCGGGGGATTTACAAGCTGGCTAAGTTTTGAGAAGGCCCTATCTGAACTGTATTTCAAGACAAGAGGTAAGTGGATAAACAAGATCTGAGAAAGAGAAATCCTAGCAAAGCTCTTTGAAGGCTGTGAAACCTAGCAGTCATGATTTGGTACAGACAACAGCAGTCTAATACATTCCGTTTGGCCATTGGGATGTAGCGTCTCTAACTAAATGACCTCTTCCAAACTTTTAATGTAACCATGAGAAAGAGTCAGCCCACTTCCTGTAGAAAGGTATTGATCTATGCAGAGAAGAAAAAGGTTTTGAGCAATTTGATTAAATATAAAAGTCTTTGCCCAAGAGGTAAAGAGACTGACAGTAACACCCACGGGCCTTGCATTACTTAAACGTTTTCACTCAGTCTGTCTTCCTTTTTTTTTTTTTTTTTTAAGAGCATGTTGCTGAGAAAGAATAAAATGCAGAGACTAATGACTCTGGCAAAAGATTCTTCTCATTCATCGATTACCACCTGGGCTGGGTTTTGGACGTGTGTCCTAGTAGGCGTTCAGACTGCCAAAAACGAAACTATGCATAATACATGGGGCCAAAAAATGCTATGAAATTAAAAAGGTAATAAATTTAAAATCAGTAACACTAACGTGTTTCCTTGTATAGTACACTTTGTGTATTACCCAGAGCAGGGCCATGAGATGATCGCTGATGTAGGAGTAAAATATAAGAATTCATCATAGGAATATAGGAGCAAGCAAAAAGAAAAAAAAGAAAAATGCCTCGGACCGCAATAGGAGTGAAAGTTTGACTGAACGTGCTGTAGTGGACAGGAAAACAAGTTGCCAAATCAGGTAAAATGTTTTTGCAGATTTAATCCACTCTGCAACTGGAGTTTTTGGGTCCTTCCCAGGAGGAAGCAAAGCTACATTAACTGGGATTAAAATAGATGACCAGGCGCACTGTCCCCCTCGGTCTTAATCCCTCCTGAGCGAGGTGGGGTGGGAAGGAGGCAGGTGAGGAGGGAGGGAGGCAGGATGGGGGGACAGCTGGGGACCAGCTGAAATCAAAGGGCAGCCTGAAGACAGTAGGGGGGAGGCAGGGGACCTGGTCAATTTCTAGCAGCGCTGTTTTTTTCTGACCTGGAAAAGAGGAGGAAGCAGCTGTGTTTTGAGCCTGGGTCCCCTGTTTAAACCCCAGGACTGGCCATAGCTCATTTGTTCCCTAATGAAATCCAGAGTGGACACTTTTTATATTGAGCATTCTCAATAATCTCCTGTCCAGCAAATAAAATTCCACATCTGGCCCTGCCGAGAAGCCCGATGCATCATTTACAAAAACGCAGGGATACTATGAAGATTGATTCAGCCAGTAAGAGGCTGTTTTCAAATCTTTCCTGAGCTGAAGCTGAGGCTTTACTTAGAATAGCCCAAATACTCCAAAAGGAGGACTTTCTTTCCTCTGAGAGGAGCCACAATTTTTCTTGTTTGTCCTGTAGACTTGGCATATGGAATAGTATTTCTCTAAATGCTTTAATTTTATTAAGCATGTGCTCTGAAGGCACTTCCTTTTTAGGTTGTTTACTTATTGTTCATGGGTAGAGTAGGTGCTTTGTTGTTCAGTCCCTAAGTCACATCTGACTCTTTGCAACCCCATGGACTACACCCCATTGGGCTTCCCTGTCCTTCAGCATCTCCCGAAGCCTGTACAAACTCATGTCCTTTGAGTCAGTGATGCCATCCTACCATCTCATCCTCTGTCCTCCCCTTCTCCTCCTGTCCTCAATCTTTCCCAGAATCAGACTCTTTTCCATTGAATTGACACTTCTCATCAGATGGTCAAAGTACTGAAGCTTCAGCATCAGTCTTTCCAATTAATATCCAGGGTTGATTTCCTTTAGAATTGACTGGTTTGATCCAGGGACTTGCAAGAGTCTTCTCCAGCTCCACAGTTCAAAAACATCAATTCTTCAGCACTCAACCTTCTTTATGGTTCAGCTCTCACATCTGTACATGACTACTGGAAAAACCTTTGCTTAAATCATTTGCTTTGACTATATGGATCTTTGGTGCAGCTGCTTGATTTGCTTTAAAGCCCTAGAAACCGGGGCAGGAAGTGCCCAGGGCAGGAGCCCTGGGGCATTAAGGCCTCTTCTCTGTGCCAACTTTCTCATGGATCCGCAGGTCAGATACCTGGGTTGGCTGGTGTCTCTGCTCCAGGTCTCATAAACTCAAAGTCTGAGGGTCCACCGGGCTCCTAACTGAAGAGCCTGGAGAAGAATCTTCTTCCTCATCCATCAGGATGCTGGCAGAATTGAGGTCCCTGCTATTGTGGTACTGACGCCCCTGCTTCACTCCTGGCTGTCAGCTAGGCTTGCTCTTCATTCCTAGAGTGTTTTCCCTGGTCCTGTCATACAACCCCCTAACTCAGAGCCAGTAACAGGACCCCAGATTCTGCCTGCTCTTGGACTTTCCCTGACTCCCACTCCAGCTGTGTCTCTCTATGTCTAGCTGGAGAGAGGACACTTGAGGGCTCATGTCACTAGGTGAAGTCCACCTGAGAAATGCCAGACCATTTAACTATTTAAGGGTCTCAATTTCGATTATATCTGAGAAGTCTCTTTCGCCATGTAACATAACATGCTCAGGTTCCAAGGATCAGGGCATGGACATTAGGGGCTGAGAGTGTTTCAGGGCACTATTCTGCCTGCCTTCAGTCTGGGAATAAGGCCAGGCGATAAATTGCTGTGCGCTGCTAATGCACCATGAAGGCTGGGGCTACTTCTGGGCACCCCCCACCTCTGGGGCTTTCTTGAAAGGAAAAAAGATGTCCCAGCAAAGATTCTTTTTTTCTGGGTTCATTGTATTACTAGAACTGTACATATTTTATCTTTAAAATAGCCAAATATCTTGCCTTTATGTTTAATACTATGCATCTACGCTTGAATAATATTATGCATCTAATACTATGTTTTTTGTGTGTGTTCTTTTCTTAATAAAAAATCCAGGAGTTATATTATGATTCTAGCTTTTTAAATTAAAAACATGAAATTTAGAAAGGATAAATAAGTAGTCTAAGTTTTCACTGTAAATGCCTGTGGAGACAGCCCCTGAACGCAGGCAGTCTGAACGCCTATACAGAGTTTAATATGTTGCATCAACTTGCACAGAAATGTTATTCATAGAACCCATGACATAGTGAAGTCATAAAAAAATAAAGTTGTAGGAAAAAAAATACCTCCTAGTGTAGTTCTCCATGTTTTAACAACATACAAAAACGCCTCTCTCAAATTTGGTAAAAATTGAAATAAATGAAATGAATTTTTAAAATACTAAAAATGTTTTTTCCAGATTTTAAAGTTTAAACAATTTTTTAAAAGGAAGTAGGGGGAATTCTGTACATTCTCTAAACTTTATTGAAACCATCTTTCTAAGTTCATAAGGTAAAAATTTAATACCAAGTACTAAACATTTTTTTCTGAATTTTTCATTTTCTATGTTTTTTTTTTAGGAGACTAGGGTTCAATCCTTGGGTAGGGAACATCCCCGGGAAAAGGGAATAGCTACCCACTCCAGTATTCTTGCCTGGAATACTCCATGAACAGAGAAGCCTGTTGAGCTATAGTCCATGAGGTTGCAAAGAGTCAGACACAACTAAGCGACTAACACTTCCACTTTCAGAGTGACTTCTAATACATCAATCAATGTCAATAAAACACAAATCAAACAGACAAGTACAAGTATATTTTAAACCAAAATTAATAGGAAAACAAACAATAGACAAATTTTAAGTCTTTTTTGTAACATCTGTTAGCCAATATTATTATTCAAATGGCTAATCACAGACAAAATATATTTTGTGAAAAGCTTGGGACACTCAGAAGTCACCCTAGAAGGAAAGATGTGAAATCTGAGTCATGGATATTTCTCTGTAACTGCTCAGCCTTCAAATGTCATATTAAAATATTGATAAATGAAGAAATCCGTCTTGGCTAATACCACGGCCCCCAGGAAAGGAAATAGCCTTTTATACAATCCAACCTAAGGTACTCAAAACAAGAACTTACACAAAGCATTTGTTTTGAATGAGACTTTTTCAGTTTTCAAAGATCTTCATGAGCATTCGTTTAAAAAAATCTTTCCTAATGAGAAAATGTAGATAAGATCCGTGTATTTTTAGCGAGCACAAAACCTTCTTGGTTAAGTATCCAGTAGTTTTGTACAAAAGATTTCACATAAAATGTGTCAGAAATCATACTGAGGGGAAGCATAATAACACAAGAATAAGAGAATGTGGTTTACAAACCATTTGCAGGTTAGATAAAATCTCTTCCTGAAAGAGTTTAGTTCCTCTAATTAATATCATAAAATAGTAAGAGCCAGAGTAATATGAGCTTTAGCTATCATTTTAAATAATTAAAATAAAATGGAATGAATAATAATTAATTTAAGATAATTTGGCACTGAAACTGTCAGGGTTTGGGATAAGGAAAGAGAAGGGAGGGAGTTAAGATTAGGGAAAGAATAGGAACAGAGCTGCCTGGCGAGGCACCAGGCCCTCGAAGTCAGCATACACTTAGAGAGCAGATACACACAAAATATGAAATTGCCTCTGATTACAGTTTAAAGTGAAATAAATATAGAAGAAAAGACTTCTCTTCAAATAAACCTGACATGATGCAGGGAGAGAATAAACACTGATTTGAAATATGTATATATATATATTTTCAGAGAAGGCAATGGCACCCCACTCCAGTACTCCTGCCTGGAAAATCCCATGGACGGAGGAGCCTAGTAGGCTGCAGTCCATGGGGTCGCTAAGAGTCAGACACGACTGAGCGACTTCACTTTCACTTTTCACTTCCTGCACTGGAGAAGGAAATGGCAACTCACTCCAGTGTTCTTGCCTGGAGAATCCCAGGGACGGGGAAGCCTGGTGGGCTGCCGTCTATGGGGTCGCACAGGGTAGGGCACGACTGAATCGACTTAGCAGCAGCAGCAGCAACATATATATATTTTACTAACAGAATGTACTCAGTTGTGTCTGACTCTTTGTGGCTCCCCCCTGGACTGTAACCCACCAGGCTACTCTGCCCATGGGATTTCCCAGGCAAGAATACTGGAGTGGGTTGCCTTTTCCTCCTCCAGAGGATCTTCCCAACCCAGAGATCGAACCTGAGTCTTCTTCATCTCCTACACTGGCAGGTGGATCTTTGAAAGTAGGTATCACCGGTGAAGAGACCTGGTTGCTGGGAAAGAACTGGAACCTGAGACCATCCCATAAGCATGGTAGAAAAATGGTAAAAGCTGTTGTGAATTGAAAGAATGTGGAATGAGACGGAAGACTTTTTGAAAACCCACTGTGTCTCCATGCCATGCATTTTCCCCACCATATACTCAAGAAATATGTTAGTACTTCCAAGAATTACTTACCTTATGAAATCATAGTAAGCTTTTGACACTGATGAAAGCAGGGGGATCCTGCAGGCATCTTCCCAACTGTTGTTCCACTCTGGAGCAGACGTCAGCGGGCTAAGTCTGTTCTTAGCTGAAGTCACAGCTTCTATAGTAGGCAAATTTAAAAAAACTTTTGATTCTCTATAAAATATTGGTATGTTTTATTTAATGAAGCCTTTATTTTGCAACTATTTGGTGTGTGATTCTAGGCAGATATTATGTAGTTTTGTTTTTTGATGTGTCTTCCATAGAATATAACATAAGAAAATTATAAAAACAGTTGTGATATGACTGCCTTATATTTAGCTCATTGTAGCCATATGTATATCAGATATATTTTTCATTAGAATGAAAAATCAATGAAGGCAAAGATACTGTTTGTTTGGTTCATCTAAAACCTGGAAATATACCTGGCATATAGCCTATTGATGGTAGCTGTGATTTCTTCATTGAAAAGCCAAACAAAATATAAGTGACAATATATGCAAATTGTATATACATAAAATAAGTGCTTTTAAAATTTTCAATAAAATTACAAATGGAATTTCAAAGTAACCATAGAAAATTATGAAGTCATCTAAGACCTTCAAGCCAACACTACGCCCCAAAGCGTTTGCTGCTCACCTGGACAGACAGCATCCTGTCATACTTTTGGAGATCAAATGAACACTTTTGTAGAAAAATGCATACAAGTTTAAGGTGGGTTTTATTCATTCTTCTTCCTTTTCTGTTTCATTCCATAAATATTTACTGATAACTATTCCAAAAATATGGGGTTTCACAGGTTGTACAGTTGGTAAAGAATCCACCTGCCAATACAGGAGATGCGGAAGATGTGGGTTTGATCCCTAGGCTGGGAAGATCCCCAGGAGTAGCAACCCACTCTGGTATTCTTGCCTGGAAAGTTCCAAGGACAGAGGAGCTTGGTGGGCTACAGTCCATGGGGTCTCAAGGAGCTGGACGCTACTGAGCACATGCAAGCATTCCAAAAATATACACAAAGGCATAAGCTGTGGTCCCTGGTGACAAGGGGACTGGTTTCTAGAAGGTAGAATAAGCATGTGTTAATAAATAATTAATGACAATAAAAGGAGATGAAGGTAAAAATCAAGGTAGGCATCCAGGGTTATGGGGACACGGAGCAAATCTGGGCTAAGCCCAGGTGAAGACTCCACTGCGAAGCCGAATTTAAGCAGGTGTTCAAGGATGAGTAAGAAGCCACGTGGCAGAGAAGGGCCTTCCAGGCTAAGAGATTAAATGAAAGTGAAAGTGAAGTCACTCCGTCGTGTCCAACTCTTTGCAACCGCATGGACTGTAGCCCACCAGGATCCTAAGTCCATGAGATTTTCCAAGCAAGAGTACTGGAGTGGGTTACCATTTCCTTCTCCAGGGGATCTTCCTGACCCAGGGATAGAACCTGGGTCTCCCACATTGAAGGCAGATGCTCTACCATCTGAGCCACCAGGGAAGTCCCTAAGAGATTAAATGATGTGATTTCAAAACAAAACGAGCAGTGAAAGCAGCTCTTTTGCCCTCCTCCTGTTTGCCCATCTCTGTCCCCCTTTAACCTTAAAATAGCCTAATTATAGGAATGAGATCACTCGGCATTTGGACCCAATTCAGGACTTATGCTTGCCTGAATACACACTATGCCTTTCTTAACCTCTTCATTCTTTTCCTAGATTAAAAGAAACAAGAAGAAGAAATTAAGTGAAAGAATGACTAGCTCTCTACCCCTAAGTGCCCCTTTTGCAATCCTGCAGGCCGATCACATGGGCAAGGTAATCTTCTGAGAGTCAGCCAGTCTGCACAACGGAGAAGGATGCAGAACCCAGCCCCTTGCCTCCAGGACTCACTGAGAATCTCCTCTTCTCCCATGTTTCCCTTTGAAAACTGTTCCAACTGAGCTGCATCTTTAGCGTTGTTCTCAGGACATGAGTCCACATCTTCCCCAGATTTCCAGCTTTTCTGATGAAAGCATCTATTCCTTCTACAGTCACTAGCTTCTCAACCATTGACTTCTGAGAGGTGGTGGTTTAGTCGCTCAGTCGTGTCCAGCTCTTGCGACTCCATGGACTGTAGCCCTCCAGGCTCCTCTGCCCGTGGGATTTTCCAGGCAAGAATACTGGAGTGGGTTGCCATTTTCTTCTCCAGGGGATCTTCCTGACCCAAGAATCGAACCTGGGTCTCCTGCATTGCAGGCAGATTCTTTACCAACTGAGCTATGAGCAAGCCCTGACTTTTGAGTGGCAAACCCCCAAACCTGAGCTCACTTACAGCAACAGCATGCCCTAGGCACCGTGCCCTGGGTGAGTCCCGGTCATGGGGCATGAGGGAGGAAACAAGGGGACATTTCTCTGAAAACCATGTGTCCCTCAGGAAGGCGATTATTTGACTAATGAGAGCTTTAAAAACAGGGGTGTTTTTCTCACATAAAAACATGTTAGAGTTGGCGCATTCTGGTGTTATTTAGCCACATCATGATTTTGAGTGGGCATCTCTGTTATTCCCTTGGCTTTAGCCTTTCCCTGTGTCTGTGAGATGACTGTCCACTGCATGAGTCAAAGCTTAAATGGAAGAAGATGTGACTGCTGTCAGAACAGGAAAACTGTGCCAGACGTTCCCAGGAGTTTTTTTTTTTTCTAAATATATTACATGACTGGAGAAGGAAATGGCAACCCACTCCAATATTCTTGCCTGGAGAATCCCACGGACAGAGGAGCCTGGCGAGCTCCATAATGGAAAGTTGAGTCCATGTGGTCACAAAGAGTCGGACACAACTGAGCAACTAACCACACATAACACACACACATTACATGACAGAAAAGCCTCTTTCAGAAGCCTCATAAAATTAGGTTCTGGAGAAGGCAATGGCACCCCGCTCCAGTACTCTTGCCTGAAAAGTCCCATGGACGGAGGAGCCTGGTAGGCCGCAGTCCATGGGGTCTCGAGGAATCGGACACGACTGAGCAACTTCACTTTCACTTTTCACTTTCATGCATTGAAGAAGGAAATGGCAACTCACTCCAGTGTTCTTGCCTGGAGAATCCCAGGGACGGGGGAGCCTGGTGGGCTGCCGTCTATGGGGTCACACAGAGTCGGACACCACTGAAGTGACTTAGCAGCAGCAGCAGACAAAGAAGAGAGGGTCCCCAGATGACACAGGGTAAAGAACCTGCCAGCCAATGAAGTAGACACAGGGCACCAGGGTTCAATCTCTGGGTCTGGAAGATCCCCTAGAGGAGGAAATGGCAACCATTCCAGTATTCTTGCCTGGAAAATTCCATGGACACAGAATCCTGGTGGGCTTCAGTCCATGGGGTCTCAAGGAGTTAGACACAGCTGAGCACCTGAGCAAGCAGACAAAGAAGACAGTGAGGGACTGAGGTGGGCAATAAACAGTGCTTGTCACAAGTCCTTGGAAGGTCAGACTGCGCCATGATTTGCCATGCTAAATAAATGGGGCTTTATCAAGTAGTGAGTGGATACCCATCAAAACGTGTGCAGGATATCACTATGACAAGAGAGAAGACCTGAGTAACTTTTCAAAGTCAGTTACATGAATATTTCACTGTAATTATCAACATTTCTCAGTATTTGTGACCCTGATTGGTTAGGAATAGGTGGTGGTGATCATAGAGTTAATCTCAGGTAGGGCTCTACGAAGAGTGTTTTGTTGTTACTGTGTTGCTAAGTCATGTCTGACTCTTTGCAACCCCATGGACTGCAGCATGCCAGCCTCCTCTGTCCTTCACTATCTCCTGGAGTTTGTTCAAGTTCATGTCCATTGAGTCAGTGGTGCTACCTAACCATGTCATCCTCTGCTGACCCCTTCTCCTTTTTCCTCCAATCTTTTCCCAGCATCAGGGTCTTTTCCAGTGAGTTAGCTCTTTGTATCAGGCAGCCAAAGGATTGGAGCGTCAGCTTCGGAATCAGTCCTTTCAATCTGTGAAGATGCTGATGGTCAACCATGGTTAGAAGAAACCACTGCTTATTCTGACTGAGACCAGGCTGGGTCACCTTCAGATACCGGCATGAATTACAGAAAGACTTCATTATTCATTAGAATCAGAAAGTCAGTTCTACTGGGAATGACTTAAGGGGGCCAATTAGGCCAGGATAGATAAACAACTTCATTCCCATCCACAGTGCTTCATGCTGATCTTGGAGGAGGCAACAGTAAGATAATATATTCACTGCCCCCCTGGAATTTAATGGAAAAGTCTCATCATTGCTCTTATTCCACTAAATGCAATTCTTGAAATGATTTTTAATTCTCTCCATTTACTTGAAGTAGTTTATTGGACTGTACAAGATGAACAAGGCAAAAATTAATATCTCAGTTTCTTGAGAAAGGATTTGGAGTTACTTAGACATTTTACAGGATTTTTTGTTGATTTCCTGTTTCTTTTCTCTTCATTCTAAAATTAAATGATACTTTAAAGTTTACTTTGTTCAAGTATATTTGATGTATGCACGCTAAGTCATTCAGTCATGTCCAGCTCTTTGCAACCCCATGGACTGCAGTCCGTCAAGCTCTTCTGCTCATGGGGATTCTCCAGCCAAGAATACTGGAGGGGGTTGCCATGCTCTCCTCCAGGGCATCTTCCCACCCTAGGAATCAAACCTGCATCTCTTATGTCTCCTGCATTGACAGATGGATTCTTTACCAGTGTTAATTTCTACTGTACAGCAAAGTGATTCAGTTATACATAGATATTGATATATATATACTTTTAAAATTCTTTTCCATAAGGTTTATCACAGAGCACTGGATAGAGTACCCTGTACTATACCATAGGACCTTGTTGTTTATCCATTCTATATACAATATAAAATTAAATGACATTGATATTGCCTCTATGAATGCTAGCTATTATCATCAAAGGGTGGGAAAATAGGAGGTAAGTCAAGAATGGATATTTACCTTGTAAACAATAACAATCAGAATACATTTCAATATAGTACTCCTTTTTGGTGATAGTTTTACTAAAACATAACTCAGCTATGCAGCTCCTGCTAAGTCGCTTCAGTCGTGTCCAACTCTGTGCGACCCCATAGATGGCAGCCCACCAGGCTCTGACGTCCCTGGGATTCTCCAGGCAAGAACAGTGGAGTGGGTTGCCATTTCCTTCTCCAATGCATGAAAATGAAAAGTCAAAGTGAAGCTGCTCAGTCGTGTCCGACTCTTTGCGACCCCATGGACTGCAGCCCACCAGGGTCCTCTGTCCATGGGATTTTCCATGCAAGAGTACTGGAGCAGGGTGCCATTGCCTTCTCTGCAGCTATGCTAATTGTTTGTAAATAAACTATTTTACTATCCTGGATTATGTGCTTTTGATATTACATTTATGAGAAAAAAGTTTGGGGTTTTGATCACTATCTTGAAGTTTTAATTTTTAAAAATGGTTTCCAGAACATTTTTTGATTTGAAGCTGATATGACTCACGTGTTTGAATAATATACATAAAGTAACACGGAACCAAGGGACCTGCCATTCTAGGTCATGTTCATATTCTGTGTGCATATGAATGCTCTCTTTCACAATTTTGCTGACGGATGATAAATTAAAGAGAGATTTACATTGGCAATTAAATCAGAATTTACTGTGAAAAAATCATAAAAATGGAACAAGGAAAATGACTTTTAAATTCTGAATTTGCCTTTCATATCTGGCAGGAGTTGGTTTGGAGGTAGGAAGGACTCCTGCTGTGGAAAATACTTCCCTAGAGTACAGTATGGTTTCAAGTGCCCTTCCAAAGCCTATTCCTTTTAACTTTGAATTCTTTTATATTGGAGTGTAGTTGATTAACAGCTGTATCTGGAATATAGTTGTAATAGTTTCCGGTATACAGCAAAGCAGTTCTGTTAAAAATAAAGGGGCTGCCCTGGTGGCTCAGAAGGTAAAGAATCTGCCTGCAATGCAGGAGACCTGGGTTTGATCCCTGGGTCAGGAAGATCCCCGGGAGAAAGGAATGGCTACCCACTCCAGTATCCTGGCCTGGGAAACCCCATGGACAGAGCAGCCTGGCAGGCTACAGTCCATGGGGTCACAAAGAGTTGGACACCACTGAGTGAGATAGATATACATGTGTCTACATGTGTCTATTATTTTTCAAATTATTTTCCCATTTAGGTTGTTACATAACATGGAGCAGAGTTCCCAGTACTATGTAAGTAGGTCATTCTTGGTTTTTCATTTTAAATATAGCAGTGTGTATGTGTCAACCTCAAACTCCCTAACTTGTAAACAAGCATGTTTCTGATACAGTACCCTCAATACTCCTACCGACCTTATGTTATGCACCCAGGAGAACTTAATGCAGTTAGATAATCTAATGCATCAGGCTTCACTCCGCTCACTAATGTTGACAGCTGGATAATACCCCCACCAAACTGCCTACATTCTATTTCAGGGGAAATCAGTTCAAAGGCATGGTCTCTTTTCTATGCAGTGACCATGTGGCTGAGGTCTGATTAATGGAAGGGAGGGAAGTAACGGTTTCCTAACCAAACTGGAAACAAGTCAGAAGTCCATCAACAGATAATGGATAAGCAATTGTGGAACTCTCATACCATGGAAGATGACTCAGCACTAACAGAGAATTAACAATTAATAAAAGCAGCAACCTAGATGCATCTCGAAATAGTCCTGCTGAGTGAAGTCCACAGAAAGGAGTGCATGCTGTATTATTCCATTAAAATGAAGCTCTTGAAAGTACAAACTAATCTCTAGTGACAAAAAACAGATCAGAGGCTTCCTAGGGAGAGGGTGATATTACAAAGTGCGGGGGGAAACTTTGGGAATAATAGCCAGGTCCTCTGTCTTGATTGCACTCATCTCACACGCTAGTAAGTAATGCTCAAAATTCTCCAAGTGAGGCTTCAGCAATACATGAACCATGAACTTACAGATGTTCAAGCTGGTTTTAGAAAAGGCAGAGGAACCAAAGATCAAATTGCCAACATCTGCTGGATCATCAAAAAAGCAAAAGAGTTCCAGAAAAACATCTATTTCTGCTTTATGGACTATGCCAAAGCCTTTGACTGTGCGGATCACAATAAACTGTGGAAAATTCTGAAAGAGATGGAATACCAGATCACCTGACCTG
>NW_011495078.1:5650563-5683484 GCF_000754665.1 Bison bison bison | reverse complement strand
TCTTGATGACAGTGAAAGAGGAGAGTGAAAAAGTTGGCTTAAAGCTCAACATTCAGAAAACTAAGATCATGGCATCTGATCCCATCACTTCATGGCAGATAGATGGGGAAACAGTGGAAACAGTGTCAGACTTTATTTTTCTGGGCTCCAAAATCACTGTAGATGGTGATTGTAGCTATGAAATTAAAAGACATTTACTCCTTGGAAGGAAAGTTATGACCAACCTAGACAGCATTCAAAAGCAGAGACATTACTTTGCCAACAAAGGTCCATCAAGTCAAGGTTATGGTTTTTCCAGTGGTCATGTATGGATGTGAGAGTTGGACTTATAAAGAAAGCTGAGTGCCGAGGAATTGATGCTTTTGAACTGAGGTGTTGGAGAAGACTCTTGAGAATCCCTTGGACTGCAAGGAGATCCAACCAGTCCATTCTAAAGGAGATCAGTCCTGGGTGTTCTTTGGAAGGACTGATGCTAAAGCTGAAACTCCAGTACTTTGGCCACCTCCTGTGAAGAGTTGACTCATTGGAAAAGACTCTGATGCTGGGAGGGATTGGGGGCAGGAGGAGAAGGGGACAACAGAGGATGAGATGGCTGGATGGCGTCACCAACTCGATGGACAAGAGTTTCGGTGAACTCCAGGAGTTGGTGATGGACAGGGAGGCCTGGCGTGCTGCAATTCATGGGGTCACAAAGAGTTGGACACGACTGAGCGACTGAACTGAACTGACTGACACTTTAAATATACGTCAAGTGTACCTCATTGTAGCTATTTAAAAAGAGCTATGACATTAAAAAAACTAAGTTCATGACATCCAGTTCCATCACTTCATGGCAAATATAAAGGGAAAAAGTGGAATCAGTGACAGACTTTATTTTCTTGGGCTCCAAAATCACTGCAGATAGTGACTGCAGCAGCCATGAAATTAAAAGACACTTGTTCCTTGGAAAGAAAGTTATGATAAACCTAAACAGCACATTAAGTAGAGACATCACTTTACAGACAAAGGTCCATATAGTCAAAACTGTGGTTTTTCCAAGGTCATGTATGGATGTGAGAACTGAACCATAAAGAAGGTTGAGTCCTGAGGAATTAATACTTTCAAACTGTGGTTCTGGAGAAGACTCTTGAGAGTCCCTTGGACTACAAGGAGATCCAACCAGTCCATCCTAAAGGAGATCAGTCCTGAGTATTCATTGGAAGGACTGATGCTGAAGCTCCAGTACTTTGGCCACCTGATTCGAGGCGTTGACTCACTGGAAAAGACCCTGATATTGGGAAAGATCAAGGGCTAGAGAAGACGGTGATAGAGGGTGAGATGGTCAGATAGCATCACTGACCCAATGGATAAGACTCTGAGAAACCTCCAGGAGATAATAGACGACAGAGGAGCCTGGTGTGCTGCAGTCCATGAGGTCTCAAAGAGTCAACATGACCGAACGACTGAGCAATAGCAACAATGAACCAGAGTAAGTGTGTAGTCGCTCAGTTGTGTCTGACTCTTTGCAATCCTATGGATTGCCAGGCTCCTCTGTCCATGGGATTTTCCAGACAGGAATACTGGAATGGGTTGCCATTTCCTTCTCCAACCAGAGTAAGGGGCAGGTTAAACATGCATCCTTGGTATTTAAAATGCAAATTTGAGGTATGAAGATGCATATGTGAATGCTAAATGTTTGAAAATTACTTTTAAAACTATGTTGGTCTAAAGGACTTCCCTGGTGGTCCAGTGGTTAAGACTTTGCTTTTCCAGCACAGGTGATTCCTGGCCTGGGAACTAAGATCCCACATGCCTCACAGCCAAAAAATCAAAAAATATAAAGCAGTAGCAATATTGTAAAAAATTAAAAAAAACTTTAAAAAATGTTCTGCACCAAAATAAATAAAAATAAAACTATACTGATCTGCACCTCTTTATCATATCAAGCCCAGGTTCCTTATTCTCTTTTAGCTTTTATGGATCAACACTTCTTTCCAACGTACACATAGCCTACATTTTAGCCACACTATGCTTCTTGCCATGCCGTAGGTAGATGATGTGATTTCATGCCCTTATTTTTTTCATATCCTCCCCTGCATTTACAACTGCCTTTCTCTACCTTCCTCTGCTCAGAGGAACTTCCTATTCCTTCTGGTGCTTTCCAAGTCATGTCTAGTTGTTTTTTTTAAAGTTTTAGTTCCAATAGCACTTAGTAGACATGGAGTCTAGAGTTTATTATATGACCTTAGGCCAAGGATATTTTCATTTATCCTGTGTGTCCAGCCACTAGACTGGTCTATAGCAGTTGCCAGGGATCCTCAAACAACCTGTGGATAAAATAGTCAATGAATGCATCATCTTATTAAATATTTTAATAAAAAGAAATAACTTTTAGCAAGATACATGTGATAGGCACTTCAAATCAAGTATTTGTAAATGTCATGACAGCTCCACAAAATAAATGTTATCATCCATTTTTTTGGATTAAGGAATGGAGGTTCAGAAAGATTAATGATGTTCCTAAAACCATGGTCAGAACTGAAAGCCAAGTTTGCTCCTGATTCCAAGTCTGCAAGGTGAGGGCGGCGAAAGGATCTTCCTCTGTGTTCTGATCCAACGACTTTTCAATCCATGCTCCCTTCCGTCAGCGTCCTTCTTACACAGTTTATATTCTGGAGTCAGATTTCTTGGTCGCCAGCTCTCAACTTTTTCTTCAGAACATTTCACATTTGTTTTTGGAAGGAGACATGTGCTCAGACATCAGCACGGTTTTCTCCTAACGCTGCCCTCAACCCACGTGTACCAGAACCTTCAAAAGACCCCATTGTTCTGAGCACTTTCAAGTTATATGTATCTGTCTTCACTATTAAAGTATACTTGGAACAAAAACATGCGAAATATTCGCCAGAGACTTGGGACACTGGGAAAAGATGTCTGTACATCCCCTCATGAGGATTATTTAAAGACATATCTAAGCTCTTACTGTACTCTTGCCTGGAAAATCCCATGGACGGAGGAGCCTGGTAGGCTGCAGTCCATGGGGTCACTAAGAGTCGGACAAGACTGAGCGACTTCACTTTCACTTTTCACTTTCATGCATTGGAGAAGGAAATGGCAACCCACTCCAGTGTTCTTGCCTGGAAAATCACAGGGACGGTGGAGCCTGATGGGCTGCCGTCTATGGGGTCACACAGAGTCGGACATGACTGAATCGACTTAGCAGCAGTAGCAGCAAGCTCTTACTGAGGCAACAGATGTTGGGTTCTGAGTTAAAAGGGTGGCTTTAACTGAGTGATCATTACATGAGGTTTTCACAGGAAGATGGCAACAAGAAGATTATGCAAGGGGAATCCAGATGATCTGAAACAATCATGGGATTGTGTCTTCAGCATCATTCCAGCTACTCAACCTGGAAACTGGAACTCGTGTGGGACTTTTTTCTCTCCCTCATCCTCTGCACCCTCCTTCAGCAAGTCCTGCAGACGCACCTGGACCTATTCTCCCCTCTGTTCCCGCACAAGCCCATCACCCCTGCCAAGCTACGCTCCTGGGTGGCCTGGCACAGCCGTGATCTCCTGCTGGAGTAGGCAATTCCGCTCTCGAAGCCTTCCCTCCAGTCTCCACCCAGAAGTCCTTTCAAACTTCAAATCAGATTAAGGACCGCCTGCTTGAACTTCCAAAGACTTCCAATCAAGCATGGGATGAAATCTCCACCCTCTCCCGTGTCTCACGAGGTCTCCTGTGGCCTGGCCCTGCTGGCCCCCATGTCTCCTCCTCTGAGCCTGGCAGGGCCATCTGAGCGTCTGTTTACAGGTTCGAAGGGCAGGCACTGTTCCGGCTTGTGGTGGCAGTGCTTCAGCGTTTGCTACCTTCACAGCCCCTTGCTCTGTGCAGCCGTTCACCCGATGACCTTTTTAGCTGCTTGGGTTGTCTACCTCTGCTCTAGTTGATTTCAAATTCTGCCAGGATATGGCACCTGCATCCCTTGTTTAGCCATTATGAGGATCCCCTTGACCCTCATTCTAGCCAGGCCCATCCCCCGGTGGCCAGGAGCCTAGAGAATAGGGACTCAAAGACCCCAGAACTCCTCTCTGGAGGTCCACTCCACTTCCTTGGACCCAACTTCTCCAGGCTCCAGTGCCTTTCTCTGGCTTTGATTTCAGTGTTCAGAGCGATATCAGGGCTTCCTAACTGGCAAGATTCCCGTGGCACTGATTGGCCTTGAATTTCCAAGTATAACTTTCTCTAGAACTTCCAGAGTCCAGTCTCCTCTGTCTTGTTGATCTTTCCAAGATGCTACTCCTCTCCTAGAAATCACTTCACTTTTTTAGGTGACAATTTGTTCCAGTATCCTCAGACATACATAGAACTCTATCTATATTTATTTTAACTCTTAAAAGTTATTGTTATAATTGCTTTTTGTTGTTCAGTTGCTTAGTTGTGTCCGACTCTTTTTTCAATCCCATGGACTGCAGCCTGCCAGGCTCCTCTATACTCCACTAAATACCTAAATATTCAGTCCTCTGCTTTTTGTTGTTCAGTTGCTCAGTTGTGTCCGACTCTTTTTTGACCCCATGGACTGTAGCCTGCCAGGCTCCTCTGTCCATGGGATTCTCCAGGCAAGAATACTGGAGTGGGTTTCCATTTCCTTCTCCAGGAGATCTGCCCAACCCAGGGGTCTAACCCATGTCTCCTGGATTGGCAGGTGAGTTCTTTACCAGGGAAGTCCCCATTGTTATAATAAGGTGAAGACAAATTACTCTGAATACTAACAAATAATTAATGTTTTGCAACAAGGGTGAGAGTGAAAGTTTATTAAAGCATGTTCTGCTTTCTTTCCTATAAAGGAAACAATACCATGTTGGTGCTGCTAAGGTAGTACTAGCTTTCAACTGCAAACTAAGAAATTGATTCACACATATTTTGTGAATTTAACTTAAATGTGAAAAAACAATGAAATCAACTTAAAGTCATACACTTTAATTTCAAAATACGTGATTAATATTGAATGGATTGAAAGTGAAAGTGAAAGTCGCTCAGTTGTGTCTGACTCTTCGCCATCCCATGAAATATGCAGTCCATTGAATTCTCCAGGCCAGAATACTGGAGTGGTAGCGTTTCCCTTCTCCAGGGGATCTTCCCGATCCAAGGATTGAACCCAGGTCTCCTGCATTGCAGGCAGATTCTTTAGCAGCTGAGCCACAAGGGAAGGATTAACTCATCATTAATGATTTGTTTAAGAATAGAAAATTCTTTCCATTATGTTTTGGACTAAGGTGAAAAAAAAGCCTTAGAATTTTAAAAAGTAACAATCAACTCCAAAGCCAGTTGCTTCTCAAAAATCTTCCAGCAACTTGAGACAGTCTGAAAAATTCAACAAGACTTGCCTAGAATCTACAATACTGGAATAACTTAGTTTTATCTGTATTAGTTTAATCTCTTCTTCAAGTGAAACCCGACACAAAGTTCAGACTGTCTGTCATACCCAGCCTCCAAGCCATCTCATGCTTGTATGACATCTCTATTAAGACTGTAAATTCCCAGAGCACAGTATCCCCCTTAGGTAATTTATTCCAATACATTCGTAGGTTTGATCTCAGCTGTCACTCAAAAGGACCAAGAAGATTTCCAAAATTAAAAATTAGAACTCAATTAATCTTCCACATAACGTCAACATGTTTCATATTTCCTTTAGTGAGCCAAGAAATTTTGGAAGGTGACATCATGTCTGCGAAAATGTCACACCCTGCAGGAAAGATTCTTTGACTAATTAGAGTAGCCCTTTGAGGTGATACTGTGCAGAGAAAGTGTTGAAAATGCATCGTTGTCCAAAAAGGGACAGAGAAGCTCACTTTTCTCCCACCTTACACAAGATTTGAGGTCCTCTGCTCAAGAACGCACGTTCTCGTGGAATTGCTGTGTCTGGGGGGACATAGGACCCATAGATTACAGAAGTGGTTCTCTTTCTGCTTTCCAGGACATTATATCAAGGACAAGAGAGTGAGAAGGGAGGTGACTAAATACGGATTGAGGACAGCAAATATAAAGTGCAGCAAATGGTTGGTATCATTGTTGGAAAGTTTAATGAATTCCTCATTCATTGCAGTCATAGAGGCTGGACACAAACCAGCATTTCCTTTCATGAAAAATTTTCCTGGGAGAAGGCTGCAGAGAACTGGTGCTCAGATGCAGCTAAAAAGGCAGGCTTCTCAAATCTCAATAAAATATTATTATATATTGTGGCTTATTAAAAACATTTATCAGTTCTTGGCTACAAAATATTATGTTTATCACAAAGATATTAAACAGCATAAATATTTTGTTAAAGACTTTGCTTCATGTTCATTTCAGTGCTAAAATAAACATGAAATAAAGACGAAGGTTAACGTAGGAAATCTTTTCTTTTTTTTCTCTCAGAACCACTTCGCTCTACAGGAATACTGCCAAAAATAAGTTGTCTTCCAATCTCTAGGTCCCCCTCATTCTTTTAAGGAAATACATTTTTTAAAACAGCGTGTAGTTTGTATTTTGAGAAGCTTACATGATGCATAAAATGTATGTCGTGTTTCCCACTTAGTTATCTCATCCTTTCATGTTAATACAAACAGATTTCCTTTGTGGATCACTTTCAAATTTATTTCCACTGAACCATCTGCACAAGCATGTCCCAAGTTTCCAGCTGCCCACCAGCATCTAAGCATGCTGCCTCCCCAAGCCCCTCCACGCAGGGTGCTCGCAGCCCAGCTCAGCACAGTCCTCCTCAAGCCTGCTTCTCTGTCTTAACTTCTTGTCGCATCTCCTTTCCTAAACCCACGTTCCACATCCCATCAACCTTAGTTCTAACTTCACAATGTCTCTCTTGTAGCCATCTATCTCCTTCTCAATAAATTCCATATCAGTTTCTTTAAAAAAAAGTATTGAGTTGATTTACAGTGCTGTTAATTTCTTCTGTACAGCAAAGTGACTCAGTTACATATGCATTCACATTCTTTTTCCATATTCTCCTCCATTATGGTTTATTACAGGATACTGGGCATAGTTCCCTGCACCCTAAGGTAGGACCTCGTTGTTCATCCAGCCTATACATAAAAGCTGACACCTGCTGACCCCAGCCTCGCATCCCTCCCCGCCCTCACCACCCTCCCTTGGCAAGCACAAGGCTGTTCTCCACGTCTGTGAGTCTGTTTTTGTTTCATAGATAGGTTCATTTGTATTTTAGTTCAGATTCCACAAGTAAGTGACATCACATGGTATTTATCTGCTTTAATCTTCTAGTTCATGTTTATCTCTGATGTTGATTTTGAGAGTATTTATCTGGCTGTCTCACTAACTCTCAGTTCAGTTCAGTCGCTCAGTCATGTCCGACTCTTTGTGACTCCGTGGACTGCAGCACGCCAGGCCTTCCCATCCATCACCAGCTCCCAGAGTTTACTCAAACTCATGTCCACTGAGTCGGAGATGCCATCCAACCATCTCATCCTCTGTCATCCCCTTCTCCTCCCACCTTCAATCTTTCCCTTCATCAGTTCAGTTCAGTTCAGTCACTCAGTCATGTCCAACTCTTTGTGACCCCATGACCGCAGCACGCCAGGCCTCCCTGTCCATCACCAACTCCCAGAGTCCACTCAAACCCTTGCAGTCTCTTTGCAGTCCAAGGGACTCTCAAGAGTCTTCTCCAACACCACAGTTCAAAAGCATCAATTCTTTGGCGCTCAGCCTTCTTCACAGTCCAATTCTCACATCCAAACATGGCTACTGGAAAAACCATAGCTTTGACTAGACGGACCTTTGTTGGCAAAGTAATGTCTCTGCTTTTTAATATGCTGTCTAGGTCGGTCATAACTTTCCTTCCAAGGAGCAAGCGTCTTCTAATTTCATGGCTTTTAATTTCACAAACTCTATCATCTTCCTGTTCTGGTCAATCCTATCTGTCACTTCACATTCATCTTCAAAATATAAAACTGTTCTCCCTCATCTGCTCAGAGGTATTCTCTGGTGACCCATGTGCTAACAGTCACAGCCCAAGTTCACGAAGTCTATGGCATCTCAGGCTTTGTGTAACCAGGATTTGTAGGTTACTTCCCACTCTTGCCTTTCAAGTGTTTGAAGCCATTGCTTCTCATATGCTGCTCTCCTTTCTCCATGTGTTGGCTCTGATGTGGTCGCTGCCTAAATGCCCCCTCATCACCTGTAGGTATGCTGATTCTCTAGACTCTTCAGGCTCTGCGTAAATGCCACCTTTTCCCTTCACCTTCTAGGATTGTCTGGCTCTCTTTTCTGAACTGAAATAGCAATTGAATGGTACTACTCTGTCATTTTGGGCTTCTCAGGTGGCTCAGTGGTAAAGAAACGCCCACCAGTGCAGGAGATGTGGGTTGTATCCCCGGGTGAGGAAGATCTCCTGGAGAAGGAAATTGTAACCCACTCCAGTATTCTCACCTGGGAAATCCCAAGGACAGAGGAGCCTGGTGGGCTACAGCCCATGGGGTCGCAAGGTAGGACTGAAGCGACTTAGCGTGCATGCATACACCCACTCTGTCATGTAACATATTCCATCTGGTGCCATCGTCATTCCTGTATGAACTTCATCTTCCTCCCACCCGCATCTAAATGTCTTGAAAGATAGTATCTTATTAATTTTCAGGCCCCATTTGTCTTAGAAACCAAAAATAGCTCATTACATTAAAGATGCTTTAGTTCATATTTTAGTCCATTTTTTTAATCTCTAATGAGGAATGATAAACATCTTTTTATCAAGAAAGAAGTTGACTCTTTGATGTCTGTCTTACCAGAAATTTTTAGTCAGTTGAAATAAAAACACCTGCAGTGCATTAATTGATCCAATGCAGCCATGACAAATAGAAAACCTACTGATACATTCACATAAAATTCAGGGTTTAGGGGTTCTGCGAGACTTCGCTTTACTTCCCATGCCAGAACATTAAGTGTTTTACAAAGCATGACCTTAAAACTGTAAGATTGATTCCACAAGCCAACTATGAACATTGGAATCATTTTTTAATGGGTGTATATCAAGTGATACCAAGACATCATAAGCACTGTGATTAAGAGCATTATGTGAAGGATGAAAACACATCGGATAGAGGCATTTAGCCATATGGGAAGGAAATGAGGTACTAATATATATATGGGCTTACATAAATCATATCATAATAGAATCGAAGTGGATTCTAACAAGAATTACCAATCCTCCTCTCAGCTAAGACACTATGCTTCCCCCACATCTGACGAACCAGTATCCACCTCCTCGGCATATTTTTAACAGAAGCTAACAACCCCTTAGCCGTTCTTCATGTCATTTATACAGTTTGGAGGGTTGTTAATGCCATCTTCACACATTTGAGAACTGGTCAAATTGTTGTCTCCAGTCCTGTATATCTAAATAAAAAAGCATTCCGGTGTACATGTGTGCATGCTAAGTCACTGTAGTCGTGTCCAACTCTGTGTGACTCCAAGGACTGTAGCCCGCCTGGCTCCTGTGTCCATGAAGTTCTCCAGGCAAGAACACTGGAGTGGCTTACCATTCCCTTCTCCGGGGGATCTTCTTGACTCAGGGATGGAACCCTGGTCTCCCGCGTTGCAGGTGCTTCTTTACCATATGAGCCGCCAGGGAAGCCCTCTTCAATAGTTATTGGATACCATTTCCATGCTACATTCCATCCTGGTCAGTATCGCCTGACACACTCCATTTTGCTTATTCATGTAGCACTAATTTACTGAGGCATTGTCCAAGCAAGCATTAGTGTCTAAGCTGAGAAGGATACAAAGACAGACAAGGAGATTTACTTATAAAGTAGCCTTCTTTATTTCTATGTCATTATTCCATTATATTTGCACTGGGAGTCTCAGATCATTTGTTTCCATCTGGACATCTGCAGGTGTGACAGCCAACATTGAATTATGTGGGTCTGAGAATTTTTCCAAAAACGTGCTGTTGGTCAAAAGTTCCAAGAAAAACTAATATTCTATGTAAATTCCCAATGCAAGGTTTAAGCAAGGCCTATACACTTAAACAAAGAATACATTGCTTGGTTTATGCGTGTGGCCTATATAGAAAGCACATACACAGAGGCTATCTTATATTTGTCTTACATATGATAAGGTAAAAAAAATCTGCCATGTGTTCATTGCTGATTTTGATTTGACCACCTGTACTGTGAGAGTGTGTCCAACAGTTGGCAAAAAGAGTCAGTCTGAACATAAGAAAACATTCAAGTGTGGCTAGATTTTGCACGGAAAGGGACTTATTCCAAGGATCACATAATATGATATGTGTACCCACTCTTGGGGATGGAAACTAGTTATATATTCTAGCTTTTACTATTTTTTTAAGCCAAAGCAGAGATGTGATGAGTCCCACTCATAAAAATTCAGGAGGATACATATATATTTTTTAACAGATGTGGTGGCCTGCTATTTCCAACAGCTGAATGAGACGAGCTTGGAAATCTAAACCCAGCTCCTTGACTGCCTCTCCGAAGCCAACCATATAAATGATTTTAATTACCCTGCATAAGTGGAGCCATAGGACAATAATTTGGGTGTTACCATAATTTCAGCTGCCACCGCTCGCTTCCTGGACACAGGTGTCTGCAAGCGAGGTTTTGAACTTGAAACTTGCACCCGCCTGACGGTGAAGCCTCTGTTTGGACCCTTTCATGAAAAGCTCAAGGTCTAGTTTCTCTGCCAGCTCCAATGCCAGGCATGCCCTTAACCTTCTCCCCTCTACAACATGGACAGGAGAGGCTGATAAACTCATAAAATGGTATTAATGATTTATTATGCTTCCTGCACCTCTTGCATTTTTATTGGGGTCAAATGTGTAAAACATTCTTGACTTGGGGTGGAATTTCAGGCGTGATTGGCAAGCAGATTGTCATCTAGGTCCCCTTCATGAGACCCCACAAACAGCTCCCCATTTTGCCGCCAGGTAAGGTAATCTCCACAGCTCTGGAGATGACTGTCATCCTCTTTCATACATAAGATAAAGACAGTTATTTTAGGGACTTCCTTGGTGGTCTAATGGTTAAGATTCCACACTTCCACTGCAGGGGACTCAGGTTCGATCCCTGGTCAAGGAACTAAGATCCCTTGTGCCTCAGGGAACAGTCATAAAACAAACAAACAAAGAAGTTATTTGAGATGCTTAGGGTTTAAGTGTGGATGACTAGACACGGATAAAATTACTCCGGAGTGTCCCTACCATGGCAATGTCTCCGTTCCTCCCACAGAAATGTGCTGGCTGTTACATTCTTGGCTGACAGGAGAACACAGCCCTTCTTCCTGCCTGAATAACCAGACTCTCAGCAGAACTGTGTGTTCAGGCCCACGATGGTGCTGCGGCCTCTGCAACTTTTAAACCCCATAGATGAATTTGGTCCACACACAATAAGCTCAGTCCCACTGGCATCATGGTGGTGGGTGGATTGTGTGTGGTCAACTTCACTTGTGATGGAGGCTGGGTTTCTCCAGCAGCCAGATACCCTGGTCCGAGTTACAACCTTCTGTGAGCTAAACACACACTCCATCTGGTCAGCAACTCTGCTATCACTACAGCTGACCACACTGCTTGATCTTTAAAGTCACAGTACAGGGACTGCCCAGGCAGTCCAGTGGTTAAGACTTAGCCTTCCAACACAGCGGGTACAGGTTCCATCCCTGGTTGGAGAGCTGGGATCCCACCTACCTCTCGGCGAAAAAAGCAAAACACAAAACAGAAGCAATACTGTATATAGTAGGTTCAGTAAAGACTTTAAAAACTGGTCCACATTAAAAAACAATCTTTTAAAAAATCACAATACATATGGAAGAAAGACACTGATCTCAAAAGTCTTCTGAAACAAGAGGATAAGAGCAACACCGAAGCAGCAGTTCTACCATTTTGAACAATTAAAGTTGATAACAAGAAAAAGGTGAAGACAGAGATAAACAAACTTAATATAATCTCAAGATTAGAAACTGAGCCATGTATTAATAAAAGCAAGAGATCCAGTCAAAGAATAAAATATTAACTGCAGAGAACTGGGCTGTTGGCGCCTGCATTGCCCCCATCCAGCTATACACGCATGGGTTTTTGTTTAGTTTTTCCCAGCGTCTTCCCTTTCCCCTTTATAATCTGTTCTCCCAATGGCAGTTGGCAAGATCCATTCAGTACATAAACCAGGTTGCTGCTGCTGCTAAGTCGCTTCAGTCGTGTCCGACTCTTTGCGACCCCACAGACGGCAGCCCACCAGGCTCCCCCATCCCTGGGATTCTCCAGGCAAGAATACTGGAGTGGGTTGCCATTTCCTTCTCCAGGTTACACTTGCCTTTGCTCCATCCCTCGAATAGCGCCCTGATTCTCTCAGGCTGAATGTCAAGTCTTTACCAGAGATGAAGAGATGCTACCTGGTCCAGCTCTGGCCACCTCTCGCAAGTCATCTCCCACCCTTCTCCAGGGCGTGGGGTCCAGCACTCTGAACCCCCAGACCCCCATGCCACTGCCCCAGGCTTCGGCATTTCCTGCCTCCTCTGCCTGGAATGTTCTTTGGAGGACTGCAAGACTTAACCACTAAATTTACACTTCTGTTCAAGTGTCACGGCATCATAGGGCTTTTTTTTTCTTTTCTTTTCTTTCTTTAAAAAACAGAAGCACAGAGGGATGGTATGGGGAGGGAGGAGGGAGGAGGGTTCAGGATGGGGAACACATGTATACCTGTAGCGGATTCATTTTGATATTTGGCAAAACTAATACAATTATGTAAAGTTTAAAAATAAAATTAAAAAAAAAAAACAGAAGCATAGTTGATTTATGTGGACTTCCCTGGTAGCTCGGCAGGTAAAGAATCCGCTTGCACTGCAGGAGACCTCAGTTCAATTCCTGGGTCGGGAAAATCCACTGGAGAAGGGATAGGCTACCCACTCCAGTGTTCTTGGGCTTCCCTGGTGGCTTGGCTGGTAAAGAATCCACCTGCAGTGTGCGAGACCTGGGTTTGATTCCTGGGTTGGGAAGATCCCCTGGAGAAAGGAATGGCTCCCCACTCCAGTATTGTGGCCTGGAGAATTCCATGGACTGTATAGTCCATGGGGTCACAAAGAGTCAGACATGACTGAGCGACGTTCATAGTTGAGTTATAACGTTGTGTTAGTTTAAGGTGTATAGCGAAGTGATTCAGATACACACACACACACACACACACACACACATGTGTGCTTACATCTCAGTCTTCAGTGGTGTCCAACCCTGCAGCTCCATGGATTGTAGCCCACCAGGCTTCTCTGTCCATAGGATTTTTCAGGCAAGAATACTGGAGTGGATTGCCATTTCCTCCTCCAGGGGATCTTCCCAACCCAGGGATCGAATTCACGTCTCCTGTGTTTCCTGCATTGGCAGGTGGGTTCTTTACCACTGTGCCACCTGGGAAGCCCCCCTATACGTGTGTGTGTGTGTGTGTGTGTACACGTATATGTACACACACACATACACAGCCCTGTGCACTGTAGCCACCCACGCTCCGTCCATGGGATTCTCCAGGCAAGAATACTGAAGTGGATGGCCATTCCCTTCCCCAGGGAATCTTCTTGACCCAAAGATCAAACCCACATCTCCCAAGTCTCCTGCACTGAAGGCAGGTTCTTCACCTGCTGAGCCATTGGAAAAGACACACACACACACGTTCTTTTCCCTTACAGATCATTACAAGATACTGAGTACAGTCCCCTGTGCTGCACAACAGGTCCTTGTTGTTTCCTATGCCATGTATTTTATGTATCAGCTCAGTTCAGTCGCTCAGCCGTGTCCGACTCTTTGCGACCCCATGGACTGCAGCACGCCAGGCCTCCTTGTCCAACATCAACTCCGGGAGCTTGCTCAAACTCATGTCCATCAGGCCGGTGATGCCATCCAACCATCTCCTCCTCTGTCGTCCCCTTCTCCTCCTGCCTTCACTCTTTCCCAGCATCAGGGTCTTTTCCAATGAGTCGGCTCTTCGCATGTATATTTTATCTACAGCACTGCAGATATGTTAACCCTCCCCCAGCCCATCACAGGACTTTTTTTGACCGTCTGCTAAAATAACACTTGAGTCTCACTTGTGCCCTAGCTTCCCCTTGTCTTCTTAACAGCCCTTCTCGTTGCCAGATGCGGTTGTGTACTCTCCCCAAGTAGAACTTGAAAACAGGGACCACGACTTTATCCACTGGCTTTAAGGCCCATGACAGTGTCCAACACATAGAAGGTGCTTAGTAGGGTTGATTAATGAAAGAATGCATGAAACAGCTGTCCCCATCTGTGTAATGCATGCATAATTTCATTGTTTAATCCCCTGTACTGATCGTGTAAGTATTTGGGCTGGCCAAAAAGTTCATTCAGAGTTTTGTTAAGATGATTCAGAAAACCTAAACGAGCTTTTTAGCCAAGCCAGTATCACTAATACGAAGCGCAGAAAGTTTAGGAGAATTGCCCAAGAAATAAGCAACCGAATGGGGGAAGAGTGCTCTGCAGGCAGGCTTGCCAGCCCTGCAGGCTGGGCTCCGGGCCCCCGACGCTGCTGACCAATGTAGAGGGGAGAAGCACCGCCTGACAGCCATGCAAATCCAAGTGTCTCCTGGTGAAATGAAAGCGCCCTTCTGTTCATGGGTAGTGTGGGTGGGAACCTCCAAGGCAGGCTGAAAACCATCCGAAATTATCGGTTGTCCCTGAACATCCATAGAATCCTGGGTCTGAGTCGATTTATAGCCTCCCAAGTAAGAGAAATACCACTTGACTTCAGGGAGTCTTAGGAGCTCGCTCCTTTTGAAAGGGAAAAAAATAAAACTGAGAGCAAAAGAGAACGTGAGGCAGGAAAAAGAAAAAAAAAAAAGCACTTCCCCTTTCCAGATACGCTGAAACAGAACTGTCAAATGCAGGAAAATCTTGTAAAGTTTTCCTCCGCTGTAGGCCATTGAATAGAACTGCAATAAACTCTGACCCATAAAAAGTCATGTAAACATTATAACCCGGTTTTACTAGCCCTTTAAGTACGGGGAGGCATTGATCTAAAACAGCTTGGGTCTCCTAAGTTCCCAAAACCTTCGCGAGCATCCAACCTCCAACATGGGTGTTCGAAGGCCTCCGGCACTGAAAGCCAAAAATAGGATGGAGCTAGAAAATTGCAGCTATTTAGCTATTTGCCCCAGGCAGATGTTTGATATTTCCAAGAGCAAAACATCCGAAAGGAAAGCTCCCGAGGAAAAGCTACTTTGTAGCACCTACCGCCATGGAACTATTTAATGTGCAATGTCCACAGTCAAAATAAATCCCTACGTGGACCTCCGCTGCCATGTTTCACTGTCCCTAAAAATCATGCCAAGAAAGTATTTCACGCAGTAAAAGTAGTCATCTCACTGCCTTAGGACAGATCAGCTCCGACTATCTCCCTGCGGCCAAAAAGCTTTACCGCATGAAATATAAATGTGGAAACATTCAAGGGAGATTTTTACAGGTGTCAACACGAATGCTCATTCCATTACCCATCTGTGGAATGCTAGTTAAGCCTGCCTTGAAAATATCTTTTTCTTCTTTTTCCTAGAATCCAAAAGAAAGCAGGGTGAACGAGGGGAGAAGCAGGCAGGACACCCAGTTAGCTCACTGTCAGATTGCTCTAGCTTCCTAATTTTTTTCTTTTAATTTTCAAAAGCACTTTATCATTCTGTTTTTTTTAATGTAAATATTTTTTTAAAATTTTTATGAAGTCATGTTGGTTTCTGCCATACAACAACACAAATCAGCCATAATCTTGTTTATAATTGTGCTTGCAAGGAAGTTAGCATCCATGAGTCAGTCTCTGTTGCCAAGTAGGTGGTCATCCTGGTGGAGGATAAGAGTGTTTCTAGAATGAGGGCTTAGCTAGTTGATGTGCAGTTGGGGGGTGATGTATCTCAGGGGAGCATCTTTGCCTGGCTTTGCTGGGCATCCCTCTGGGGGCCTCCTTGGCACTCACCTGTTTTGCTAATAGCATCACATCATGGATGTAAAAAACTGTCTGTAAAGAATCAAGGACAGCACAGAATGATGATAAGCGGCACAGTCTCTAGGTTTTAGGAGCTCCCCAGGGAGCCACTGGGGTCTGCCTGCTAAGAGATGTTCTGGGTGTGTTGGAGCTCACATTCCTGATACGGGAAGCAGACTGGTCAAAATGCTGGCCAAGTAAGTGCTCAGAGCAAAAGGCCGTTAAATAGAACAAGGAAAGAGAACCAAGAATGGAGCAGACAAATTTTCACTTATAATTTGTGAGAATACTCTCAAATTCTTAGAGAGATATCAAGGTTTTTGCGTTATGCGCACGTTTTACTAAATGCGTGTATGCATACATTTCTTAATTGGGACAGTAGCTTTCCCGAGGCAGGATTCAGGGTCCAGAATTTTTTTTTTAAGTAGTAGAAACTTGAATGCATCATGGAATTAGCAACCTGCCTCATTGGATTTGAAGGGAAAACATTTTTTCTACCTCCTGGAATACCAAGAGCAGCCCCTGGGGCTTGAGCAGAAACAAAGATCATAATTTATAGTCACAGATGGTGACTGCAGCCATGAAATTAAAAGATGCTTACTCCTTGGAAAGAAAGTTGTGACCAACCTAGATAGCATATTCAAAAGCAGAGACATTACTTTGCCAACAAAGGTCCGTCTAGTCAAGGCTATGGTTTTTCCAGTGGTCATGTATGGATGTGAGAGTTGGACTGTGAAGAAGGCTGAGCGCCGAAGAATTGATGCTTTTGAACTGTGGTGTTGGAGAAGACTCTTGAGAGTCCCTTGGACTGCAAGGAGATCCAACCAGTCCATTCTGAAGGCGATCAGCCCTGGGATTTCTTTGGAAGGAATGATGCTAAAGCTGAAACTCCAGTACTATGGCCACCTCATGCGAAGAGTTGACTCATTGGAAAAGACTCTGACGCTGAGAGAGACTGGGGGCAAGAGGAGAAGGGGACGACAGAGGATGAAATGGCTGGATGGCATCACTGACTCGATGGACGTGAGTCTCAGTGAACTCCGAGAGTTGGTGATGGACAGGGAGGCCTGCGATTCATGGGGTCGCAAAGAGTCAGACATGACTGAGCGACTGATCTCTGTGGATCACTAAAATAAACTTATGCATTGGATCTTCAGAATAATCCAGGGAAACTGATTAAAGGGTCATCTCCTTTTATTAGATATGCAAAAACTGAGGCGAAGTTATTTTTACCAAGACCACAGAGTAAGACCAGGTCCTCAAATTGACTTTCTTTCCACCCCTCTTTTCCCTTCTCTTTTCGTGATTGTTTCTGCAGAGGTCATCCTTTTTTTTTTTTTTTAACGGTCAGAGCCAGTCATTCATGAAAACTAGCGGAGGCGATGCAGACAGGGCACAACAGTGAGTTTCCTTGTGTGTGTGTTTCTAGTGAACATTGAGCTGGGATTCCAAAATCTGCAAGAAGCCAGAGGTTGCTTAATGACAGTTCTTTTACCCAGTCTCGAGGGGGGAGATGATGGTGGAACATGGAATGGGTCTGTTTTGGATGGACACTTGATCTTCTGGCCTCTGTTCTAGAGAAAAGAACGGGCTAGCAGCGTCCAGGAGGAAATACAGAGAAGATGGATCTGTATTACGGATCAAATGCAGTTTGGCAGACGGGTGTTTTGGCCAGTGACCACATCTGTTGCCATTAAAAAGTCCTCAACAAATCATGTACATCAGACATTTCAGATGAGTGGCTCAAAATTAGATTTATATGAAAACATTTTTTCACACATTGTGTTTCCAATTCATTACACATCCGGTATCGTTTTTCAAGTTCATTGGTTTGACAGTTGGCTAGCAAGAAAAATCTCAATCTTTCCCAAGAGTTGGCCCCAAAGATGAGGTGCCCCCCTCCCCGCTTACTCAGGACAGCTGGGTAGATGTTCCATGAATTCCATCACTGTCAGTGGGAAATCGGTGGTCACGACGCGCTCCCAGCAAGTGGATAGAAGTGAATTTCTCTCCTTCTCTCTGGAATATGCATGTTAATAGATTAAAGCAGGCAATTTGGCAATGATCCAGACAGAGAGGTGCAGAGGCAGCTGATGGCCCCCAACCTGCCCTCTTCATGTCTGGTGACTTGAAGGGACGCAGAGAAGGTTGCCAGCTCTGTCTTGGCTGCAAAAAGGGAGGAAAAAGTAACGGCGGACACCAACCGACACTCGGGGGCTGACACTGCTTTGGAGGCTTTACATGGATTACTGTCAAGGCATCTATGGGTCCTCCCCTTTAGAGAGAAATCCTGGTAATATCCAAATTCCTACATGCAATTCTCTAGGTAGACAGAGAACCAGTTGTATGAGGCTGTGTGGGCTACCGTCACAGCAGATGGTTTCAAGAGAAATTTTAGGAATTCATTTCTAATTAGAGGTTCATTACATGTCAGATGTCTGTCCAGGTTCAAAGTGCTGAATAGAATAATAAAAAGTTTAACAGCTTACTGTAGAGTAAACGACCACTTCAATCCTAGGAAATAGCATCAGAGTAAAATAAATAAGACTTCTGATGGAGGAATGTATTTCAAATAGAAGCAAAAGACCTACAGTCAGGGGGATTCTTGTTAAGTCACTTCAGTCGTGTCCAACTCTCTATGACCCCATGGACTGTATAGCCCTCCAGGCTCCTCTGTCCATGGGATTCTCCAGGCAAGAATACTGGAGTAGGCTGCCATGCCCTCCTCCAGGGGATCTTCCTGACCCAGGGATGGAACCTGCGTCTCTTACATCTCTTGGATTGGCAGGCAGATTCTCTACCACCAGCACCACCTCACCCGGACCCCAAAATATATAAGACTCTTGATGGAAGAATACTTTTCACATAAGAGAAAAAGACGCAAAGTCTGGGGATTCTAGCAAGCCTGAGGCTGGTGACCCAGGTCAGAGGATGTCTCTGGGAGCACGGAGGAAGGGCTGATGACATCCCATTAATTTCACAGCATCCTAAAGTCTCTGTGCTCAGAGACTCACTTTGGATAAACAAGCAGTGACTCTTGCAAGTCATTCCTAATCTGCTTAGGGGCCCGGAAGCTTCGATCTTATGGCAAGCCTTCCTAATTGAAGGGCAGTTGCTGCACCCTGGGGACTTCCCCAGTGGCTCAGCAGTGAAGAATCCACCTGCCAATACAAGAGATGCAGGTTTGATCCCTGGGTTGGGAAGATCCCCTGGATAAGGGAATGGCAAGCTACTCCAGAATTCTTGCCTGGGAAATCCTTATGGACAGAGGAGCCTGGTGGGCTACAGTCCATGGGGTCGCAAAGAGTCAGACAGGACTGAGCGACTGAACAGTAACTGCACAGTGTGGCTGGATGTTGGTGAGCACACACCCAGAGCCTGGATAAGCCCAGGCTGCATCTCATCCTGCAGAACGAGACCCCATAACATCTGAGACCCCAGGCAGATGGGCGCTTTCACACTTGTCTGTCCCTCCAGAGCCCTGCAGCAGAAAAGAATCCCCGGAGACAGCAGGAACCTGAAAACGTGGCTTCTGCAACCTGAGAGCAGCCTGGCACTGCCTCCCACACAGTCCTCATCGGAAACAGGAGCCCCACGAGCACTCTGCCAAAGCCTGCCTCCCCTCCCGCCTCCCACTCCCCCTGTGCCCCCATAATCCTGCAGCACCAGGCTCCAGGTTGCTCCTACCCACAGCATTCCCAGCCAAGACCCAGCCCTTTCATCTCCTGTGGATGAACTGTTCCTTGGTTTTGGCAGCTTAGCAAACTAGGTTCATATAATGCAGGAGGGGCTCCATCAGAACCACATTGAGTGTGTGGAGGACAAAGGCTAGCAGGAAAGAATCTGCTGACCAAGGCAGGAGATGTAAGAGACGTGGGTTTGATCCTTAGGTTGGGAAGATCCCCTGGAGAAGGAAATGCAACCCACTCCAGTATTATTGCCTGGAAAGTTTCATGGACAGAGGAGCTTGGCGGGCTGTAGTTCATGGGGTCACAAAGAGTTGGACACGACTGAGCAAATCATAATTAACGAATAACAAGGATGGTACTGTCTTCTATCCATACAGAGTCCCCTGGAGGAATCTGGCAGGCTACGGTCCATGGGACCGCAAAGAGTCGGACACGACTGAAGCAACTTAGCCATGGCCCACACTGACCCGTCTCTGTTACTGGAAGAAGACCTCCGGGGCCAAGATTGCCCAGGCTTGTTAGGAGATCTCTCTCCATGTAGGACACCACCGCCCAGATACTGACTCAGAAGAGACTGAGACATCCTCACCTCCATAAATCTCCGGAACAAAAGAAAGAACTTGAGAAACCTTCATTGCCTTCTGCTCCTTTGGTGGGAAAAATCATACGTGTAAGAACTAAATTAGGCAGGGTCAAGACTGAGTGAGGTGATTGCTGCTTTTTTAAATTTTTCCCCAGCTTCTATGTTAGAAACAAATTCCTCTGACGCTTGGCCATTTCTTTCTTTTGTTTCTCTGTGTGTATGCTGGCAAGGTTTTGTTTTTGTTGTGCTGAGAAGTTTCGAAGAAATGAAAAACTCTGGAATATCAGATTTTTAAGGTATAAAGTCTGGCACACGAGATGCCAAATGCTTTTGTTTTTGGTGCCACACTGTGCTTTGGGAATCTGTAATGACGTTCTCAGAGACTAGAAGAAAAGAGTAAACCAGAAGAAGGCTTTTAAAATTTCCGTTCAGTTCTTAGAGTCAGGCGGCCTTCCTAGGCGTCATCACTCTCTTGATTCTCCTTCCCAGGTACCTGGAGCCTTCATGCTGGTGTTCAGCTCCTTGAGGTCCCCTAAGTGGGGTCTGGGCTGTATGTTCAATCTTCTCCATGCCCATCCTGTTTTTCATGCTATGATCAAAGAGAGAGGAGGTGGTTAAGTACATTTACATCAGAGAAAAATTAACTGAGATGATTAATTTACCAGGGGAATCTATATCGATAGAAGACAGTGTCATCCTTATTATTAGTTAATTAAAATTGTGATGTGCTCAGTCATGTCTGACTCTTTGCGACCCCATGAACAGGGCTCCTCTGTCCATGGAATTCTCCTGGCAAGAATCCTGGAGTGGGTTGCCATTTCCTCCTCCAGGAGATCTTCCCGACCCAGGGATCGAAACTGCATTGCTGGCAGAGGGTTCTTTACCACGAACACCACCTGGGAAGTGATGAAATATCTCGACAGGAATTCGTGGAAAGGCAGAATCGTCCACAAGCATATCAGAGGATGAAGACGAGAGTCTTTTCCAGGGTTATGTATGGTTCTTCCTCCCATCATTTTATATTCCATTCCAACAAGAAAAGTCCCTGGCTTTTGCAAAAATCAAGCTCATAATTCTGGCAGTTTGGATTAGAAGACTTTATTAACCATTCTGCATTTATAGGAACTGATTAATACCACATAAAAAGCAAATCTTTATAAGAGTGGCACCCAAGCCTTCCAGTCAAATAAGAACATTAATACCTATTTCACCTCTTTTCAAATATTTCATTCCTACTCTATAGCTTTTCAAGCTATATAATTCAGCAGTGAAGTACAATTGGCTTAGGGAACAGTTTCCATACAGATATGTCTCTAACACACGCTGTACCAAAATGATAATAGTAAAGTGGATGGTATTTTAAGCTTTTATTATACACTTGCATTACATTGGGCTTGGCTGTCATATCAAAGGTATGAAGTATTAACTGCATTTATCATGCATTTTTCACACTGAATATTATTTCATAAGAAATCATATCACATTAGGGCAAACCAATGGTTTTTGCCCAACTGGTGTTCTATTTGGACATGCACTGAGATATTTATAAAGCCTCCTAGGAAGGGAAAACATAGCAGGTCTTAGAAAACTACAGTGTATCAGAGATTCCATCTCTGCTAACACCTTGGGTGGGCTGGCACGGAATACAAATTGAGCTATTAAATCCGGAAAGTTTTGAAGAAAATCCAGAATGAATTCTAGGTATTCAGACCGGCTTCAGATTGCTTTCAAAAATGAAGAATGAAGCATTTAAATAAGTTAAATATCATTTGATGAATGAACTGATGATGTAAATATTTCAAAAATGAAAAAAAAAGATCATAGAACTTATTTCCATGCAATACAACTCACTTGCTAATTTTAATTAACATTGTGTATACCAAAAGACATTGACCAATATAATCTATTATAGACTAATATAGTTTGTTATATTAAATAATATTGGGGTTCTTATAGACATTAGACAACAGACTCTAAAGTCTTATGGGCCAGAAAAAATATTCAAAGGTCAACAGTAGCAGAAAAGAAAAGAAAACTGATGGAAAATAGATTTATTTTTTCCAAGAGTTTCCTTTCCATTTGAGGAGGTGTGCTCAGCTGTGTGTTCAGTTCTTTGCAACACCATGGTTTGTAGAGTGCCAGGTTGCTCCTCTGTCCATGGGATTCTCCAGGCAAGAGTACTGGAGTGCGTCACAATTTCCTCCTCCAGGGGATCTTCCCGACACAGGTATCAAACCCAAGTCGCCTGCAGTTCCTGCATTTCAGGCAGATTTTTTACCTCTGAGCCACTGGGGAAGCCCGGGGAGATATGAAGGAGAAAAAAAAAAAATGTTGTTTGTTTCAGGACTTAGAAAAAAAAATCTCAGTTATGAGAGCACCATAATCATGCTACCATTAAAGAACATTTAAAATCTATTTCTGATACCTTTCTGACGGTGATTGGGCCTTTGGGAGCTGATGTTTGTTCTGCTCTTCTCTAGTCTGGTAACCAGTTGTGGAATTGAGATTAGAAGAGGTGACACCGGCTGTCACCCAGCCAGAGCACAAGAATGGGCTGGCCTCGCTGCAGATATAAAGGCGAGGAAGCTCATCCGGGATGCCTCCCTGGTGGCTCTGTTTTCTCTCAGCCCAGACAGACCCATAGATCCCACAACCAGCTCCTCCAATCGTCCACCACACCCTTCAACTTTGACTACCCGTCTCCTTGCTGCTAAATGCGGCTGAAGGATAAACTACCGTCCAGGCGCCTGTCCTGAAGGCTCAAGGAGGAACGCTTGCCAGCAGCAGCTTGGACACTTGCAGAACGAGAAAGGCTTTAGAACTGAGCTCAGAAGAAGGGCACACGCTCCCACCTGGACAGTTAGTGGGGTTTCCTGGGGGTGATTCCAGGATGGCAGTTCCCACTTCCGTCACACCAGTGGCACCTGACAAAGGCAGGCTCCACACACACTACACAACCACACTCAGAGAGCCCCCTACCCGAAACCTCCCGGGGGTAGTGGGGGAGACAGCAGCTTGCAGATCAGAGATGTCGAGGGCACAGGGCTCTGGTATCTGAGATTCCAGCCAAAAGGGGATTTTATATTTTTTTACATAGGAGGCTTCCACCTGTGATTTCCTTTGAACCGCAAAGGAAAATGATTGCAAACCAAACATCCTCTCAAGGCCTCAGAGGAAGAGTGGAGGACAGCGTCGTGCAGAGTGGAAACCTGGACCCTGCAGGCAAGCACTTCCGGGTGCATCTCAGGGCTGGCACACGTGAGCGTGTGGTTTCCAGGCGATGCTTCTGTAGAAGCGGCAAACTGCCCTCTGCCTCTGAGCAAAGAAATGAGTGCGAGTGGCTGAGGACAGGGACTCGGGCACCCACCAGCTCCCCAGCAAGTGAGGCCTCTCCTGGGCTGGACTGTGAGCTCAGCTTCAGAGCAGAAGGGGGGTAGCTCCAGAGATAGAGGGGGCACCCGTCTCTGATCCTTAGCACCCGCGCCTCGGGCAGATGTGTGTGTTAGTCACTCAGTTGTGCCCGACTCTTGGCGACCCCATGGACTGTAGCCCACTAGGCTCCTCTGTCCATGGAATTCTCCAGACAAGAACACTGGAGTGGATTGCCATTCCCTTCACCAGGGGATCTTCCCAACGCAGAGGTCGAACCTGGGTCTTTTGCATTGCAGGCAGATTCTTTCCTATCTGAGCCACCAGGTGCCCAGGCATTAAAACTTTTGTTCAGGTAAATGCTGTCTGGGGAAGTTATTTTTTTCTTGGCCAACCTACAAAGAAGAAAATCAGTTCAGTTCAGTTCAGTGGCTCAGTCGTGTCCGACTCTTTGCGACCCCATGAATCGCAGCACGCCAGGCCTCTCTGTCCATCACCATCTCCCGGAGTTCACTCAAACTCACGTCCATTGAGTCAGTGATGCCATCCAGTCATCTCATCTTCTGTCGTCCCCTTCTCCTCCTGCCCCCAATCCCTCCCAGCATCAGAGTCTTTTCCAGTGAGTCAACTCTTCGAATGAGGTGGCCAAAGAACTGGAGTTTCAGCTTCAGCATCATTCCTTCCAAAGAATACCCAGGACTGATCTTCTTTAGAATGAACTGGTTGGATCTCCTTGCAGTCCAAGGAACTCTCAAGAATCTTCTCCAACAGCACAGTTCAAAAGCATCAATTCTTCAGCGCTCAGCCTTCTTCACAGTCCAACTCTCGCATCCATTACATGACCACTGGAAAAACCATAGCCTTGACTAAATGGACCTTTGTTGGCAAAGTAATGTCTCTGTTTTTTAATATGCTATCTAGGTTGGTCATAATTTTTCTTCCAAGGAGTAAGTGTCTTTTAATTTCATGGCTGCAGTCACCATCTGCAGTGATTTTGGAGCCCCCAAAAATAAAGTCTGACACTGTTTCCACTGTTTCCCCATCTATTTCCCATGAAGTGATGGGACTGGATGCCATGATCTTGGTTTTCTGAATGTTGAGCTTTAAGCCAACTTTTTCACTCTCCACTTTCACTTTGATTAAGAGGCTTTTGAGTTCCTCTTCACTTTCTGCCATAAGGGTGGTGTCATCTGCATATCTGAGGTTATTGATATTTCTCCCGGCAATCATAATTCCAGCTTGTGCTTCTTCCAGCCCAGCGTTTCTCATGATGTACTCTCCATATAAAAGAAGAAAACCAAAGAAGAAAACCAGTGCATCTAATTCATGAATTAAGAAGTAGCTAAAACCTAACCCTTTGGCCAATGAACATTGTATATACACCTCACCTTCTTTATTTGTCAGTAGACATTAGGTTGCTTCCATGTTTGGCTATTGTAAATAGTGTTGCTATGAACACTGAGGTGCACATATCTTTTTGAACTAGTGTTTTTTTCCAGTTGTGTGCCCAGGAGTAGGATTACTAGTGGAGGAGGGCATGGCTACACACTCCAGTATTCTTGCCTGGAGAATCCCAGTGGACAGAGGAGACTGGCGGGCTACAGTCCATGGGGTCGCAAAGAGTTGGACACGACTGAGCGACTAAGCACAGCACAGGATTGCTAGATCAAATGGCAATTCTAGTTTTAGTTGTTTGAGAACCCTTCATACTGTTTTCTATCATGGCCGTACAAACGTGCATTCCCACCCAAAGTGTAGGACGGTTCCCTTTTCCACAGTGCTTCCCAGAATTTGTGCCATTTGTAAACTTTTTCATGACGGTCATTCTGTGACGTTGGTGTGAGCTTGTATCTCACCATAGTTTTGACTTTCTTTTTGCCTTTATTTCTACAACCTAATCAGGCAGATGGCTTTTGACACTTTTTATATTTATTTTTGGCTATCCCCTAAAGCTCTGAGTATTTTTGCTAGCTGTAGCAGGATCAAAACCACAAGGTGAATTCCGGTCCTCTTTGGTTATTGAATAGTTCAATAGTACATTAATTTTGTCAATAATATATCAATCTTAGCAAAGAAAAATATTTTTTCCGAATATTTTTTAGTGCCCTACTGACAATTATCTTTCTAAAGTCTTGTTATTTGTCAGCAGGTCTCAGGTCAATTTGGAAATAGGTGAGTTTCCAACTCGTTTCTCTTACGAAGTGGTTTTCTCACGGCACATTCCTTGGCTTTGATGTAAGAGGACTTTGAAGCCAGAATAAATATCTTCCTGATAATGGTGCTGAGCTCCATTCCCACCCGAATAGAAATTTCAGAATATTTGAGCCAAAGGTCCCCAACTTTTCTGCAAGCAGTTTGGACACAAGATCATTAAATCGTAAAACAAGCCTCAACAAAAACGATGTATTTTGTTTGCTTCCCCGACCAGGCTGTTCATTGGCCTTCACTCAGTTCCAGCATAAACACTTGAGTCACAGGGATTCTGTGGGCGTGTCACATGGCTCTTTATCCCGCCGCCTCCACGGTCCCATGCCTTCTTTGTTCTAGCCAGAACGCCCACCATCAGCGTGTGTCTAACCTCAGAATGCATGCACAGCAGAGGTCTGGGGGTAAGTCCTTTATAAGCTCCATGCCTGTCATCCTGAAGTCATCAGCCTAAGGAGGACCGTGAGCTTACTCACAGTGTAATTAAGTGGCCATGTCAGGGGGTCAGGCAGCATCATCTTCTCTGGCCAAAACCACTTAGAATCCTCGTGTGGCGATTTATGATAGTGCTGCCTGGCCAACTACCAGAAAACCAGCTATCTTAACTCATCCAGGCCACACTCTGAAAAGCTTGTCTCTGTCTTTTTAACAGCATCTCTTCATTTGTGGAGTATCACATGCCTTCAGGAAGCACCTCACCAATGACATTGGTTGAAATTACTGAGGCTGGCTCTCCTGTGATGTCCAGGAATTGTGGCTTTCTCCATAACCCTCTTGGTGTGACTTTAACTACAACCCGTGATGGAGTGACTGGGCTTCCCAGGTGGCACTAGTGGTAAAAAAAAATCTACCTGCCAGTGCACGAGATGCAAGAGATGTGGGTTCAGTCTCCGGGTTGGGAAGCTCCCCTGGAGGAAGGCGTGGAAACCCACTCCAGTTTTCTTGCCCGGAAAATTCCATGGACACAAGAGCCTGGAGGATTACAATTCATGGGGCTGCAAAGAGTCAGACATGACTGAGCGAGCAAGCGTGATGGAGTGACTACTGAAAACACAGCAACATCAGGCCATATTTCAATTATCTATGTATGCTTAGCAAGAGCCTTTAAGCAATTGACATGTTCTTATTAAACCAGATGAAAAACTGGTTTTACCTAGGCACTCCACAGGGAAAGCCTCCTCCTGAATTTCCTTGCAGATCACTTCTGAAAGGGAGATAAAGACAAAGAATTGCTGTAGTCTTGTAACCTAAAACCCATAAAACCTCTCATTTGTATTCCTATACAGCCATAACTAGATGGGATCTTATCTTTGGCTGATTGACTTTCAGTAGTCCACTTAAGTATTTAGATTCAAGGCAGTGATTGAAAAAACATTTTATTAATGAGAATAAAATTAGTGAGCTAAAATATGAATAAAAACATAACAAAAGTAAGTCAACCCCAGAGTATCCAGACTGGATCAGCTCTCCTGACACCTTGACTTAAGCCTCATCAAATTTATTTTGGACTTTTAGCTGCCAAAACTGTAAGAAAATAAATGTGTATGGCTTTAAGTGACATTTGTCATAACTTGTTACATCAACAAAAGGAAGTCAGTTCACATTCCTCTGCCCAATAAGTTATTCATGAAAGCTTGCTTTAATTTGCTACCTTGTCAACACTTAATATTGTCTCTTTTTCCCCGCTAGCCATTCTTGTGAGTATATATTTCACTGTAGACTTATTGTGCATTTTCCTGATTAAGAATGAAATTTAACAATGCTTATTACACATTTAATGGCCAATTCGACTTCCTCTTTTATGAGATGGTCACTTGTGCTTTTTCAGTTCAGTTTAGTTCAGTTCAGTCACTCAGTCATGTCCGACTCTGCGAACCCATGAATCACAGCACGGCAGGCCTCCCTGTCCATCACCAGCTCCCGGAAGTCAGTCAAACTCATGTCCATTGAGTCAGTGATGCCATCCAGCCATCTCATCCTCTGTCATCCCCTTCTCCTCCTGCCCCCAATCCCTCCCAGCATCAGAGTCTTTTCCAATGAGTCAGCTCTTTGCATGAGGTGGCTTCTTCACAGTCCAACTCTCACATCCATACATGACCACTGGAAAACCATAGCTTTGATTAGATGGACCTTTGTTGGCAAAGTAATATCTCTGCTTTTCAATATACTATCTAGGTTGGTCCTAACTTTCCTTCCAAGGAGTAAGTGTCTTTTAATTTCATGGCTGCAGTCACCATCTGCAGTGATTTTGGAGCCCAGAAAAATAAAGTCTGACACTGTTTCCACTGTTTCCCCATCTATTTCCCATGAAGTGATGGGACCAGATGCCATGATTTTAGTTTTCTGAATGTTGAGCTTTAAGCCAACTTTTTCACTCTCCACTTTCACTTTCATCAAGAGGCTCTTTAGTTCCTCTTCACTTTGTGCCATAAGGATGGTGTCATCTGCATATCTGAGGTTATTGATATGTCTCCCATTGTTAAAAAACTATCTTTTCTCATTGATTGATTTTTCTCATAGGTGTGTTTGTATGCTCAGCTCTGAGTCGTGTCCAACTCTTTAAATCCCCATGGACCAGAGCCCACCAGGCTCCTCTGTCCATGAGATTCTCCAGGCAAGAATACTGGAGTGGGTTGCCATGCCCTCCTCCAGGGGATCTTCCTGACCCAGAGACTGAACTCGCATCTCCTACATTGCAGGCAGATTCCTTACTGCTGGGTCATCAAGGAAGCCCTTTTCTCAGAGGTAAGATTTGCCATTTCTATACATTAACCTTTCTTGGATATATAAATACGGATGTGGATTTAAATCTGGATATTGATACAGATACAGACTTAGCTCTCATTGCACAGCTAATTACTCTCATACATTTCGAGGAGCAGAACTTAACTCTGATGTAGTCATTTTTTATCCAGCTGCCCCTTAGTGATTATGAAAATTAATAAGTTAGTCTCCTTCCTTGAGATCATGAAGATATGCTTTTATATTCTGAGAGTTTTAGTGATTTTATTACATATATGCTTCTCATACAGCTGGAATTGAACTTGACTAGATTGTCAGATATGTCAATTTCATCTTCATACAAATACTCAATTCTCTCATCACTATTGGTTGAAAATCCAGTTGCCTTCTACTTCTGCAGCACTGTTTCTATTTCTTCCATTAACCTAATTATGTATCCCTGCCTCTACACTGCATTGCCTTTATTACTACAGTTTTATAATAATTTCGATATTTGCTAACCTGAGTCCTCCCACTTGGTTCTGCTATTTCTTGAATACCTTAGCTGTTCTTAGCCTTTTGCAATTTTCTGTAAATTTTTAATTTAGCTTATTAAATTCTGCCATAAACTTATTTAGATTTTCATTGGATTACCCTGACTGTGTATTTCAGTTTGAGAAATTTGATGTCTTTAAGACTGCCTCTTGATAAACCTATATGCAAGTCAAGAAGCAACAGTTAGAACTGGACATGGAACAACAGACTGGTTCCAAATAGGAAAAGGAGTACGTCAAGGCTGTATATTGTCACCCTGCTTATTTAACTTATATGCAGAGTACATCATGAGAAACGCTGGACTGGAAGAAGCACAAGCTGGAATCAAGATTGCTGGGAGAAATATCAATAACCTCAGATATGCAGATGACACCACCCTTATGGCAGAAAGTGAAGAGGAACTACAAAAGCCTCTTAATCAAAGTGAAAGTGGAGAGTGAAAAAGTTGGCTTAAAGCTCAACATTCAGAAAACGAAGATCATGGCATCCAGTCCCATCACTTCATGGGCAATAGATGGGGAAACAGTGGAAACAGTGTCAGACTTTATTTTTGGGGGCGCCAAAATCACTGCAGATGGTGACTGCAGCCATGAAATTAGAAGACACTTACTCCTTGGAAGGAAAGTTATGACCAACCTAGATAACATATTGAAAAGCAGAGACATTACTTTGCCAACAAAGGTCCATCTAGTAGACTATGGTTTTTCCTGTGGTCATGTATGGATGTGAGAGTTGGACTGTGAAGAAAGCTGAGAGCTGAAGAATTGATGCTTTTGAACTGTGGTGTTGGAGAAGACTCTTGAGAGTCCCTTGGACTGCAAGGAGATCCAATCAGTCCATTCTGAAGGAGATCAGCCCTGAGATTTCTTTAGAAGGAATGATGCTAAAGCTGAAACTCCAGTACTTTGGCCACCTGATGCGAAGAGTTGACTCATTGGAAAAGGCCCTGATGCTGGGAGGGATTGATGGCAGGAGGAGAAGGGGACGACAGAAGATGAGATGGCTGGATGGCATCACGGACTCGATGGACATGTGTCTGAGTGAACTCCGGGAGTTGGTGATGGACAGGGAGGCCTGGCCTGCTGCGATTCATGGGGTCGCAGAGTCGGACACAACTGAGTGGCTGAACTGAACTGAACTGAACTGAAGACACTGAGCCTATCCAACTTATATAGATATGGACTATATTTCCATGCACTTAAGCCATTGTTAATGGCTGCCAGTGAGGCTTAATAATTTATTTTATAACTACTCTTATTGTAGCAACTTTCAATTCCATTGTTGTATCTCTTCCTTTATGATATGTATCTGGGAACTACAGCAAATGATGCCTTTGTTTTGAAAAATCAGTAGCATTCATTGACATTTTACAGGTATTTGAATAAAATTCTGTAATTGTATGCTGAATTTTAAATAGTAAATTCCTGCCATAAAGCTTGTAGTGGGTTCCAGATCTGCAATCACATCAAAGTCAGGTTGTTATTTAGTTGCTAAGTTGTGTCAGACTCTTCTGAGACCCCATGAGCCTGGCTGGCCCACCAGGCTCCTGGGTCCATGAGATTCTCCAGGCAAGACTATTGGGCTGGGTTGCCATTTTCTCCTCCTGGGGATCTTCCTGACCCAGGGATTGAACCAGTGTCTCCTGCATTGAAGGCAGATTCTTTACCCCTGTGTCACCTATTGTGAGGTTAATCAAGTGACTGATGGAGCTTGAAAAGCCAGCAGTTCTGAAAGTCAAAGGCCAGAGGACTGGAAGCCAGTTGTCTGTTAAATTTTATATGAATTTGCTTTAGTGCTGGGACTCACTGTATCAAAGAAACACTGCAAAAGTTTTCATAGACCAAGTAATAAATGGCCATCAGTTTACATAAACTCAAGCAAAATAAACTCGCGATTTTGAATTCTAATTTTCACACATAGCTAAAGAAATGTAAACTTCAAAAATAACAAAATTCCATTTTTTTCACCTGACAATGATAAATAGTGGCAAGAGTGTAGAAAAACAAACTTTCTCAAACACTGCTGGAGTTTTGTAAATTGGTATAAACTTTCTAAAGAGCAATTTAGCAATTCCTATCAAAAAGTAAAATGCTTGTACCTAATGTCCCAACAATTCTACTATTGGAATGTTAAACCTTTGATAGAGTTCCACATATGCACAAAGAATGTGAATGAAGCAGTTCAGTGCCGCCAAAATGTTCAATTTCCCTAAGTAACCATCAGTCAAAAGATACAGGTCATTATACGTCCATGGGAGGCACGTTACTTCCTTAAGAGTAAGGCAGACGTAAAAAGCAATGAGCACAGTGTGTTCCCATGCGTGTGTGCTCAGTCCCTTGGTCATGGCCGACTCTGTCATGTGTGCTCAGTCCCTTGGTCATGGCCGACTCTGTCGTGTGTGCTCAGTCCCTTGGTCATGGCCGACTCTGTCGTGTGTGCTCAGTCCCTTGGTCATGTCCGACTCTGTGTGACCCCATGGACTGTAGGCCACCAGGCTCCCCTGGCCTTGGGATTTCCCAGGCAAGAATACTGGGGTGGGTTGCCATGTCCTCCCCTGGGGGATCTACCCCACCCAGGGACTGAACCCATGTCTCCTGCAGCTCCTGCATTGGCAGGTGAATTCTTCACCACTGGCCCCCTGGGAGGACCTCCTCCATGTTCCCATGAGTATTTTTTAAATAGTAGGGTTCTCCAGGGCGGGGTGGCAGGGGGAACAATAGGATGGATGGACCGACAGATGGACAGGAATCCATGTATATTCATGGGAATTTTCTGTAATAAAATGCTAGAAGCTGTTAAGAGTTGGCTTAACCTAAATATTATTCAAAATAATTCATATTTATAATTTGGTGTTTTAATCGCTGAGTTATGTCTGACTCTTATGACCCCATGGACTGTAGTCCACCTAGCTCCTCTGCCCATGGCATTCTCCAGGCAAGAATACTGGAGTGGGTTATCATTCCCTTCTCCAGGGGACCTTCTCAACTCAGGAATGGAACCCAGGTCTCCTGCATTGCAGGCAGATTCTTTACTGACTGAGTCACCAAGAAAGCCCAAATACATACTCCTTGGGGTATGTATTTGCCAACACTTGGCATACCCAGATATTTAAAAATTTTTGTCAATCTGATGGTATGACGGATTTTAATTTGTGTTATGTATATACAGAGATCAAATTGCCAACATCCATTGGATCATAGAAAAAACAAGAAAGTTCCAGGAAAGTATCTACTTCTGCTTTACTGGCTATGCCAAAGCCTTTGACTGTGTGGATCACAACAAACTCTGGAAAATTCTTAAAGAGATGGAAATACCAGACCGCCTTACCCACCTCCTGAGAAATCTATATGCAGGTAGGAAGCAATAGTTAGAACGGGACATGGAACAACAGACTGGTTCCAAATCAGGAAAGGAATACATCAAGGCTGTACATTGCTACCCTGCTTATTTAACTTATGTGCAGAGTACATCATGTGGAATGTTGGGCTGGATGAAGCAAAAGCTGGAATCAAAACTGCCAGAAGAAATATCAAAACCTCAGTTACGCGGATAACACTACTCTTATGGCAGAAAGCAAAGAAGAATTAAAGAGCCTCTTGATGAAAGTAAGAGAGGAGAGCGAAAAAGTTGGCTTTAAACTCAACATTCAAAAAACTGAGATCATGGCATCTGGTCCCATCACTTCATGGCAAACAGATGGGGAAACAATGGAGACAGTGACAGACTTTATTTTGGGGGGCTCCAAAATCACTGCAGATGGTGACTGCAGCCATGAAATTAAAAGACACTTGCTCCTTGGAAGAAAAGCTATGATCAAGTTAGACAGCATAT
>NW_011495078.1:5620872-5650391 GCF_000754665.1 Bison bison bison | reverse complement strand
TGATGCTTTTGAACTGTGGTGTTGGAGAAGACTCTTGAGAGTCCCTTGGACTGCAAGGAGATCAAACCAGTTAATCCTAAAGGAAATCAACCCTGAATATTCATTGGAAGAACTGATGCTGAAGCTGAAACTCCAATACTTTGGCCACCTGATATGAAGAACTGACTCATTGGAAAAGACCCTGATGCTGGGAAAGATTGAAGGCAGGAGGAGAAGTGAATGACAGATAGTTGGGTGACATCACTGACTCGATGGACTGAGTTTGTGCAAGCTCTGGTGCTTGGTGATGGACAGGTAAGCCTGGTGTGCTGCGGTCCATGGTGTCGCAAAAATTGGGACATGACTGCATGACCGAACTGATATAGATAAAGCATTAATTTATTATATATAATATATATAATACTATATTGTAGTGTTTGATATATTCTAGGTATAAGTATGGTGAATATATTCAGATCTGTGACCTGACTTTTTCTTTTTTCATGGAGTCTCTAATTCTAATGTAGTTCTAAATTTTAATGAGATTAATCAATCAGTCTTTTGCTACATGCAGGTAATTTGTTACTTCTGTGTTGAGGTCATATATATATATTTTTTTTTCCTATATTTAAAATCTTTGAGTTTCGCATCTAACTCTTTTCGGATGGAACTTAATACTGTGCCTGGTGTGAAGGGATTGTTGTCCTTTAGTCAATTTATAATTTACATTGTTTCAAATCAGTAACTTCCAAAATTGATACTTTCTTGAGTATCATTTCTACTTTTCTATTGGAACCACCTAGCTCAGCCTCAGCCTCAGCTCTAAAGACATTTTGGACTAGATAATCCTTTGTTAATGGGGGAGTTAACCTGTTCCTTATGGCACCCCACTCCAGTACTCTTGCCTGGAAAATTCCATGGATGCAGGAGCCTGGTAGGCTGCAGTCCATGGGGTCGCTAAGAGTCGGACACGACTGGGCAACTTCACTTTCACTTTTCACTTTCCTGCATTGGAGAAGGAAATGGCAACCCACTCCAGTGTTCTTGCCTGGGGAATCCCAGGGACGGGGGAGCCTGGTGGGCTGCCGTCTATGGGGTCGCACAGAGTCGGACACGACTGAAGCGACTTAGCAGCAGCAGCAGCAACCTGTCCCTTGTAGGATGTTTACCCACTAGATGCCAGCAGCACCCCCTGCCCCCAGATGTGACAACCAGAATTCTTCCAGACTTTCCAAATGTCCCCAAGGCATGTATCTCTGTGTGTGGACATGCATGGGTGCATAGAACTGCCCCACTGCAAACCAGTGGAGTCTAACTGAACATCCTGCCAGCTCTTAAACCCCACTGGTCCTAAATTCATACCTGGCAACCCACTCCAGTACTCCTGCCTGGAGAATTCCAAAGACAGCGGAGCCTGGTGGGCTGCAGTTCCTGAGGTCACCGCGAGTCGGACTTGTCTGAGTAATTGACACTTTCTTCCACTTTCTCCTAAACATCTCCTCACTCACTTTCTAACTTCTATCAGTGGCTCTCATACTTCCTTAGTTTTTGAAGCGCTAAACCTCCACACCATCCCCGCCTGCCTCAGTCTCCCTGTCCACCCTCCTGACCAATCACTAGGACACACAGCATGGACCTCACCCCCTGCCATTTCCCATTTCCCTGGTTCTGGCCTCCACTCCCCCACCCGATTCAAAGATTCTTCTTCTGTTCTCCCCATCTCATCCATTCTCTTCAAGGAGGCCGGACAAAGCGTTCGCGAAGACAGCTTGTGCTACGTCCCTGCTGTTATTAGAACCTTTAGCAGCTCCTGTCATGGGCCCAATTAAGTAGGAAATGCTCACCCTTGCATTTCAGGGCCTCCTCCATACGGCGCCACCTCCCTTTCCAGCCTCATTTCACACGTCTCCTCTACAAGTACCAACACGGTTGCTCACTGCTCATCCAAATGGTCTGTGCATATGGCCTGATGTCTTTTACTCATGCTGTTACTTCAGTTGGCAAGTCCTCCTCCACAATTTTCCCTTTGAAAAGTCTCCTCTTCTTTCAAGGCCAGCCTGAAATTCCACACTGCTTACAAAAAAATCATTTTCCTGTTGACCCAACAGAACGTGCTCACTTCCCCTCTGAGTCCCTTTAACAGTTCATATGCATCTCTCATGTTACTTACACATGTTCACCTGAGGCCGTGGTCTTGACATCTTCCCTTGTAGATTGCAACCTTCTTGGTGGCACAGATTGGGTCATATTTTTCATACACCCTAGAGCACCCAGCACTGCTGAATGCATTTTAGATGTTCTTAACTCACTATATACCATGATAATTTTTGCAGAAACTAACACTCGTGGCCAGCGATTTGTTAATGTAAGTGATATTGATAGGGGCTTCCCAGAGGGCGCAGTGGTAAGGAATCCACCACAAATGGAGTAGACGAAAAAGATGCAGGTTCAATCCCCGGGGTCAGGAAGATCCCCTAGAGTAGGAAATGGCAACCCACTCCAGTAGTCTTGCCTGGAAAATTCCACGGAGAGAGGAGCTTGGTGGGCTGCAGTCCCCGGGGCTGCTTAGAGACACCAAGTGTGAGCATCCTTTCGTCTTTGATACTGATACGTCTTTGGTCACAGTGTTTGCCGATGCCTCTGGTCAATACTGTGTCGATTATGTCTAACTGAGTAATCAAATGAACTGCTTGCCTGCTATCCCAGGTCAGCGCTCGCCTTTCTTCTCTTACTTGGCCTCTCCCCCAGCTTTCCCACACCTCTCCAACACTTTCTCTGCCTGCTACAAGGTAACCTTTCCAAGCCTTTCTGATCACACTGCCCCTGACTTAGAACACCTCCCACTTCCTACAGGACAAGATGCAAACCCCTTTGTGTGGCACAAAAAAAAGCCCACTGTGTTCCAGCTACCCTGGTTTGTCTCAATAGTTTTGCTTCCAACCATATTCCCAAGATATGGTGGTGAGTTTCCAGTTGCAGCTGTGAGCTGGGCAACTTTGCCCAGGTTTTCCATCCCTTTGCTCAGACCACACCTTCTGCTGGAAGTGCCTTTGTCCAGCCCATGCCCACCTGTAACATCTGCTCATCCATCATCACTGCTCAAGGAAAACCCCTGCTTCCCAGGACAAACCCTCTGCCTCCCAGGACAAAACCCTCCCTGCCTTGGATACCCTGCATCCTCTGCCTGCTTCCATCAGAGCTCCTGGAGCCCTCTGCTCTTCCTTCCCACATGCCTGAACCCCACCGCTGTAGGATAAACACTAGGAGAAGATGCTCTGCGTTTCATAGAGCTTTGCATTCCTGATGCTAAGGATAGTGCTTTATAATGCAGCAAGTTCATGAAAATCATCTTGCTGACTGACTGACCGACCGAATAAATGAACCCAAGTCAGAAACTCAGTCCATTTTAGTTATCAGTTAGGACAGTAAGAAGCTGACCTATAATATGCCACTGATGGGAAACTCTGGATTCTGCAAGGCCTGAGAACCTGATGTCATTGAGAGGAGAGAGGATCTGAATCAGTCAATTTTTCTATTTATTGCCACTTGTCAGTTTTATGTTTGAAAAATTCTAAACTCCCTTGTATATTCTCCTGGTTTGGTCTACAGGATATTCAGGAACCAATTTCACTCTTTCTGTATTGAAGGTATCAAGGTATCATGATGAAAATAAATTCCCCTGTGGGTTTTAACTGATGCCCATGGATACAATGAAAGCATAACCCTGGGCTTGAGAAGCCCCAGAAAGACTGCCGTTCCTTTCCTTCCTGCTTTGCCAGCAGCTATTACTGCCCATGTAGTCAGGGCGTCTACTTAACGCATCACTCATCTCTTCCTCCGTAACACCTCACTTCTCTCCTGCATCCAAGTGATGACTCAAGAGCATTGTTGGGACACAGCAGGAGAGTAAATGTGTCAAATGGCCACCTATTCAGACAATTCTTTATCAACAGGTCCTGAGATCACTATATTTCCATGTCTGGAAAGAAAATATTTAGGCTTCCTAAGAGATGATCCCCTGTGAATGGCTTTGTTAATGTCTTTTCTGCATTGGAGCTCTGGTCCTGGGTCTTAAAATTGCTAACGACCTGATCACCAGAGGTGGTCGCTCCAACGGGCACTCATTTGCCATTGGAGATCGCCATTGGAGAAAGAGGGCTCAGGTAACCATCAATGAAGATTATTTTATGTTTCTGATTTGTGGCTAGTCCCAAGAAACTGGCTTTCCTGGTGGCTCAGATGGTAAAGAAAATGCTTGCCATGCAGGTGACCAGGGTTTGATCCCTGGGTCAAGATCCCCTGGAGAAGGGAATGGCTAACCACTCTAGTGTTCTTGCCTGGAGAATCCCATGGACAGAGGAGCCTCATAGGCTATAGTCCATGGGGTCACAAAGAGGTGGACATGACTAAGCGACTAACACTCACTTTCCCAAGAAACTGGAAGAGAAAAACAGCAGAGTAAGCCTCAAATTCTACAAGCCCCAACCGAAAGGACATTAAAGCTAAAAGACACGATGTTGTCATTAAAAAATCTTTAAAATCGTATAGGAAGGTGAACGGATTGGATAAAATCAAGATTCTATCAAGGAAAATAAGACAGAGAAAAATAAATAATTGAGGTTAGGCATAAATAAAAGGTGGTGTACTTAACAAAGTGATTTGCTTGTTAATGAAAGGAAATAATTGGTTTAGAGGAAAGAATCTATCCAAAAGAAGAACCCAGCAAAGTGGAGGATGGAAGTTGTCACAACTCCTGGTGTCCGAGAGGCAGTAACAGCATGTTCTCTGTGGCAGGTGCAAGACAAAGCACTTTACTAGAATCACATAGTTTAACCTTCACATTAATTTTTGAGCTAGTTGCAAACATTTTACCTATTTAGAGATGAGGAATGCTGATGACTGTCATCTACGGCCATAAGAATGCTGCATACAAGCACCACAAAACCTCACCATCCCAGGACCACAATCACATGCTAGGAGCAGGCAGGTTTACGCTGATCTGGCCTGAGCTCCGCGCAACTGCACCTGTTCAGGTGTATATGATTGGATGTGGGTAAGTGGTCCCCTGGCTTCCATGGTAGGGGCTAGCTGAGAGTTGTTCTAGGAGGGTCTCAGCTAACTCTGGCAGCTCAGATGGGCGCCACACATACCATCCCCCAGAAGGCTACGTCAGGCGTGTCGTCCTCAAGTCAATGGCAGAGGATAAGGTGGCAGGCATGCATGTGGAGGGGCTCTCCGAGACCCCATGCCATCCCAGTGGTCAAAGAAAGCCCCCCGGCCAGGCCCAGAGTCAGAGTGGGCAGACGTGGCCAGGGCACCTTTCCAAGGCTGTGGTGAGAGGGTGGGATGAAAAATGGGCCCTTGATGCAATCCCTCTCCCTGCAGAAGAGATCAGCAAGTCACTCGCTAAAGGTCACCAACTGCTAGGAGCCTGGATTCTGACTACACCTGATTCAGGTGCTTGCCTTTCAAGGGTCCCCGGACACAGATACAGTCCAAGATGTATCAGATCTTGAGAACCTGCAGGTTGGTGGGTAGACAAGGTGCCCAAGAAAGTAAGGAAATGCTGTGATTTTATTTATGTTTTTGATCACTGGTGGTGGTGGTTTAGTCCCTAAGTTGTGTCTGACTCTTTTTCAACTCTCTGGGATATAGCCCCTCAGGTGCCTCTGTCCATGGGATTCTCCAGCAAAGAATCCTGGACTGGGTTGCCCTTTCCTTCTCCAGAGGAGCTTCCCAACCCAGAGAGCAAACCTGTGTCTCCTGCTTTGCAGGCAGATTCTTTACCACTGAAGCTTCTTCTTCTTTTTTTTTTTTTTTTAAGAAGGTGTTTTTTTGTTTTTTGTTTTTTTAAATGTGGGTGGATGATTTTTTAAGTCTTTATTGGATTTGTTCCCATATTGCTTGTTTTCTGTTCTGGATTTTTGGCCGTGAGGCATGGGGCAATCTCAGGTCCCTGACCAGGGATGGAACCAGCTCCTCCTGCATCTGAAGGTGAAGTCTGTACCACTAGGCCACCAGGGAAGTCCCAATGCTGTGATTCTAAAGAGATGAGCCAGAAAGTCCAACTTGTTTAAAAGCAAAAAAAAAGCAACCCCCAGGGAACCACTGTGGGGACAAAGCCCCCAAGAGCACGGCTTTTGATGCTTGTGACTCTGAGTTTGGGAGAAGACCAGAGTCATCTGGCTAGAGGGGTAAAGAAAGCATTTTACAGAAGAAATAAAAGGAGACATGAGATGAAGGTAAAGGGTGGAAATATTCATTGACAGCATTTACATTTCAACTGTTATTGGTTTCTTGTGTTCAACTATTTTTTAATATATCATTTTTTCCAGAGTTATAATTGATGAGTAAAATTGTAGGATATTTAAAGTGGGCAATGTGATGAGTTGATATACATACACAGATATTTGGAAAAGCTTCCCCCTCCTGTTGAATTAACATTGGATTTTGTTTTTTTGAGGCTGGATAAGACAATCTCAAAAGCCTGCATTATGTAAACAGCTTTCCTGAAACAAAATGCTATACAATGGACCCGAGATTTGCTAACAAAATGTACCTCACACATTAAAAGCCCTTTAGAAATCTGGAGAATGGTTCCTAGTAGCAGAGCCAACCGTTTTTCTTGAATGAACTGGAGCAGCCAGTTAGCCTTCTGAGTTACTTTCTGTTTCCAGGACTCCACATGCCTTTGAAGGAAACAAGATAGCTAAGGTAAATAAATATATTTGGCGACGACCTTCTTAAAAGTAATCCTGATTGTCCATTAGAGCGCTGTCAGCACCGAATAAAATTAAAAGCAAACAAAGAGATCTGTAGTGCTAATTCATCTAAAATAGATCCTTCGTGAAGGCACCTCCATGAGGTTATTACCACCCACGTTCAGATTCAACAGAAGAAAGTCGACAGGTAACATTTTTCAAAGCTGATGAGTGACTCCGAATTTAATTTTATCCCGTGGCTAACTTTGCACTCCGCGTCTCATCTGACAGAACCGTTTTCTTCACAGGGTGCATCAGAACGTCTCCGTGACTTTCCAGAGCAGCAGTTCCACCCTCACTTGTCACTGTCACCTGTCGGCCCTGCTGGGCTGGCTTTTGGCCTTCACGGTCTGCTGTTTCCTTATCGATAAGTTCAAGGCCGCACGGGAAAGTCGGATTCTTTTTCCTTAGAGGCGATGGCTCAGGCTGGATGCAAAGCCTGCCCATTTGTGGGTAAATACTTGGGAAAGCTGTGTGGACTGCAGGAGACCCAGACCGTCTCTTGCCACCACGGTCAACGTTTGCAACACACTTGTTCAAACTTATCTCTGTCCTATTACCATTAGCAATCGTGATAGGAATAGTAATTTTTGATTTTTTTTTTCCGAATTTAGCATTTTACCCACATTATCTTGTTTACTTTGCACAACAACCTTTCCGGAAGCCATCATTACAGGTGTTTTTCAAGCAAGGAAACTGATGTTGAAAAAGGTCAAACAATTGTTCAGTTCACCAACCCAGACACTGGCAGAGTGTCATTCTTAGCTGTGGTTCTCTCTCCTTTGTGAATCTTGCCCTTTTCTTGTTCTTCTACCTTATCTTAGGAAAATAAAGCACAATGCAAAGAGGGTTCAAATCCTCCAGCTTTTTCATGGTTCTGTATTCACCCTGACAATCTTTAAAGAATCAAACAAACTCCTTGTGCAGTCGAGTCTGGAAGACCGAGGACTCAGTTCTGAATGGATTTGATTGTGTGATCTTCAGAAGGTCACTTACCCTTGCCCAGCTGGTGTTCACATTTCTAAGGACGAGGTTACTACCTTTGCACAGCCCACTTCTCAGGCTATTTCAGGAGGCCCAAGGAAGATCAAGTAGGGGAGAGTATTCTGCAAACTGTAAAGCAATGCACACAAGCTATTGTGATTTCTGTCTTGATGAAACCTCGCAACAGCTGTATCGTGCTATATTTCTAAAAAGGACGCAGAGCGGGGCGGTCAGGCTAATATTATTCCACCATTAACTAGATTACCCTCCCGTTGACCCTCCGCTCCTTTCCCAGGCATGTTGCTGATTTATCTTTTAAAAGCAAAACACTGTGCTCCGGCTTCTTCCCTACTTCGGCTGCACTTGCCACTCCGTGCTGTCCTTCTGCGTGTATTCTACAAGATACAAGGAATGGGAACCAAGTGCAAACACCACCAATTAACACAGGCTTATGTCTCTCACAGGTGATGCCCTCCCCCTCCCCGGAGCTCAAAGGAGGCGATTTTTCTCCCCTAAATGTTTCTAAGCCCTGTGCGAAGATTCAGCTGTCTGATGCAGAGATTCTGAACTTAGAAAGCTATGACTCTTTAAATGATCAAGCCTTTAAAAAATGATTAGTGATAGCCCGAGGACGTCACGGAGAGAGGCCTCACAATCTGTTTACCTAAAGCTACCTCGTTGAGAAACCGTCTTTAATCTAATCCAAACTGGGAGAGAAGTGGTTTTTCCTCTCTGAGAGAAGCGGTTCTGGGCCCTGCAACTGTGTGGGTTAAGCTGGGCTGGTCCCATTTCTAGCTCTGAAAGTCTCACATCTGGGAAAGCTCTGAGCCTTGAGGATATAGGCTGGCCTGTGACACCAGCACTGGAGCACTTGTCTATTCTACCAGCTCCAAGCACAGCTTGCACTTCCTGGTTATTTGCATGACGTCTTTTCTTTTCAGAACAGCATTAATAAAATAAAAATTAAAACTCAGTATTTTTGCCCTTTCACAAAACGCTGTCCCCCAGAAGCTGGGGCTGCGTTTCACACCAGCAGAACAAGTCCCAGGGCTCCTTGGTGTCCCTTCCCGAGTCCCTCTGGGTCCTGGCAGCAGATTTTGTAATCAAGCCTCTTGGTGAAGGTTCGGCTGGTTTTCATGTGTGTAGCTCTCCCCAAACAATAAAGCAGAAATGTTTGTCATCCATAAAGTACAGCTGCAAGGAGCGCGTGGGAGTGATAATTGGATGACACCCAGGGAAAGGGAAAAACATGAGGTGGGGAGTGGGGAGCTTTTCAGGGAGGATGAGGGGATGAGATGTCTTGAAGGCGAGCCAACGGCCCACGGAGGACGGAGTCCAACACGCTCCCTGGCCCCCGGCCCCCAGGGCTTCGCGGCAGTGCGGCAGCTGGCATCCTCCCGGGTACCAGCCCAGGCAGGTTCCAGCAGCATCCGCGGCCCGCGCCACGCCCTTGCTGGCCAGCTCCCCGCCCTGGCTCGCTTCGGCAGCTGCAGCTAGCCTGAGGGGGAACTACATTTCTGTTTCCAAGTGGGCCACCGTGCTCGAGGAGGCCAGCCGCCTTTAACCCCGCAAGAAGACCCTTTGACAGTGGCCCTTTGATGCCGGGGGACTCAGCGCGCCCGCGACAGGCAGCTGTCAAGACTGCGCCTCTAGCAGAGAGACGGGGGAACAGGGATCACGCTGAAAGAAACACCACTCACGTTTGATCCGCTTTTTTCCTCCCGGCTCGTCCTTCCTGCTCTCAGATTCCTCTCCACAATGGGGGAACTCAGGAGCAGCAGTAAACAAAGCTGCATTGATTTGCCCTCATCTTGGGCCTCCCATGGGGTCCTTTTTTTTTACTGCTGGCTCCAGGAAAATCCCAAAGGCTTCAAAACCTTAGTATTAGTTGTCTAACCTTTTCACGTAACAGCCCAGACAATCCAAGTTCAGGGCAAAGATCAGGTCACTGTGTTTTCAACTGGTGTGAGGTGTGTGCATGTGAATATCTTGGGTTGCTGCTGCTGCTGCTAAGTCGCTTCAGTCATGTCCGACTCTATGTGACCCTATAGACAGCAGCCCACCAGGCTCCCCCGTCCCTGGGATTCTCCAGGCAAAAATTCTTCACCAAATCAGCAGAGGTGATGCTAAAGGGCCAGTCTCTAGGGATGAAGAGCTCCGGTCACCTTAACTCTGGAAAAAGGCATGAGGCAAAACCTGGGGCAACGATCTGTCTCTCCAGAAGGGCAATTTACACAGTGACATCGGGGTTTGCAGAACGAAAGTCATAAAGTTAAAGGAAGAAAGGGGGGATAATATTGAGTTCATCTTCCTAAGTCATCTTTCCTAAAGAAGATCAAACACACTCACAGCAGTGGGGAGGACAGACGTTTGTACCCCCATGGAGGTACTGAGCTTTGGTGGTCTTGGGCAGTCAAGTCAAGTCTTGGGAAGTCCCCAGCCCTTCCAACAGAGCATAGAAAAGAACTGCAACAAGGAGAGGGAAGACAGTCTGTGTAGCTCATGGAAGTTTCTAGAAAACTCCCCTCCTGGGGCGTGTGCCCACTGTTGTTGTTCAGAAGTTAGGTCATGTCTGATCTTTGCAACCCCATGAACTGTAGCACACCAGGCTTCCCTGTCCTTCACTGTCCCCCGGAGCTTACTCAAACTCATGTCCATTGAGTCAGTGGTGCCATCCAAGCATCTCATCCTCTGGCACCCACTTCTCTTCCTGCCCTCAATCTTCCCAGCATCAGAGCTTTGTTTGTGGCTCAGATGGTAAACAATCTGCCTTCAATGCAGGAGACCTGGGCTTGATCCTTGGGTGGAGAAGATTCCTTGGAGAAAGGAATGGCAACCCACTCCAGTATTCTTGCCTGGGAAATCCCATGGGCAGAGGAGCCTGGCGAGCTACAGTCCATGGGGTTGCAAAGAGTCAGACACGACTGAGAAACTCACATGTGTGCCCACTGCAGGAGCACAAAGGTTGACCAAGGCTCAGGACACTCTTCTCACAGCCTGGGCTGTAATTTTGTCCCCAGACCAGGGTTTCTCAAGCCTGGCATCCTTGGCATTTAGGACTGAATCCCTCAGGGACTGTCCACTCTGGTGGCATTGACCAAGTGCCACAGACTGCAGGGCTTAAACAGCACATTTATCCCCCACGGTTCTGGAGGCTGAAGTTCAAGTTCAAGGCACCAACAGGTTTGCTCCTGGTGAGTGCTTCCAGGTTTGCAGTCAGCCGTCCTTCTGCTGTGTCCTCACATAACACAGAGAGATCCTCTCCTGTCTCTTCCTGTAAGGCACTGATCTTATTCACAAGGGTGGAGCCCTCATGGCCTAATGCAAAGCTCCCAAAGGCCTCATCTCCAAATACCATTACCTAGGGATGTAAACTTCAACACATAATTGGGACTGGGGACACATTCAGTATGTAACAGGGTCCTCTAGAGAGAGCAAATCAATGGGATATAGATATAGAGAGACTAGATAGCATAATATAGAGAGATAAAATATATAGAAAGATTATGTATAGTTATAGCATTGCTGCTGTTGTTTAGTCTGTACGTTGTGTCCAACTCTTTGGGAGCCCATGGACCATAGCCCGCCAGGCTCCTCTGTTCATGGGATTTTCCAGGCAAGAATACTGAAGTGGGTTGCCATTTCCTTTTCCAGGGGTCTTCCAGACCCAGGTATTGAACCTGAGTCTCTTGCATTTCCTGCATTGGCAGTAGAGGTATGTGTTATATATATGAAACATACATATTTTCTCCCAGTATTCCCACTCGTTTCCACTACGGGAAGCCTTTTTCGCTCTTAAGACCTTCAGCTGACTTGACGACTCCCACACTGACCTGATGACACCACACTTGATGATCCCCACACCTGATGACTCCTGATGGAGGGTAATCCACTTTCAAGTCCACTGATTATTGATTGTGGATGTTTTAACCACATCCACAAAACACCTCCATAGCCACACCTAGTGTCTGGGTCAGTGGCCGGGTTCTGAAGCCTAGCCGAGGAGCTCCCTACGAGGGATCATCGCCGAGACCAGCCGGTAATCCTTCATCGAGGGGGCTGCTCTGTAGGATGTCGTAGGGTGTTGAGTGGATTTCCTGACTTCTCATTCAATGCCAGTCAGTACCACTCCCTCTAGATCTGCTGACCAGCAATGCCTCCAGGTATTACGGACAGTCTTGAAAGAACCGCTTTCACATAAATACATATACTTTTTTGTGTTTTTGGCTGTGCTGGACCTTCGTCTCTGCGTAGGCATTCTCTCCCTTGCTGTGCTTGGACCTCCTGTCGCAGAGTCCTCGCTTGTTGTGGGGCACACGGGCTCCAGAGCACGGCTCAGTAGTTGTGGCACAGGGGCTTAGCTACTCCACAGCACGGGGACCTTCCAGGATCAGGGACGAACCCGTATCTCCTGCACTGGCAAGCAGATTCTTTATCCATCGAGCCATCAGGGACACCCCAGAAGCACTATGCTAAGCCATGGGGTAAAGACCTTGGCTTCACATGTCTGCCCCCTACAAACAGTTCTGCATTCTCCACAGCTGGATATAGAGAACCCAAAGAGTAACACTGGTGTCCCCTGAGCCTCATCTTTTCACTCTGATGCTATCTCAACACACTGAAGGTTAAAGAGTTTAATTAATATTCTTAGAGTGGGCTGGACAGCTAACCCTTCGGATAGGAGCAATCTCACAATGAGTAGACTGTGTCGGAGTTCTCTATTCAGGTGGTGTCTAGTACTTTTACTGGAGTGAATAACTTTTCTCCTGAAACATGATATTAAAAATGAAATAATAATCTAGCCAGATAAGTTTGTTCCAGAAGTCTCAGTTAACCCATTCAAACTGGGCACTGCAGTTGAAAAAGGGTGTCTCCACCAAAAATTCTGGATGAACTTAATATCACAATTTTGATATTCCATTGAACAGAATATTTTTACTTACTGAAGATGCAAAAATAGCGTTGAGCTTGATATAGATGAAGGCAATTTGACAAACACTCACTTATCCTAAATTATAGATCTTTTTCCTTTTTTGGTGCATTGCTATTAAAGAGATTTTATATGTACCCTAGGAATATATTTAAAAAAAAATGTCCTGTGCTCTTGCAACCATCTGGTATGAAATAACACATGGATGGCAAACTGCTATTTTAAGCACTGAATGCATTATCTATAACCAAGCATGATTATCTACCACATTGTTAATTTCCTGCTGTGCTGGTGTAATTCCGGTATTTTCTTGGTTGTCTACGACTGTACAGTACCTTACAAGCAGCTCCCATACATTAAAAGAAAAGAAAGTGGAGTTCTTTAATAGTACTTTAACCACAAAGTTCTGGATTGAGACATGAATAGCCCATAAGGTTAGTAAACCATCATTTGTAAGTGACACATGCCTATTTGCTTAGTTGCTTCAACAAGGCAAAGAAAAACATCCAATTTGGAATTTTGACCCAGTAAGCATCATGGCAGGATATGGAAATTTTTCCTTGGCATTCTTTTTTGTCCATTAAAAAAGTGCATAACTTTTTTTTTTACTGGTCTCTTAAAAGGAAGACATCTTCTGTCTGATTTACAGTGTGGTCAGCTAAGAACCAGACGCTGAATGTGTTTATTGTAAAGTACCCCAGACACTGGTATTCCTGGGCCAATAAACTGTTCCTTTTGCTAATTAAGACATAAGGTGCCTGCATAGACCCAGGTGGAAGCAAAATTTGGGGTTCATCTCTGAAGGAAGGATTCTTCGTTTTCTCCTAAGCCACTTAGATGTTAACTTGAGCTACTTCCCAAGGACAGAGTGGGTGATGACAACTTCTATCCTCTTCTGAATGTTTAAAGAGAAATGGATCTCACGGGCGAGAGAAGGAGCAGCCAAGATGTTGAAGGATTTTTTTTTTCATCCTTCATTTTAATCCTCTCTGTGTGGCCCTTTTCATCCTGCCTAAAGACAGAAATGAAAATGATTTATGTATCTTGAGGCACAGAGTCAAACACAAATACATGCCCTGTATCAGTTAACTCGTATCAACTCTCCCAGGTTAGAGGTTAATCTTACACACTCGATGATAAAACAAAACAATAAAATAAAAGCAATATGCTTCATAGGAACATGTCACAAATTAATAATTCATTTTGAGCCTTGGAATTACATAGCCCCGTATTATTTAACTTGGGGAATCACAAAAGCTTTTGTGATTGTTGGAGTTTGTTACACTCCAACAAACTACGCTCATGTTCCTGCTCAGTCACTCAGTCCTGTCCAGCTCTGCAACCCCCTGGACTGTAGCCCACCAGGCTCCTCTGTCCACGGGATTCTCCAGGCAAGATACTCGAGTGGGTTGCCATTTCCTTCTCCAGGGGATCCTCCTGACCCAGGGATCGAACCCACCTCTCCTGCATTGGCAGGCAAGTTCTTTACCACTGAGCCATCAAGGAAGCCTCCCAACGAAGTATACTTTTCATAAAATTTAGCTGAAACATTTAACCTCATGCCCTCCCACTCCCCACCCACCCCAAAAACAGGCTGGGGCTCATTTTGCATGAGCCACGTGATGGCATGTATTTTTCCCCTAAGAAAGCAAACAAGCTTTTGTGATTTGTTTGTGAATTCATCACAGCTTGATGGTGAAAGGAAAACATATGGATTAGTGTCTTCTCATAGTCATTCCCCACATCTCTCTCAAAAGAACCATGAAGGGTAGATACAGTTATTGACACCGTCAGTAGAGAAACTGGGGCTTGTCTAGGAATGGACGAGTCACAAGAGAAGAGATATGAAAACTTATCTGATGATCAAACCTGTCATCTTGGCAAGCATTAGGTATGCTCTGCAGCTCTTTAAGATGTTTCAATAGTGAGCTGTGGACAGTTTTACCCTAACAGACCCAGTATTCTCCCAGTTCTGGGCCAGAGGACATTGAATGTCACTCTGCCTAACACAGATTAAGGTATTAAGCATCTATTATTAAAGGTCTCAAGATGACAAGAGACCATGATAGCTTGGAGAGAGACATACAGAAGAGACAGTGTGATTTAAAGTGTCTTTCCCAAGGAGCCTGAGAAACACGAACCCATTTCTGGTCAATGGACCTTATCTGACTTGTTTTTTTAAGCAGACATCCCATTCTGAGCTGTTTTACAGAATACAGTGGGTGCTTACCTCAATACGGGTTTTTTAAGATGAGTCATTGAATTACAAAGCACACAGACGAAGAAAAATCAGTCGTTATGACACCCGTTCAAGTGCACCCCACTCTCATTCACGCACATATGCTAACCCAACGATTTCAATCCTGTCTCTCACTTTAAAGCCTTAATCATACACTCATACACATGAGCACAGCCAGCACCGTGAGTGCTGGAAACTTCTTTGTTCTTCTCCTTGTTGGATTTCTACCATTACACCAGTTCCTGGCATTTAATGTAAATGCGGTAAATATTCACCAAATGAATACATTAACAATGGACTCATAGGTGAATCAATCAGTTCTACGGAGATTTAAGACGCTTCCTAAGATAACTTTTAAACCTACGTTTCAAAGAATTGATAGATTGAAAAGAATTGATCCTTTGAAAATATCAGACAAATGTACTTCAGATTTATCACTGGCTTGACGAGAGGCTAAAACAAATTAGACTCGTTACATGAACGAAAGGATAAATGGAAATATGTGGGAAGGATTATTCATACAGCCTGAGTTCTCCTGAGCGGGTTGCACCATAGGCCCAGACCTACCTAGTAAATGGAGAGTTGGCTGAAGTCAAAGGAAAGATAAGGAAAGCCTTGTAGTCCTGCCAATTTCCCCACTGCTGCCACGCATCACCTACTGTGTCACACGTAATTGTCTTAAGAGACATGGAAGAGGAGAAGTTCTAATTACAGAGAAGGTAATGATGCAAAAAATAATGACTCCAGAGCCTCTTGCATTGTGTGGTTTCCATTTTACGGTTTTGATAAAGAGAACGTGACATTCATCACAGCCACATCCAAATCCCTGCAAGACGACAGAAACACGACACAGCCTGACACAACAGCATTTCGCGCGGCCGGCCCACACGCGTGCACTCCTGCCAAGCCCCTGGCCTCTCCCTTCCCTGCTGTGGGTTTCTTCTCTGTCTGAAGCTATGTCAACCATCTCATTGCATGTATGGTTCTTAAGCATACAGTTCTCTGACTTTATTCATTTCCTCCCAATCCTTCACTACTTCCAAAATATTATCCACCCAGTTTTCTCTATTTGTCATCTTCCAACTAGCTCATGTTTCCTGTGTCTTGCCAGCGTCCTAGTGGGTACAGATCCGAAGACTGTACCTCTTTGACAAATTCCTGCAAGTCATATTCCTTTCATAAGGTTTTCTGTGATGATGAAGTCATTAATTCTGAAACCATCTTATTTTTCCCTCCATTGCCTCTTTTTCTTTTAAAGGCCCTGCTTCTAAGCTCAAGTCTCCCGAGTTGCCTTGTAAGGATTCATTTTCCCCCTAGTGTCTTATTGTTCAGGCCATCACCCTGGAAAGAAGAGCTCAACTTCCCTTGGGCTCCATGAGCCCCCCTCAAGACTGAGCAAGAAGTAGGACTGAACAAATGCAGGAGATATTCAATTTATCAGGAACTTTCTGGCAAAGGAAACATGGTCTGAGACTAGTGAGAGTATAGAATTCCTCTCTGAGGACCTTTAGAGTTGGGAAAAAAGCCCAAAATATCTGGAATAATTTACGTGGGATGCCACTGAGCAGCAAAAACTTGGGGATGCCGTTTCTATTTTCACAGCTTTCCAGAGAAGAATTGCAAAACACAGGGTGTTCTTAATATACAACACCCGCTGATGACACAGGTCTCAAACTCACTCTTTTGTAAAAAAATAAAAAATTCAATCTGCCCGGAAATTGAATGGGAGATAAGGTACCTCATGTTTCCTCAAATCTGACATTTCCTATAAGGACGAATATTTTGTGAAGTAATGATTTCAGGGCTCTAGGTCTGAGATCCCTACTTCCTTTCTGCTTCATTCCCCACAAACTCATCAATAAACCAGGTCCCTCTTCCCAAAACTCATCCTGCCAGCAAAAGCTTCCACAGTCAAATGACACCCTGATTCAGAAAATACATAAAAATATACACTGCTTAATGTTAAATTAGAAAACATTTTTGTCCTTTATACGAGTGCATTCTAAATCTTAGAGTCTCAGTGAATTCCAAAAGCTAGTATGCTGAAATGCTGAATCACACTCTTTGGGAAGAGCCAAATACAAGCTTTAGAAAATCTCCATGCTTGCTAATGGCTTCCCTGATGGCTCAGACAGTAAAGAATGAGCCTGCAATGTGGGACACCGAGGTTCAATCCCTGGGTCAGGAAAATCCCCTGGAGAAGAAAATGGCAACCCACTGCAATATTCTTGCCTGGAGAATTCCATGGACAGAGAAGCCTAGTGGGCTACAGTCCGTGGGGTCGCAAAGAGTAAAACACAGCTGCAACTCACATTTCCACGTTCTTGCTGATATAGTTGACTTACTTAATTGCAACACACGGCAGCTGCCTCGATCGTCAGAGGCAGCTAGAAGGTCAGGAAACAACACTGAATTCAGGGACCAGGAAGGTATTAGGGATAAACGCAAGCCATTCTGGTGGAAAAGTCTGAAATAGTCAAAAGTATGGGATTGAAGGAGAGAAGCTGAGGTTATAGACATTCCCAATATAACAAGATACAGAACCCCTGGCAAAGCTGTAATTTAAGGAGACACCCTCAGAGGTCGTGTAGCCCCACTTCCTGCTCGTTCACAGGCCAACCAAACCCAAAACCGGGCTAAGGCTGGGATGCTCTCCCCACCTCCTTCCCAGAATCAGAGTTAGTTTCATGGTGGAGCTAGGACAGGAAACTGCATCTCTGGAACTGTAATCAGAAACTCCTTCCTCTGCTCTGCCATGCCTCTTGGGAGTGAGGAAGTTCTCCTTAAGAGTGAGAAGAAGACTTCCATGGCTTCTTTAGAACAGGAAGTGTGTACTATGGACTTGAACACTCACAGTTCACTTCTGAAAACCCTCTCTAGCTACAAGCTTATTCCAGGTTGCAGCAAAAGAACTGAAAAGGACCATCTCTCTAACTGACTTCCTGCAAAGCAACAAGCATTGGGCTCTATTTACAAACACTAAATTCCCTTTGTAAGCCAGAGTCTTTCTCAGCACCACTAGTTGGGAAAAATATGACTTTAGTCCTTTAACTATGAATTAACTTGGTATGAGATCTCACTTGCTTTTTACAACTGAAATAAAGGTAGCTAAATTTTTATTGCCTTAATTGTTCTAGAATAGCAGCCAGTACAAAATAGCACAAAATTTAATTTTCTAGATTGTACTCCCATGCTTTGATTGATACTTCAATACTCAGGTCTGAGACATTTCAAAAGTGCTTCTTTATTGCTTATTTCACTGATTTCCATTTTGGGTTACAAATTAGAATACCCCCCACCCACCCTCCCACACACACACTCACGTAGCATATACTTGTATAATTATAATTTCTTGGTCCATAATCTCAAAATAATTTTCTAATTTGAATCAGAAGCTACTAAATTCAAAACTAAGAAGGGTGGTGGGAAAAGGAAATTAAAATTGTGTGAGCCTTTCTATTCAATGCAAAGAGAGAATTTGGAGGGCCAGTCAGGTGTGTTCAGGTAAAACGCATGTAACAGCAAAGTTTGCCCTCTCCAGGTATACAGCTGTAAGAATCTTTGCAAGTACACTGTAGCATAACCATCCCTACAGTTAAGACCTAGAAAGTTCTCTCATATCCCTTTACCCCTCTCCCCAGCCTCTACTCTTGGTAAATACCAATCTGTTTCCTGTTCCATAGATTTGCCTTTTCCAGGAGGTCGTATAAATGAAGTCACAGGATTTAGCCTTTGAAGCATGTGTGCTATCAGGAGAAACAGGGACCTTTGACAAAACTCTGGGAATCACAGGCGGCAGAGAAAGGAGATTCTGGAAAGGAAACTAAACAGTAGTGGGCAGATACGTGGAGTGCAAGCATTTTATCATTTAAACAAAGGGAGGTGGACGTGTCAAGAAGAATGGAAGGCACAGAGACTGTGATAGAGAAAGAGATAAAACAGTGGGAAATGGAGAGGGAGAGGGGGGAAGAGAAAGTGCAAGAAGGGAGAGGAGAGAGGAGGATGGGGGGCAAACCCCCATTTCCCAATTTTGGCAAATCTTCCATGAGTTACGTTTCTCCCTTTCTCCGAACACCCATGAGGTGTTCCTTATCTTTTTTATGGCTCCCAGGTAGCCTCTGCTAAATTACTGAGTTCTGGTTAATTTCAGCCTGTGTGTGTGGACCCTCACTAGCAGACATGTGAATCAGAGTTTGGATGATTCATCTGCTCAATCAGACTCTAAAGTCTGATTTTTAAAAATTTGCCTTTGTATCCAGTGTAATACTAGCACAAGTCCCGGTAAAAGGATGCTTAGCAATGTTTATCACCTGTCTAAATAAATGAATTGACCAATTAAAGATGCAGACAGAAAGTCTGCTTTAAAAAGCAAGTTTGCACCAGATTTTCAGAGTCCATGTCATTATAAATGGATCTAGAAGATGGATGGAGAAGTTGTGATCTCTATGTATAATGGAATAATATTTAGCCATGAAAAATGAGGAAATCCTACCATTTGAGCACAACAAGTACCTCGAGTACCTTGAAAGCATTGTGCTAAGTGAAATAAGGGCTTCAGAGAGAGACAGATACGGCGCGATCCCTTTATGTGTGGACTCTAAAACAAAAGCAAACAATCTCAGAGAAAAAGAGCAGACTTGTGGTTGCCAGAGGCAGGGTCTGGGGGGGAAAGGGAATTGGACAAATGTGGACATAAAGGTACAAATTTCCAGTCACATAGGGATGCAATGTGCAATTAACATAAGAAAGTCACTAAGAGTTTAAACCCTGAGACTTCTCACCACAAGGAGAATTCTCAATCTCTTTTTTTCCTCTTCTTTTATACTGTATCTATGAAATGATGGATGTTAGCTGGACATATTGCGGTGATCATTTCATGATATACTTAAATCAAACTATCATGCTGTCCACCTGAAACCTATATAGTGCTGCAGGTCAATTACTTCTCAATAAAACTATGGGAAACAAGATTTCTTGAATCCTCCACGTTGCTTAATCTTTCCCCTCTTGGTCAATTTCTGTCTCATGTAAACATTAAATAACTGCCAAGTCAGAACACAGTAGAAAGGGATAAATACCACACATAGATAAATACACCTCTGAGAAAATTGAATCATTATGGTTTGTGGACTATGAAATTATGTACCACCACCAGGCATATGCCATAGAGCTCCATGCAATGCTTTCTCAATAAGGCATCATTAACTTCCAGGACTCGGCGAATGGAGCCCACTGCAGACGGCCATTTGTTTTGATGTTCTCCAATTACATTGTATTATTGATGCGTTCATGGGAGTGATGCCACTGACTTACCAGTTGTTAGCCAGGCACTAGAGGCTTCAGCTCATAGAGGGCTGCATGCCATGGGCTTGGAGTGACGTGTCTGCAAGCCAAGGAACACCAAAATTGACAGCAACCACTGGAAGCTGGGATGAAGCAAGGAAGGAACCTCCAACCTCTCCTCTTTCAAAGGGAGTGAGACCCTGCCGACACCTTGATGTCAGACTTCTAGCTCCAGAACTATGAGAAAACACGTTCCTGTTGTGCTAAGCCACCCAATTTGGGGTGCTTCACTACAGCAGACCTAAGAAACTAAGAAAGTTCACCGCAGAAAAGCACCAAAATCATGATGTGAACATCGACACAGGGGTCAAACCACTGAAGGAACAACTACTACAGTTGTAGCAATAATTGTATCAATCACATATCAAAGAAAGTGTCTCACCTTTTAGACGAGAGGGGAAAATCCCATGAAGAGGATGGCACGTATCTTGGCATAATTTTTCACAGGTGAAATCAGTACTGTTCACAAAAGAGTTCATGAAGCCCACTGCCTTTACATGAGATGTAAGATCCAGCAGGCTGGTAACTGCATGCAGTCTCAGGCCTAGAGCTGTTTGGGGCCGTGTTTTAAATCCCCGTCCCCTGTCTCATTCTCTGTCCCCTGCCCCCACTCACCACTCTGCCCCTACTCACCTCATCCTCCTCCTGCTCCCCCGCTACCAACTACAAAGAGAAGACTTCTTCTGATCTGCCTAGAAGTTTGGTCAACCCTGCCAGATACAATTGCATTCATCTCAGAATTCGCTTTCATGCCAAGGGCTTGTCAGAATGTGTAAGGCCGAATGGAGGTGCCTCTGCGCTTATACATGTCTCCATGACATGTTTATTTATTTATTTATTTTCCTGCTTGCTAATAACACCTTCCCCTTGGGAGGATTTCCATCTGATAACTGCTTTAATCATTACCCACACTATGGAGAAGGAAATGGCAACCCACTCCAGTCTTCTCACCTGGGAAATCCCATGGACAGAGGAGCCTGGTGGGCCACAGTCCATGGGGTCACAAGAGTCAGACACAACCCACAACAAAATCACCACCACCACCCGTGCTATAGTAAGACAAACACAATATGTGTGCAATAGAGACACTCAGGCTGTAGTCACAAATACTTGTGGTCCCTACCACACGCAAGCCAAATTGCTGGGGGGTTCCCTGACCACTGTTGAATGCCTGAAGTCAGCTCACAGATGTGATCAGAACTTCACAGATGCTGAACTCCTATAGTTGAGATCACCTACTTTTCCTTTCCTTCCCCTTTTACCAAAAGCTGACTCTTCAGCTTTTTGTAAGTTTTTTTTTTATTTTAATGTGGATCATTTTTAAAGACATTATTGAATCTGTTACAATAACATTTCTTCTTTTTGTTCTGATTTTTGGCCATGAGACATGTTGGATATTAGCTCTCCCTGACCAAGGATCAAACCCACACCCTCTGCTCTGGAAGAAGTCTTAACTCCTGGACTGCCAGGGAAGTCCCATGATTCTTGAGCTTTTTAGCATTTTCTTCCCCTCCCAGCTATCTCATCCTAGTCTCTCCCGAGTCTCAACAGTCACAGAGTGATTCTGTCTTGCGGCTGCCTTTCCCGTTGGGAGCCACTCTTCATTCTTGTGAGGGGCTGAAGTGCGCCCCTCCCAGACTGGTGGGTTGAAGTGCTAACCTCACACCTGTGACCGTGACCTGATTTGCAAGCAGGTCATCTCAGATGAGATCCATTTAAGCTGAGGCCATCAGAGCACGCTCTAATGTGACTTGGCTGCAACTTCTATCAGAAGACAGACACGGGGGGGAGTCGACCAAGCGAACACAGAGGTGAAGACCAGAGATTTGCTGCTGTCAGCCAAGGAGCACGTGGCATTAGCAGCAGCTGAAAGAAGCCGGGAAGGATGCTCTCCTAAAGGTTCCAGAGGGAACAAGTCTCTGGCTGACACTTCAGGACTCTGAGAAAATACAGTAGTTATTTCAGTCACACTATTTGTTCTGGGGGCCTAGGACATAATACACTTCCCAGCATTATTGATGCTGTTTAGGCTTCAGCATAAAATGGTGCTAAACACTTGCTTATCATACAAATGATAAGGCTAATGATTGATGATAAGACTAATGATTGATGATGTCAAGGCTCTGACTCCATTCACCTCCTCTTCATCCTTTGTAATGAAATGAGACCAAATTGACTCTTGTCATTCTCTTGCTTCCCTGGGGGCTCAGCCATAAAGAATCCACCTGCCAATGCAGGAGCCTCAGGAGCCAAGGGATGTTGGGTTCCATCCCTGGTTGGGGATAATCCCCCTGGAGAAGAGACTGGCAACCCACTCCAGTATTCCCGCCTGGAGAATCCACTGGCGGGCTACAGTCCATAGCGTCACAAAGAGTCAGACACGACTTGAGCGACTCAGCAGACAGGCAGGTCACTCTCTTGCTCAAAATACTTGATGATTATCACCTTAATTTAGAACAGAGTCCAAATCTTGAGCTTGAGTCTCTTAGGACCCACCCTTGCTCTTCAAATGCACCTCTTACTACACTGCTTCAGACCCTTTCCTGAACACTGGAATCTTCCCACCCTTGCACCCCAAAGCCATCTGCTCTCCAGGACTTGACCCCACAATGTCCCCCATCAGAACTGCCCTTTTTCTCTCATCTCCACTGGTCAGATCCAGTTCACATGCCATTGCTTGAGTGATGGCTTTTATAATCTACCTATCCAAACAAGCCTTTTCATCTCTCTGCTTCATAAGACTGCATGTATACATACTGGTATCATAATATGCTCTGTGTTATAGTAAATTGTATACATTTGCCATCTCAATTAGACTCCAAACTCCTTAAGGCTTTTCACTTTTGCACATGCTGTCTTATCTTGCACAGAAACTGGCATATCACATAGTATTTGTCAGATTGAATTGGAAAAAAAAATTGTGGGTTGTCTCAGTAAGATTCGATGCCTTACATGTTAGTGAAATGGCATCTATCCTCTTTATGAAAAGATGCCCACTGACATTTTCCCACTCAGGTCAAGTCTTTCTGGTGATTAACCAAGCAATAGATAGTGCAATAGAGAAAGCAATACTCACGCAACTGTTTATCTTTAGTAACATGATCATTGTGGAGGCATCCACTCCCCAAACACCTAAGATATGCATAGCTCTTCCTTTTCAGCAAAGTATCAGAAATGTTTATCTAAAAATAGAGAACGGAATATCTCATATCCTAAGCTCTATAGAAACCTTGGAATCCTTTCCTGAACATCATGAACACACAATGGACACAATCTGATACTTGTTTTTGTGACTGATGGCAACAATTCAATAAGGCTGGATATCGATTGACTAGTAGAATGCTATTTTATAGAATTCTTTTATTTCTTTGAGCATTTCAAGCTTTCTGTATTATTGTGTGTAGCTGATGAACTGGACTTGGTAGACTTCCTCCTGAAGTTGTGCTCTTGCTTCTGGGTTTAGGAGTTTATGCTGGCTCAGCTCATGGGCACTGTATTTCAAATGCTCAAAGTAAAAGATTTTCATACAAGCAGTACTCTTGTCTTTCTGGAAAGGATGAACATTTAAAATAACTGTATGCAAAATCCACACATTGACTAAGTAAGACTGAGGAATAACCATTGACAAACATGCTTTCGAAAAATAAACTCTTGAATTAGCACTTTTATTATGAAACCCAGTGCCCAATATGAACCAAATAACATCATCTGCAAAACTAAAAATCAATTTCCAAAAAAAAAAGGCAATCTAACATAGGTCATGCAAATTCTAGAACCATGAAATGGTATGTGAAAAAGGAACATTTGCCCTGATTTGCTGTAATAAAACCATGGACTATAAATTATGACCAATTCAGAATGGCTCTTAAGTCAGTTTTTAATTACTGAGTGATTTGACCTAAAATTTCTATAGCTCTTCCTTTTCAACATCTGCATGTATCAGTTTAGAATTTCATCTATGCTTACCAATTTAGAACTGTACTCCATTTCTGCCTAACACTTATTTCCAAGGAAATTAAAATTGGGGGAATATCCTACCTCACTCTTTCCACCAGCACTCCCAGTAGAACACATAATATTAGGAGTTTAGCCTTTACTGTTGACACTCTTGAAAGTGAAGAGTGAACGTGTTAATCACTCAGTTGTGCCCAACTCTTTGTGACCCCATGGACTGTAGCCTGCCAGGCTCCTCTGTCCATTGGATTTCCCAGGAAAGAGTACTGGGAAGTACTGGGATTGGGTTGCCATGCCCTCCTCCAGGGGATATTCCCCACCCAAGGATGGAACCCAAGCCTCCTGCATCGAAGGCAGATTCCTTACTGTCTGAACCATCAGGCCACTATTATTATTTTGCTAAAGCTCTGTAAACATCCTACACTTAAATCCTTTGTTTTACAATCTCTTATTACCCAGAGACAAAAAGCAATACAAGAATATCAACATCAGGCATCCCCCTTCCCCACCTGAATCCCAGCCCAGGTTAGGGACTCAGAAAAGAATCAAATCCCAATACCTCCAATGGAGTCACACCTGTCTTCTTCAAGATTTCTTAGAGTTGCAATGTGGACATGGTTTTTGTCAATTATAACAAAACTTTTGCTTCAGTTGTACAATCTTTGCAAAAAAAAGTCTTATGTATTCCAGTTGACTTACTTAAGGATCAAACAACATCATAGCTTTAGAGCATCAAGCTTAACCATTTAATTTCGTCCCTTGTGTGACGATTTCCAACTTTAGTTTTCATCATCATAGAATGTTGACATTCATAGGAAGGTAGTAAAAGAGGGAAACATTGGTTAGATTTGAAATATGTCCAACAAGCAGGATCAATGGTAATGCCTCAAAGCCTTATCTGCCTATGGAGCTAGTTTCTAGAGATACTGAACATTTGGTTCCAGCTTTCTTAAATAATGGAATTGGCGTCACAGAATCCTGGGAACATATCTGTTCAACCTCTACCCATATCCATCAAGTTTTTCTGTCCCAAGGAGTGTTTGAGCAACAAAGCAGAAACTAGACATCCATCGTCTCTTGAGAAGCTTAGGTCTAATAGAAGGATCAGAGTAGAAATAGATGCAGAGATTATTACAGTCATAATGATGCTTAAAAGGAAATTACTATTCAAAAATGGTTTTAGTATAAACATTCTTTGAGGATCGTATTAATCTGGAAAGATTAGCGATCTTTCTGATGAGCTATTTTAAGGGTCTGAAGGGCCACCCTTACCACTCTAAGTGTTTTATGTATGTTGTTGTTTAGCCACTATGTCCTGTACAACTCTTTGCAGCCCCACAGACTGTAGCCCACCAAGCTCCCCTGTCCGTGGGATTTCCCAAGCAAGAATGCTGGAGTGGGTGGCCATTTCCTCCTCCAGGGGATCTTCCTGATCCAGGGATGGAACCGGTGTCTCCTGCATTGGCAGGTGGGTTTCCTTACCACTAAGCTACCAGGAAAGGGTTCCCTTGATGTGTTAAGACAAAAAAGAAAAATCAGTGCCATGCTTCTTCAGCTTTGTTTAAATACAAAAATTCCTGCTACCCATCTTTTCTACTTTTTCCTTTCAGTGAGAATAAAAATATATCTTTTTCACAAAATAAAAAGCATCAGAAGTGTAAGATAACAAAATTATCTGAAAATAAGTCAAAATGAAAAGAATAGAAAGCATACACATTACTGCAAATTAGAAGTAAATAAACTGCTTTGCAAATACTGGGATTTCAGATGAACAAAATGGAATTGGTATTCTGAAATGAACATATGGTGTCTTACCCTTTAATAAATTGGTGTTAGTATCAACAGCAAAAAAGAGAGTGGATGCTTACTCAAAACCAACGCCAAACTACACACTAGAAAAAATAGAGCAACACAAAAAAGACTCAGAATTTGCTGCTGTCATTGTTGTTCAAATGAGAAAAATAGTTAAGTGTTAACCTAAGGACCTCAAAGAGTATATGAAATTAAAGTGAAAGTGAAAGTTGCTCAATCATGTCTGACTCAACTCTTTGCAACCCCATGGACTATACAGTCCATGGACTTCTCCAGGCCAGAATATCCGGAATACTGGGTAGCCGTTCCCTTCTCTAGGGGATCTTACCAACCCAGGGATCAAAGCCAGGTCTCCCACATTGCAAGCAGATTCTTTACCAGCTGAGCCACCAGGGAAGCCCCTAAATAGTACATGTGAAAAGTATTATTGGGTTAGATACAATATAATCTAGGTAAATAACAGAATTACAGAATTTTCCCTTTCTTGAAAAATTCCCTTTTCACAAAAATATTCATTAAATGAGTTCAAGAAAATAGCACACAGAGTTTTATTACAGAAACCTTGGGATTCATTAATCTCTTCGATATTTAAGATCTATACCCAAGTAGATATAACCCCAAACAGAATAGGGACTCCACCAACCACCTCACACACACACAAAAAAATTGATAATATATAGAAATATAATATATAGAAAATATAATATATAGAAAACATATGGAAAAATGCATCTCAGCACTATAGTTCAGTTCAGTTCAGTTCAGTCGCTCAATCATGTCCAATTCTTTGCAACCCCATGGACTGCAGCATGCCAGGATGCCCTGTCCATCACCAACTCCTGGAATTTACTCAAACTTATGTCCACTGAGTTGGTGATGCCATTCAACCATCTCATCCTCTGTCGTCCCCTTCTCCTCCCGCCTTCAATCTTGCCCAGCATCAGGGTCTTTTTATCAGTCAGTTCTTTGCATCAGGTGGCCAAAGTATTGGAGTTTCAGCTTCAACATCATTCCTTCCAATGAATATTCAGGACTGATTTCCTTTAGGATGGACTGGTTGGATCTTCTTGCGGTTCAAGGGACTCTCAAGAGTCTTCTCCAACACCACAGTTCAAAAGCATCAATTCTTCGGCGCTCAGCTTTCTTTATGGGTCCAACTCTCACATCCATACATGACTACTGGTTACTCTCAAGGAAATTTAGGAAACACAAGAAAGTATCAGTCATGTGCCTTTTCTGCTACAAACATGCTTAATTGTGATGATCTTTGAATCTAGATCTGTACCGCTCTAAAATACAAAAACTGTTATGTACAAATGCTACCAAGAAACTAGTAGGGAGCAGGAATAGAACTGAAAACATGCACGTGTGTGTACACACAGAGGTGTGTTTTATTTTAAAGTAAGAAGCATTTTATATGTTTTTTTTCTTTCTATTTAAACTACTTTATTAAGATATGATTGACACATATAAAGCTGTACGAATTTAACATGTCCTACTTGAGAATTTGGAGACAAGTCTCTCTCTAGTTGCTCAGTCATGTCTGACTTTTTGCGACTCCATACACTGTAGCCCTCCATGCTCCTCTGTCCATGGGATTTCCCAGGCAAGAATACTGGAGTGGGTTGCCATTTCCTTCTCCAGGGGGTCGTCCTGACGCAGGGACCGAATCTGAGTCCCCTGCTTGGCAGGTGAATTCTTTACTACTGGGCCACCTGGGAAGCCCCACAGAAGTAGTGCCAGGTGGTGTTTGCTCTTCTCTGTCTGACTTATTCCACTGCGCATGATGTAACCCAGGGCTGATCCTCGAGTGGTATTTCCAGACGAAAATGGGACCACTCTTAAAAAGTTAGAATTGTTACTCTATGAACTTATGGTTACCAGAAGGGAGTATTAGTTGCTTAGTCGTGTCCAAATCTGCGACCCCATGGTGTGTCCATGGGATTCTCCAGGCAAGAATACTGAAGTGGATTGCCATTCTCTTCTCCAGGGGATCTTCCTGACCCAGGGATCAAACCTGGATCTCCTGCATGGCAGGCAGGTTCTTTACCATCTGAGCCACCAGGGAAGCTAGACAACTGGTAGTCTACCGGGGGAAGGGAGGGGGAGGGATAGTTAGGGAGTTTGGGATGGACACGTACACACTGCTGTATTGAAAATGGATAACTAATAAGGTCCCACCATATATCTCATGGAACTCTACTCAACGTTATGTGGCAACCTGAATGGAAGGGGAATTTGGGGAAGAATGGATACATGTATGCTTATAGCTGAGTCCCTTTGCTGTGCACCTGAAACTCTCACAGTGTTGTTAATTAGCTATACCCCAAAACAGAATAAAAAGTTCTAAAAAGTTGTTACTCTAACAATTAAATTTCTGCTATTATTCTATGAACTTGCATTTAACAGGTTTTTAATTTTTTCAGGAAAAAACTGAACTCACTTAGAATTAATTCATTCTCCGTTATATCCAAAGACAAATTTAATTGAAACTGCAGTAAACAATGCAGTAGATATTGTAGTTAATGGTCAGTAGATGTACAAATTGCTTGTTTAACTCAGTCTCATTTACGTTGAAAGATCTGAAAGATCTTGTGTGCACTTGGGATTCTGAGAACCAGTCTCAGAGACTATTTGACTTAGAGTCAAGAAACCCTGCTGTAAATCTTTGTTCCCATATGCACTAGCTCTTGGTCCTTAAAGAAATGATCTAAACCCCCTTCAGGAACCTCACTCTCTCTGTCAGTAAAATTTAAATAAGGTACCATCATGTCAATATCATAAGGTTATTGTATGGATCAGTTTAAAAAAAACATGTTTTATTACATATAAACATATTAGTATTAAAAGTTTAAATATTCTGATATATATATATATCTCCATGCCAGAGATATTAATATACATATATATCATAAATGACTGGATCATCCAAAAGTAATGATGAAAGGAACTTGCCGTTTTGTTTTATTCCAGCAAGGAGCCTTGCAAAGGAATAACAGACTGCATCATTGGGGACATGCATGACCTTGCAAAAGCACATAGAAGAAAAAGCCAAAACATACTTTTACGAATCCAGAATCAGAAACAGACTTAATCCTTCCATCACTTCATTTTGTCAGTGAAAGTGGACTAACCATGGCAAACGCATCTTATCAGCACTAACCACTGTTCTTAGTGATTATGGTGTTAAAAGCAGCAATAATAGAGGTATTAATGAGGTAGGGGTGAGAAATAAAAAAAATAGGTTCATGTTCAAATGTGTAATTACATACCTATACTAACATAATTTGATAGAAATTTGAAGCTTTTAACTTCTATGCAGAGTACATCATGAGAAACGCTGGACTGGAAGAAACACAAGCTGGAATCAAGATTGCCAGGAGAAATATCAATAACCTCAGATATGCAGATGACACCACCCTGATGGCAGAAAGTGAAGAGGAACTAAAAAGCCTCTTGATGAAAGTGAAAGTGGAGAGTGAAAAAGTTGGCTTAAAGCTCAACATTCAGAAAATGA
>NW_011495078.1:5604801-5620772 GCF_000754665.1 Bison bison bison | reverse complement strand
CACTGTTTCCACTGTTTCCCCATCTATTTCCCATGAAGTGGTGGGACTGGATGCCATGATCTTCATTTCACTGACCTAGAGCCAGACATCCTGGAATGTGAAGTCAAGTGGGCCTTAGAAAGCATCACTATAAACAAAGCTAGTGGAGGTGATGGAATTCCAGTTGAGCTATTCCAAATCCTGAAAGATGATGCTGTGAAAGTGCTACACTCAATATGCCAGCAAATTTGGAAAACTCAGCAGTGGCCACAGGACTGGAAAAGGTCGGTTTTCATTCCAATCCCAAAGTCTCTGATGCTGGGAGGGATTGGGGGCAGGAGGAGAAGGGGATGACAGAGGATGAGATGGCTGGATGGCATCACTGACTCGATGGACGTGAGTCTGGGTGAACTCTGGGAGTTGGTGATGGACAGGAAGGCCTGGCGTGCTGAGATTCATGGGGTCGCAAAGAGTCGGACACGATTGAGTGACTGAACTGAATAGTCGCAAATCTATACTATAAACAAAAACTATGACTTTATACATGAATAAAGGAAAATTAGTGTCAATTAAGTTGGAAAATGTAGGAAAAGTTGGAAAATGTAGTTTCAAAATCTTAAAGTGACCTAGTCAACAAGATCTGAACACACACTAAGTACAACTCTGTTCTAAATATAGGAAGACCACAACTTAGATAAGAAATAACATCCAGTTCTGGCAAAGAGTAAGGGAAAAGACCATCTCACATATTTCTGCTGAATAAGTAAATGATTATACCTTTAAAAAATTTTCTGGAAATATCTTTTTTAACTAAAAATACACATAACTTTTGACCTGGTGGTTGCCCTTTTGAAAGCTAGTCTCCAGAGAAAAACCCAAAGAAAGATATATGTGTAAGGATATTTATTGCAGTATTTTTATGTAGTAGAAAGACAGCAATGACTATGACAGATCTGGGAAAATCTGATATCCAGCATCATGGAAATAGATAACAAGCTTGAACATTAAGAATAATGAGCCAGGTCTATATATGCTGACCTGGAAGGAAGTCCATGATATATTGGTCAATGGAAAAAGGAAGTGGGAGCAATCTGAGGAATTGTTGGAGCATCTGATTATTAACTGCTGCTTTAGAAAGCCTTTTATTATAAGCAATAGCTGCTTGATTTTTTAATTGGACAAAAGCAAACAGTTTTGAAAAATGGCATAGAAGGTATCACGATGACTTTGAGTTTGCATTCAAGTAACTTAAAATAAGGAAGATAGACTTTTTAATAGTTCACTCTGAGACCAGTTGAAAAAGAAGAGCCCCTCATAGGAAGCATCTGATGGTAGCAAAGCACGTAGAAACATCCTGGGGAGCCGTGGAATGATTAAAAGTGAACCAGAAAGGATGTCGGTAGAATGGGCAAAGCTGGTCATACCCTTCCAAGAATATTCTAGAGGCTGGGCTTGTGGACGAGCTGAAATGAAACTGCATTACGAGATGTCTTGCTTCCAATTTGTTCTGACTCATTGACCGGCTCTGACCAAGATTACACTAGTTTACACCCCACTTGAACTTTTGGGAAATGAGCCCATTGAAATGCCTGATTATAGAACGTTTTGTTGAAATTTTGTACATGTAGCTTCAGAGTGTTAAAATAATCTAGACGGGCATGTATCTTTTTGAACTAATGTTTTTGTTTTTGTTTTTTCAGACATATACTCAGGAGTGAAATTGCTGGGTCATATAGTGGTTCTATTTTCAGTTTCCTGACATGCGCCCCAATGTCCCTAGCAGCATTATTATAATTACCAAGATATAGAAGCAACCTAAGTGTCCAAGGATAGGTGAATGGATAAAGAAGATGTGATACCTATATTATACATTAATACAATGAAACACTACTCAACTGTAATTTTTTTTTTTTTTTTTTTTTTTGCTATCTAAGCAACATGGATGGATTTGCAGGACTTTATGCTAAGTAAAGTAAGTCAGACAGAGAAAGACAAATATTCTATCATATCCCTTATATGTATAATCTAAAAAAAAAATACAACAGACTAGTGAATATGGAACAACAATAAAGAAGAAGATCCACAGATACAAATTAGTGGTTGCTGGTGGGGAGAGAGAAAGGGGTGGTAATGTAGAGGGGAAAAGACTAAGCAGCACAAACTGTTAGGCGTAAAATAAGCTACAAGGATGCGTTGTACAGCATGGGGAATGCAGCCAATATTCTATATTAACTATGTGTGTGTGTGTGTATGCTACATTTCTTCAGTCGTGTCCAACTCTGCAACCCCATGGATCCTAACCCACCAAGCTCCTCTCTCCATGGCACTCTCCACGCAAGAATACTGGAGTGGGAGGCCATGCCCTTCTCCAGGGGATCTTCCTGACCCAGGGATCGAACCCACTTGTCCTAAGTCTCCTGTATTGGCAGGCAGGCTCCTTACCACTAGCACCACCTGGGAAGCCTTATAATAACTATAAAAGGAATATAACCTTTAATGGCTATAGAGGTATACCTGTAACTTATGTAATATTGTCCATCAACTATAATTCAATAGAAATACTATAAAAAAGAAAATAGCCTAGGAGGGAATAAAGATGTTAACACATCTAAATAAATTTTGCTGAGCTGTATTCTAGATATGTTGAAAAGACAAGTTACCAAGGTACCACAAGTTACCACACAGGGCACGTGTGTGGGGATCACACAGCAGTATACAAGCGAATCTGTGTATGATCTCTGCCTCAATAACAGAATAGCTGTCCTTGTGAGGTTCTGATTTCTGAATGTCATTCAGAAAACAGCTTAGCATCTTCAAAATCGCTTTCACAGAAACAGATGGCAATAATAAATAAATCTGCATATCAAACACTTACTGATAAAACTATAAGCCAGATAGGAAAATGAAAATCTAAGCCAAATAGATATATTTAAAAACATTCATAGGTTCCCAAATACAGTTTAAAAAAAAAAACAAAAAACACTGCTCTAAACAGAGGTGACACTGTTTTTAACATGTTTTTTTAAAAACCAACTTGTTTCTTTTTTTTCTTTTTTTTTTAAATTTTATTTTATTTTATTTTATTTTTTAAACTTTACATAATTGTATTAGTTTTGCCAAATATCAACTTGTTTCTTTATTTTCGGCTGTGCTGGGTCTTCACTGTTGCACAGGGGCCTTCTCCAGTTGCTGCAATGGGTGCCCCTCTCCAGTTACAGCGTGCAGGCTTCTCCTGTTGCAGAGCACAGGCTCTAGGTTGTATGGACTCAGTAGTTGCCACTCTCGGGCTCTAGGGCGCTGGCTCAGTAGTTATGGAGTAGTAGTTATGGCTCAGTAGTTATGGATCCCACGGGCTTGGTTGTCCGTGGGGTCTTCCTGGACCAGGGATTGAACCCATGTCCCCTGCATTGCCAGGCATGTTCTTAACCACTGAGCCACCAGGGAAGCCCAGAGGTGACTCCTAAACCTTCACCTATAGTTGAGATCTCTTTCCTAGTCTCAACTCCCACCCCACCCTCCACATCCAACCATTGGTAGAAACAGCCACCCGGGTGCCATGAGAACCCCAGGGCTAAAACCAGTGTCGTCAGCGTCCTTCCCTTTCTCCACCCCTCTACATCTACCCATGTTTCTGGGGTAGGATTTTCTTGTTCTGGTTCTTGGAAGTTTTTTTCTGGACCAAGGAAACAAACTCAGGGATTAAAGCAGGAAGTCATGACAAGTAAAGCATTTTTATTCATATTGAATCCCCAGTTTGTGACAAAGTTGATCAATCAGTTCAGTTGAGTCACTCAGTGGCGTCCAACTCTTTGTGGCCCCATGAACTGCAGCACGCCAGGTTTCCCTGTGTATCACCAACACCCAAAGCTTGCTCAAACTCATATCCACCGAGTGGGTGATGCCATCCAGCCATCTCATCCTCTGTCATCCCCTCTCCTCCTGCCTTCAGTCTTTCTCAGTGTCACAGTCTGTTCCAATGAGTCAGTTCTTCGCATCAGGTGGCCAAAATATTGGAGCTTCAGCTTCAGCATCAGTCTTTCCAATGAACATTCAGAACTGATCTCCTTTAGGATGGACTGGTTGGATCTCCTTGCAGTCCAAGGGACTCTCAAGAATATTCTCCAACCTCACAGTTTAAAAGCGTCAATTCTTTGGCACTCAGCTTGCTTTATGGTCCAATTCTCACAACCATACATGACTACTGGAAAAAACATAGCTTCAACTAGATGGACTTTTGGCAGCAAAGTAATGTCTCTACTTTTTAATAAGCTGTCTAGGTCTTTTTATTTCATGTCTTTTAATTTCATGGCTGCAGTCACCATCGGCAGTGATTTTGGAGCCCCCCAAAATAAAGTCTGTCACAGTTTCCATTGCTTCCCCATCTATTTGCCTTGAAGTGATGGGACCGGATGCCATGATCTTGGTTTTCTGAATGCTGAGCTTTAAGCCAACTTTTTCACTCTCCCCTTTCACTTTCATCAAGAGGCTTTTTAGTTCCTCTTCACTTTCTGCCATAAGGGTGGTGTCATCTGCATATCTGAGGTTATTGATATTTCTCCCAGCAATCTTAATTCCAGCTTGTGCTTCATCCAGCCTGGCATTCCACATGATGTACTCTGCATATAAGTTAAATAAGCAGAGTGGTAATATACAACCTTGACATACTCCTTTCCTGATTTGGAACCAGCCCATTGTTCCATGTCCTGTTCTAATTGTTGCTTCTTGACCTGCATACAGATTTCTCAGGAGGCAGGTAAGGTGGTCTGGTATTCCCATCTCTTGAAGAATTTTCCAGAGTTTGTTGTGATCCACACAGTCAAAGGCTTTGGCATAGTCAATAAAGCAGAAGTAGATGTTTTTCTGGAATTTTCTTGCTTTTTCTATGATCCAATGGATGTTGGCAATTTGATCCTAAAAGATGATGCTATGAAAGTGCTGCACTCAACATGCCAGCAAATTTGGAAAACTCAGCAGCGGGCACAGGACTGGAAAAGTTTCAGTTTTCATTCCAATCCCAAAGAAAGGCAATGATGATCAATAAATACTTCATAAACAGTAAGTGAACTTTATAATGAAAATCTCTGGGCTTTCTTGGTGGCTCAGTGGTGTGGAATCTGCCTGCCAATGCAGCAGACACATGTTCGATCCCTGATCCGGGAAGATCACACATGCCGTGAAGCAACAAAGCCCATGCACCACAACTACTCTAGGCGCCCAGCCTGTGCTCCACAACAAGAGAAGCTCCCTTAATGAGAAGCCTGGGGACAACTAGAGAGCACCCCAGCGCTCCACAACTAGGGAAGCCGGTGCAGCCACAGAGAGCCAGCACAGCCAAAAGGAAATAATGTATTTGTTTTTAAAAAAGAGAGAAAACCTTTGAAGCTTAGGCAACTTTCAAAGATAGAACAAAAATGTGGAACACTAAGACAAAAAAGAAAAATCTATTTAAAGAAAACTAGAAGAAATAACTTGTACCTGTGTAATAGTAAACAAGGGCTTCCCAGGTGGCACTAGTGGTAAAGAAACCCCTGCCAATGCCAGAGACATAAGAGGTGTGGGTTCCATCCCTGGCTCAGGAAGATCCCCTGGAAAAGGACATGGCAACCCACTCCAGTATTCTTGCCTGGAGAGTCCCATGCACAGAGGAGCCTGACAGACTACAGTGCATTGGGTTGCAAAAAGTCGGACAGGACTGAAATGACTTAGCAATATTAAACAATTAGGGAAGGCCTCTAAGACCTGGTAGTAACAGACAATAATTATTTGTGTAGTGACTTCATAAATTAACTCACTTGTCGAAAGCTATATTTTTTATATTTTAAACTTTAAGCCAATAATCAGATGACTAACATTTAAGACTTACTAAAAGACTTCTAAACAATAGGTGTGAGATAGTCTACAGTGATCAAAAGAATTGGGGCTTTGAAATCTGTAAAATTGGTCACATTTCCTGGTTCTGAATTTTGTATGACATTGGGCAAACTTCCTAAACCATAATTTCTTCTTTAGTAAATGGGATTGGTTATGCTCATCTTGCACGTCTTCATCTTGGACAATGTCAGAATTTTACATGGAAACCGACACACCAAACACATCATACAGCAATGGAGCAAAAACAAGGAGTTCAGGCTGGGAGAACTAAAAATAGATTTAGAAACCTTCAGGGGTTCACCTGTACCAGAATCAGACTCTCTAGGAGGTAAGACTTTGTTACCAAAGTTCCTTGAGCTAATCCCATGCACATCCACCAAACATTTGAGGACCACTGCCCGGGGGGAGGACAGTCATATATACGTTAGAGTCTTCCCAGCTATTTAAAGTGCTTTCAGAAATATTCACTTTATCCAGTTTTTATAAGGCAGGGAGTTAATGGCATGAATCTGAGCAAACTCTGGGAGATAGTGAAAGACAGGGAAGGCTGGCGTGCTTAGTCATGGGGTCGCAAAGAGTAGGACACAACTGAGTGACTGAGCAACAGCAACAGGGAGTTATGCATTCGTTCATTTGATTGTTGGGCTTCCCTGGTGGCTCCGCTGGTAAAGAAACCACATGCAACGCGGGAGACCTGGATTCGATCTGGGGGTTGGGAAGATTCCCTTTAGGAGGGCATGGCAACCCACTCCAGTGTTCTTGCCTGGAGAATCCCTGTGGACAGAGGTGCCTGGTGGGCTACAGTCTATGGCGTCACAAAGGGTTGGACTGAGTGACGCAGCACATTAGCTTATGAAACCACAGGGATTGTCAGGCATCGTGTCAGCTGCTGAGGGTAGAATGGGAAATGAGACCGGACATCCCTTGGTCATGGACCATGTAGTTTGTGTAACAGGACTTGCTCAAGCATTAACTTGAATAAATCTAAAATGACATCATGCTACATGTTAGGAAGTAGACACATGTCACTATGAAATAGTCATCCTGGTTGTACTGGCAGAGAAATGGGCAGAGAAGTCAACGGACACCTTAAAGCAGCCTCATCAACTGTGACCAGACACAGTCAAACGCTGGATTTACCTTATGATGAGCATCCTACCATCAGGGAAGCTTTTCTTATCAAACCCTGGCTTCTGCGTGTGCAGACAACAAAGCAGCAAGTCCCCCAGAGATCCCATGCCATGAGCTGACCTTGAGCTGCTGAGATCTAGGAGTTCCAGGACAGAAGCAGAGATCCCACAGTTGCCCCGAGACAGAACTTCAAAGCTGTGTCGGGGCCGAAATGAGAGATAAACAGAGAGCGGCCAGCTGGACTCCCACAGAACAGCCAGACGGTATTCTCAAACACCCTCACTTACTGTGGGGAGATCATCCATGAGAAATTTCAGAGGATAAAAATGTGAGGCTTACCATTGTATACATCCTTAGACTCAGAAATTCCCCTTCTAGAAACTAAATTTTCAAGCATATGCTCAAAAAAAAAAAACACTTTTACTGAGTATTTTTTTTTTAAGTTTAAGAAATCAGAAAGTTAAATATCTAATAGTTAACACTTAAATAAGTATGGTCTAGCCATAAACTGGACAGTGTGCAGCCATTTAAAAAAAATCATAGGGTGGTTTGAGATATAACAAGCTCACGGCATGAGGATAAGTGGAAAAAAGTATATTGTTTGGCACAGATTTAGATCAACATAAGCACAACAGTTCTGTGTGTGTCTCTTGCAGATATGTACAGGAAATACAAATAGACACAAGTAGTGAGCAACTCTGCATTTTTGTTTTATTTCATCCTCTGTTCCCCTCCTCCCCTGTGAACATGCATTTATAAGTTCAGTTCAGTTCAGTTCAGTCGCTCAGTCATGTCCGACTCTTTGCAACCCCATGAATCGCAGCACACCAGGCCTCCCTGTCCATCACCAACTCCCGGAGTTCACCCAGACTCATGTCCATCAAGTCAGTGATGCCATCCAGCCATCTCATCCTCTGTCATCCCCTTCTCCTCCTGCCCCCAATCCCTCCCAGCATCAGAGTCTTTTCCAGTGAGTCAACTCTTCTCATGAGGTGGCCAAAGTATTGGAATTTCAGCTTTAGCATCATTCCTTCCGAAGAACACCCAGGGCTGATCTCCTTCAGAATGGACTGGTTGGATCTCCTTGCAGTCCAAGGGACTCTCAAGAGTCTTCTCCAACACCACAGTTCAAAAGCATCAATTCTTCGGCGCTCAGCTTTCTTCACAGTCCAACTTTCACACCCATACATGACCACTGGAAAAACCATAGCCTTGAAGAAGGGGAAAAAAACAGGCATTTGTAAACAGATCAAAGTTTCTTCTGAAGAACCATGTATCTTCTGGCTGACCCAGAGTGTCAGGAGCCAAAACCAAGACAGCAAGAAGCTTCTCAAAGAACAGGGGCAACAATGAAACTCTGCACACGGGCAAAGTCGCTTCAGTGGTGTCTGACTCTTTGTGACCCTGTGGACTGTAGCCCACCAGGCTCCCCTGTCCATAGGCTTCTCCAGGCAAGAATACTGGAGTGGGTTGCCATTTCCTCCTCCAGGGGATCTTCTGGACCTGGGGATCAAACCAGCATCTCTTAGGTCTCCTGCCTTCACAGGCAGGCTTCTTATCACTAGCACCATCTGGAAAGCCCAGCAGTGAAATTAACCAGGACTAATTTTCACATGTGAGAAAGGAGTAAGAACCCAGAGTAACAAGATGCGTTTGAAAAAAGAGGGCATTTCTTTCAGAAACCCAGGAGCAAAACACATATATTACAGCCTTAAGCTATTTTAAATTGCTGAAAAATCTTAGTGTTGGCACAAAGTGGTCATAATAATACGGGCATATTTGTTAGGGTAGAATAAATCTGATCCTTAAACAACGCCTGGACTTTAGCCGGGATTTCTTTAAAGACTTCTCTCTCTCCATCTTTTCATTCGAAGTAGCTCACTGCTGTCCTGAGTACCCTCTTAATTGGGAGAGTTGGATTGTGAAGCTCTACTAGCCACATTCTCTTATATGAAGCCAATATGGGGTATCATGACATCATAAAACACAACTTAAGTTCCCAGATTCATAAAGGAACTCCCTCTGGGAGCCCTCAGGTGGTGACAGGTTGACAAGGCAGTGTCTGCGCTTGCGGTCCCCTAATGGAGTGACGTAATACAGTTCACGTCGCGTCTCTGAGCCCCCCGGATGCGGAGGGGAGACACACGGCCTGCCCTTCCAGCTGGCGGCCATCTGCCTAAGTGACAAGTGCCAGATGGGGAGAAGAGGCTGAAATGGGGATCAAACATTAAGTAAAAGAGGATTTCTTGGAAAGCAGCCTTGACATCGATGATTCGTATGACATTCTAATGTCTTGGAAGTTTCCATCTGAAATATTTGCGTAGGAATAAAAAAGCAGACAGATACATTCCTGGATGAGGATGGCTAGCTGTGCTAGACATGAAATCTTTGTACTTCCTGCAGAGAACACGCTGAACCGATTTATCAATGTACTCATTACGTTCAAACTTCCAACTCAGATCAAAGATTCAATAGTTGCTTGTTTTGCTTTGTTTTTAATCCCCTCCCCACTGCCCACAGGAGAGCGAGCACGTTGACTCTCCCCTAATCTCATTCCCAGTTACTGTTTGCAGCTGAATTCCCCAAAGCTGGTCTCAAACGAACCTCTCACCTGTGGATCGTCTAACTCTGGGGATGAGGGATGAGCCAAGGAAAGGATGAAAAATGATGAGTGCAGGGAGAGTATGGGAGATCCCCCGCCTTCCTCTCAATTTCGTCAGAAACCTAAAACTGCTCACATGGTAAAGAGATAAATTCTTTTAAAACTGATGGCAGCTGCCTCACCTCTTTCACCAATTTTCAAGCCATGATTGGGAAGAAAAGCAATGAAAGGGACCAGAGTGAATAAAAATAGCCTCTTTGCTACCTTTTGCTTATCTCGTTTGGAATTATAAGGAAAAAAAAACAGTTTTTATTCTAGATCATCACGCTTTTCTTTTTGATGTTAGATTTTGACGTTTAGGACAAAATTGTAAACACAAATAGCATTTAACTAAAGAGAATTGAAATAATGGACTTCCTTGGTGGCTCAGCAGTTAACAATCTGCTTGCCAATGCAGGACGTGCAAGTTTGATCCCTGGATCAGGAAGATCCCCTGGAGAAGGAAATGGCAAACCATTCAGTATTCTTGCCTGGGAAATCCCACGGACAGAGAAGCCTGGTGGGCTACAGTCCACGGAGTCACAAAGAGCTGGACACAACATACTGGCTAAACAACAACAACAAACAGCAGTTGAAATCACAGTGGAGACCATGCTCACAATTTCTAAGAAAAATAGTAAATAATAGGAAAAAAAAAGTCGAGGAGGCAAGCATTGGAGTTTTCTGTTAGAGAAATGTAAATTTTGGATAAAAATATAAAACGTCATTTTTTTTTTTATTACCATCCATCTTCCTAAGCAAACTCAGATCAAACATGTTACATGAACACAGACTTGAAAGTGCAGTTAAGAACAGAAGTCAGAGCTAAAGAAACTAATTGACAACTGTGGATGGTCTTTGATTATCTTTGTCTTTGTCAAAGACTTTGTCAAAGTCTTCTTTGATTATCAGAAAGCAAGCAAGGGAGCTGCTTCTTACCAGACCCTAGCAAATGCATTTCCGCCTTGAAAGGCTATCTCTGGGACAAGCGCATCAGGAGCTTTTCTCTCTTCAGCGGTTGTGTCTACTGTGATGTCCGCTGATGCAGTGGTTTGCAGACGTGGTTTTCGTTTACGCCCCTTTGAATCCATTACTCCCATCTGGGTCTATCCAAACACGGGCTTTATCTGAGCCGGCAGCGCAGAGGTGCAAATCCCTACCGAAAACTGACACTCCCAAATCCTCCAGTTTGACTCTGACAATCCTCCAACACTTCTCTGAAGTGTTTGATTTGGTTTCAACGTAATTGCTAAAAGAAGCTGTAAGATATTTTCATATATTTCCATTTTTATAATTTATACCTGTGGCTCACTTTTCATTTGTTTTATAGCTTCTTGTCTTTCTAGTGTCTTTATGGTGGAAGTGCACATGACCCCAAATTGATATAATGCAATCCGTTTTTGTGAAGGTTTTTTTTTTCAAGGAGCTACATCCAAACATTAGCATTCATCTAAGTTTTAAATGCCACCATAAAAAAGAAGTCCAGTTTTGACTCAGTGTTCATTTGTCAGATTTACTTCTAAGAAAATAATGGATATCAGAATGACCTGGAAATCTCTTACAGTTCCTACCAAAACATAGTTATCCATTGTTTATTACATGAAATATACTGGATTGAAAGTATATATAGACATCTATGTATCATTGCAAAGTTAAGAAATAAGAACAAAAAAATAGGCAAGAGTAATTTTATCGATGGCTAGCTTGTCTGATGTACATCAGTTTGAGTGGACAGAGGTCAGACGGCATTGTCTATTAAAAAATCATTCTCTGCAACCGCGGACACAGACAAATTCTTTGTATTCTACAGCAAGAGGATGAAATGATGAAATGATGACATCATCCCCATGTAGCTTTCCTTTTTTGATCAGGGTACGGTTGTTTTACAACGCTGTGTTAGTTTCTGCTGTACAACAAAGCAAAGAGATGGTTAAATAGCATCACCGGCTCAGTGGACATGAGTTTGAGCAAATTCCAGGAGACAGTGAAGGACAGGGAGGCCTGGCATGCTGCCGTCCATGGCATCACAGAATCAGATACCACTTAGCAACTGAACAGTAACATACATATATACCACCCCCATCCCATCCCACCCTTCTAGGTCATCACAACTGAGCTCCCTGTGCTACAACAGGTTCCCCCAGCCAGCTGGTTCACATGTGGTGGTGTATGTATACATACGTCAGTCCCAATCCCCGAATCCATCCTATCCCCTCCTCCCCACCCCTTGTCTACACGTCCATTCTCTACCCGTGTCTCTGAAAGCCCTGAAAACAGGTTCTTCTGTACCATTTTCTGTATTCCACATGTATGTGTTAATATATGAGATTTGTTTTTCTCTTTCTGACTTACTGAGATGGATAAATTAAAAAACCCACAACGGATCTGACGGTTTCCAAGACCTCAAAACAACACACTTCCAAGGGGGTTAACCAAAAAGTACTGAACGTTGATGCACCTGTCTTTCTTTGCTTGATATACTCTTGGGCCTCTTATTTTTCCTTCCTACCTTTGGAGGAGGGAGACATTTTCACACACACACACACATACACACACACGGCATTCACATGGAAAATACACTTTTGGGTGCAATTGCTTGAGTTGCCACTTTGACTTTGCAGATACTGTAGACTTGCACGGACTCTGAGCGTCAACATCAGCAGGCTTTACCTCACTTTGAATCACCTGGGTGACTGTTGTTTGGCCAGTTTCCTTGTGACATGTCACTTTTTCCCAAGTGCTGTGCTTAAGAGAAATATTTCCTATTTTGTAGCCAGAAAATTCTGTCAGGAATATTGTCAAGTTTCTGGTGGATCTTCTGATGCCAAGACTAGCTTTTATTTCATACAGTGGCTGCTACAAATTTCTGATGGATGTAGATAATACAGTACTTCCAGTCTTTGGACTATTTCTTCCAGGTTTTGCAAAGATAGCTATGGTCTCAAAGCTGCCCCCATTTCTGAAATCTTTCCACAGTGCTCAGGAACACAGTCCTGGGTTTCAGAAAAGCCCAAGCATTCACAATTTATGATTTAGAGTCTTTATTCTGCCACTTTCTTACCTAGATTTGAATCAAGATATCACACTTTTCCAGTCTCAGTTTCCTTATCTGAGAAATGGTGATTCCGTGAGATAATTCATGTAAAGTGCCTAGAACAATGTCTGGCTCATTAAATCCTCCTTAATAATAATATTAATAACCACCCAACCATAAACCCTATCATCAAGGTCTCTCCGACAGCTTATATGAATGTCTTAAAAAGCACAATTAGTATTCAGGGAGGGCAAAGATAGAAGTCACTGTCTGGTTAGCTTCCCTCCTACACATCTATAGAATAATCTGGGAGTGAAGCTGACAGTGATAATACCAAACAATTAACCAGGGTAGGTGCAACATAAAGGTACTTTTAAGATACAGCAATAAACTAAGAATCTTCTCATCCTCTGTAAAAACACTGTGCAGTTCCAGTGGTGCCCAATTAAATTTCATCACCAAATAAACATATGTAAAACAGGAGAGCTGGTTAATTTATCAATGTTGCTCAATACTCAGGTAATGCTCCCTACCATCATTCACTCTTGGCACAGTCAAATTTGCAATGAAACCAGCCTTATAAATGTCTCAAATTCCCACCCCACCCTCACGGTAGTACAGAAAGCCTTTCAGCACCAATCATGGCAAGCTTCCAGCTTCTCTTTCTTATATTCTTTCTCCCAACCATTATCACACTTGGAATGCCATTATAGAGAACCAGTTCCATTTAAAGAGCTTGTATTTAATTATGTAATAGCTCAGGTATAAGCTACTGGAGGAAGTACAGAAGCAAAGTACCTCGGTTTAAATGCGGGTTATGCAAAAATACTAGTATACAGGAACCCACATACCAAACTGTTGATAAAACAGAGATAAACACGTGCTGCTTAAAACTCTATAGCAAAAAATATGAGCACAATTAAGATTGACAAATAATCCAGAAAGACTGGGTACAATATTCTTTCTGTGGCTCGATATACAAAGAGCTCGCTGTTGCTGGGTAGTCGTTCAGTCGTGTCCAACTCTTCTGAGACCCCAAAGACTTCGCCACCAGGCTCCTCTATCCATGGGATCTCCCAGGCAAGAATACTAGAGTGGGTTGCCATTCCCATTACAGGAAATCTTCCAAAGGGAACAAGCCTGTGTCTCCTGCTTTGCGTGGGGGTTCTTTACCACTGAGCCAACTGGGAAGTCCCAAAGAGCTCATACAAACCAGGAAAAAGAAAAAAAAAAATTCATAGAAAAAAAAAAGGACCAGAAAACAAAAATTTTTTTTAAAACTATTCTGTTAGAAAAACGAGAAACTCAAAGGCCAATAAGTAGATCAAAAGAAGGTTTTAAAAAATCTCAATATTAAGTAAAAATAATAAAATAGTGTTTATCTAACAGATACAATGTAATTTAAAGTATTGACTAGTATTATTAAGCGTGCGAGGAAAAAGACCTACATAAATTGCACGACCTTTTGAACCATCATAGCATTTAAACAAATTTTTAATCATACAATTTATAAATTAGAAAGTTTCTTAAGATGTACAAGGATGTTCAGGATGTTAATTATAATCCTAAAAAACTTAAGGCAATATTAAGTCCATAATTAAGCAACTTGTTTAAAAAAGTGCAGCCATGAATACTGGTCATGTAAAATATATTTATTATAAATATAAAATAATTTAAACTGTCATTGTTAATAGAAAATGAAATTACAAGATCAGGACTTATAAATGGTTAAACAAATACGTATAATAATGAATGCCAGAATGTGATTATTTTAGGACCAGGAAATTTGGAATAATTTTTTAAAATAATATTTTATGTTGCTTACATTTTACTATGAATGTGTGCTATTTTAAGATGAACAAAGTTAAAGCTAGTTTTATTTTGAAACAAAGTTGTACTTCTTCCATGGGAACTGTTGTAACCCTCCAAGTTTGAGTTACTTACAGCTAGAATTTTCAGAGGAAAAAAATTGTCCCTGGCTTAGATTTTTGCCACACGGGCTTCTCTTGGATTGCAGTTTGAGTTTGGCAAAGTTGAGTTTCAGGATCCTGAATAAATGTGAAAGGTGAAGAAAAAGTGGCTCAGAGTGAGACCAGCGCTGGGTCAGGGTGGAACAGCAAAATGGGGGGGTGGGGGTGGTCCTCAAGGGCAGTTTCTTCCCATAACCACGGCCTGTCCCCTTGCTGGGGAACCCACTGGACAAGCGGGAAGCCCAGAAGAAAAGCAAGGGGACAAGGCCAAGAATGAACAAACTCTATGCTCCAGACTCTGTTAATCTCCGCTAGTATCATGTTTTGAGCCCACATGACATCCCCACTTAGGGTACTGACCGTGCCGTCTGAACGCATAGCCTCCCGTGTACATCGTTCACGCTCTGACGTACTGCGTCACCTCTGACGCCTCGCACCGAGAGCCCAATGGTCACGTCCTTTCGCTTCTCCTCAACCCGCAGCCTAACACACAGCCCTATTCATTCCAGAGGAAGAAGATTCCCCAGTTCTGTCCATCTCTTTCCATCCCTGCTCTTATCCCACTTTGACTGCATCGACAATAACCGGGACATTCTTCCTTTGTGACGCAGCTGCCACAGCGGCTGCCAGCCCAGCTCCGCCTTCATGACGATGCATAGTCATGGTGTGACTATGACTTTTCACGCTACGAAAGCAGAGTATGACTATGCTTTCTCACACCACCCCACAAACAAGCTTGGCTCTGATAGGCAGAGACTCATCTGTGATTGTCAGGCAGGGATCACTGGGAGCTAGGGAAACACGGCAAGAGGGAATCATTTTCTGTCCCAGTCAAGTTCAAAGTCACATGTGCCACGTGCTACTTTTCAGCTGCTCTGTTTTCTAGTTCAAGTAATTCTAAAGGGTGGTTGGCCAGGCACTGTTGTTGACATAGCTATGGCAATTTTTAAATATTCTTCCTAGGGTTTTTTTCTCATATTTATTATTTTACAATAATACAGAATTGGTAGATGCAGGTTCAGCCTTATTGCATGAAAAGAATTCCTATGTCCTAAACATGTATGAAGGCAATGGCACCCCACTCCAGTACTCTTGCCTGGAAAATCCCATGGGTGGAGGAGCCTGGTGGGCTGTGGTCCATGGGGTCACTGGGAGTCGGACACGACTGAGCGATTTCACTTTTACTTTTCACTTTCCTGCATTGGAGAAGGAAATGGCAACCCCACTCCAGTGTTCTTGCCTGGAGAATCCCAGGGACGGGGGAGCCTGGTGGGCTGCCGTCTATGGGGTCACAGAGTCGGACATGACTGAAGCGACTTAGCAGCAAACATGTACACATCTTATT
>NW_011495078.1:5574355-5604132 GCF_000754665.1 Bison bison bison | reverse complement strand
AGCACTATTTATAATAGCCAGGACATGGAAGCAACCTAGATGTCCATCAGCAGATGAATGGATAAGAAAGCTGTGGTACATATACACAATGGAGTATTACTCAGCCATTAAAAAGAAAACATTTGAATCAGTTCTAATGAGGTGGATGAAACTGGAGCCTATTATACAGAGTGAAGTAAGCCAGAAGGAAAAACACCAATACAGTATAATATTGCATATATATGGAATTTAGAAAGATGGTAACAATAACCCTGTGTATGAGACAGCAAAAGAGACACTGACGTATAGAACAGTCTTATGGACTCTATGGGAGAGGGAGAGGGTGGGAAGATTTGGGAGAATGGCATTGAAACATGTAAAATATCATGTATGAAACGAGATGCCAGTCCAGGTTCGATGCACGATACTGGATGCTTGGGGCTAGTGCACTGGGACGACCCAGAGGGATGGTATGGGGAGGGAGGAGGGTTCAGGATGGGGAACACATGTATACCTGCGGCGGATTCATTTTGATATTTGGCAAAACTAATACCATTATGTAAAGTTTAAAAATAAAATAAAATTAAAAAAAAACAATCTCTCATTTCATATTCACTTTGGAGGGGCAGAGACAGGAAAGATGAGAGGATTTTTTTATTAATGTTTTTCTTTTTGAGGATTAGATTATATTGTATTTACATCTCTATTTCCTTGGTTTTTTTAATATTTATTTATTTTTATTTGGCTGGATTGGGTCTTAGCTGTGGCACATGGGCTTGGTTGCCCTGCTGCCTGTGGGATATTTCCCAACAAGTATCGAACCTGTGTCTCCTGCATTGGAAGGTGGATTCTTAACCATTACACTGCCAGGGAAGTTCAAAGAGAAATATTTATTGCATATTTTTAGTGGGCGAGTATCTACACTTGGACATCATATGCACATTCTTCAAGTATTCCAATATCATGGCACAATAAAAATTCTTATTCATATCCTAAAGATAGTGAAACTCAGGCTCAAAGAGGATAAAAATTAAAAACAAAAAGTCCACTAGTAGGTAGAACACCCATGCACCCTCTTGAAATGTGCTGTCCAAAAGCAGCAACACACAGAGGTCCATGGCCTCGGGCTTTTTCTCACAAGAAACATAGATTCACCATCTTTCTCTACTCTTTGCACCCTCCTGAATTAAAATTACAAAGTGCATTCACATTTATAAGTCTTACAGCTTTTTAATGCTGTAATGATAAACCAGCACAACTTATTTTTGAGAGAAAGAAAATCTGCATCCTATAGCCCAGAAGAGTCGGTTCCAGGCAGGGCGATGGATGGTCTGACAGTTTCACTGGAGGTTAGAAGGGACAGCTGTGTTCCACGTAAATTTGCTGACCTTTCTGAACTTTCCATCAACAAGATTTTCTCATCCTCCCATTATTGCTGTCCGACAATTAATCAACAGCTGTTGAAACATTATAAGCATGCTTGTAATTTGGGGTAAAATTAATGATTGTCTATCTATTAAAATGCTGAGGGAGGCTGTGTTTTCTAGCCCCAGTGTGAACTTGCTGATTTATTCTCCAAATCAATTACCCTCCTGAACTCCCCTGCGTCCTGCCTGTTGGCTAAGAACATCGCACAGCCCACAATCCCCCTAAGAAAGCCCGTGACAGACACAAGACTGGGTGTGCTCGCCTGGTCACGTGCTTCTGTAGATCACAGAAACCTGTTAGCCGAGCAAAGAAAAGCATTAGAAGGAGTGGCACTCCTGGTTCTCTTGCATCCTAGCTATCTGAGAGTAAATTTTTAGAAATAATGGTCATATCAAAACACCATGTCATGAATGCTGTAAAATCAAGGACTTGAACAATAAAGAATAAGCGCTGTATATTTTATGAAAACAGAACAAAGCTGATGAAAGCAGTTTGCATGGGTTCAGTCTTCCCTGGCTTGTATTTGCAAAGTGTTTCATGCTTTACTTCATCTCTGGACCTCTTGTGGAGAAGGAAATGGCAACCCACTCCAGTATTCTTGCCTGGAGATTCCCACGGACAGAGGAGCCTGGCAGGTTACAGTCCATGGGCTCTGAAAGACCCGGACATGACTGAAGCAACATACGCATTGACCTAGGACATGAGCACTTCCAAATGTCCAGCAGATTCCAGTGAAGTGGATGTCTCACCAGTGGTGGTGGTCTAAGCCCAGGGCCGGTGGACTAAGTTCAATCAGGTCAAGCTTTGGGATCCTGCTTTGCTCCCCAACACTTCTGACCCAATTTAATTTATCCACTGGGTCGGGAAGAGAAACTCCTACCCTCTGTGCCTTCAGGCTCATTTTAGAAAAAGTCCTGGACTCTTTCAGACAATTGCTAGTGTTGCTTTGTACCTTTTCACAGGCATGCCAAGTCATAGTCATCAAGGAATAACACTAGTCCTTAAACTTAAACTTGGAAAAACAGGCTTGGAGCAGAGAGACAGATGTGAATCACCACTGTTCTGTCTGCACCGCTTTCCACACACTATTGCACTATATTGCTTTTCATTTGCTACACAGACCATGTTCATTTATTTTTCTCTATAATACACATTTTAGAAAATCGGAATGTAATTGCTTTACCACGTTGCATGAGTCTCTGCTGTACAATGAAGTGAATCAGCTGTATGTATACATATATCCCCTCCCTCCTGGGTCTCCTTCCCACCCCCAGCCCCATCCCACCCCTCTAGGTCATCACAGAGCACCAAGCTGAGCTCCCTGTGCTATGCAGTAGGTTCCTACTAGCTGTCTATGTTATGGGGCTTCCCTGATGGCTCAGCTGGTGAAGAATCCACCTGCAATGCAGGAGACCCTGGTCCGATATCCGTTTTATACATGGGTGTGTGCTAAGCCACTTCAGTCGTGTCTGCCTCTGAAGGGCCCCGTGGACGGTGGCCCAGGCTCCTCTGTCCATGGGCTCCCCAGTCCGTGGGCTCCCCAGGCTCTTTACACTCAGCAGTGCATGCATGCCACTGCTGCCCTCCCAGTGCATCCCACTCGCTCCTCCCCCACCTCCGTGCCCACATGCCCATTTTCTACATTTGTGTCTGTATTCTTGCCTTGGAAATAGGTTCATCTGTATCATTTTTCTAGAAGTTGCAGGATACTAAATTAATGCATAAATATCTCTTGCATTCCTATACACTAGCAATGAGAGAGCAGAAGGAAAAATTAGGGAAACAGTCTCATTTACCATCACAACAAAAAGAATAAAATACCTAGGAATAAACCTACCTGAGGAGGCAAAAGACCAGCACTACGATTGTCGTTGTTTAGTCGCTCAGTCGTGTCCGACTCTTCGAGACCCCGTGGACTGTAGCCCACCAGGCTCCTCTCTCCTTGGGATTCTCCAGCAAGAATCCTGGACTGGGTGGCCATTTCTTCTGCCAGGGAATCTTCCTGACCCAGGGATCAAACTCGCACCGCCTGTGTCTCCTGCACTGGCAGGCAGGTTCTTTACCACTGAGCCACCAGGGAAGCACTACTTGGTATTGAATCAAGTAACAGCAAGTAATCGGTTATCACATTTCCAGCCAAATAGCTTATGCGTATGCACACTTCATATCATTTACCCAGATAATTACCCACAAGGCAACTCTCAATGTAACTACTACAGTTCAGACAACATCAGTTCTGCTGACCATCTAAGCTGATAAGGCCATTTTACCTGTTTGTCTTTAGCATTTAAGAAGAAAAAAGATATATATTAAAAAAAAATACCAGCATCAGAATTTGCTTGCAAAAATAGAAGCAGCCTTTGCTATGAGGATATGAAACACATAATTCAGAGTGAATAAAGATTTTAATTATATAATGTGCCATAGATTTCCATTCTCTGCTATCTATATGAAATGCTCAGGTTCTCAATCTGAGTGGTCTTGCTCTGCTTTTCTTCAAAGCACAGTAACAGGAACTTTCATGGTGGTCCAGTGGTTAAGACTTTGCCTTCCGATGCAGGGGGTGTGGGTTCAATCCCTAGTCCAGGAGCTAATATCCCAAATGCCTTGTGGCCAAAAAATCAAAACATGAAACAGAAGCAGTGTTATAACAAATACAATAAAGACTTTAAAATGGTCCACATCAAATAAAAACTTCAAAAAGTACAGTAACAAAATATTTCTCTCTTCCACAAGGAAGTAATATTTTTTCTAAAACTACATCTAATATATTAGTAATAATGGCATGCCACTTTAAACAAATTACAAACTAATGTTAGTGTTCTTACCAATGGTACACCAAACAATAACTCCCTGCAGACCAATTTGCATACAAAATGTAACATTTACAGCCAAGTTGCAATTAGCACTTTATTATGGAACCCTCTGATTGTAATATACTGCAAACGACTTATACTTGCTACAAGGATTTTCATTTATTAAAAATTACACTATTAGATTTGCCATTACAACAAACCGACCTGCATTCAATTACTAACCAACTCAAAGACCAAGAGTCATTGTTTATACTTAAGGAGTGGGAAAATACAGGGCATCACCCCTTCCTTCATATGACCGTAGAAAGCAAACAAGATGGATATGGCTGAGCAATTTTGTATTTAAATTGCAATTATAGTGATACCACAGTCATGCACAAACCCCAGTATAAATAAAATCCTATACCAAAATAGCAAGCATAGAAAAATACATTTGACTCGCCACAATCAAAAAAGCACAGGTCAAGAATATAATTTGCCTTTCAAGGTATGCGGCTGTGTGTGCTCAGTCATGTCAAACTCCTTGTGACCCTTTGGACTGTAGCTCGCCAGGCTCCTCTGTCCATGGGATTTCCCAGGCAAGAGTGCTGGAGTGGGTTGCCAGGTACTCCTCCAGGGGATCTTCTCAATCCAGGGATTGAACCCAAGTCTCCCGTGTCTCCTGCATTGCAGGCAGATTCTTTACCGGTGAGCCACTGGGGAAGCCCATTCAAAGTATGCTGCTGCTGCTAAGTCACTTCAGTCATGTCTGACTCTGTGAGACCCCATAGATGGCAGCCCACCAGACTCCCCCGTCCTTGGGATTCTCCAGGCAAGAACACTGGAGTGGGTTCATTTCCTTCTCCAATGCATGAAGGTGAAAAGTGAAAGTGAAGTCGCTCAGTCGTGTCTGACTCTTCGCAACCCCATGGACTGCAGCCCACCAGCCTCTTCCGTCCCTGGGATTCTCCAGGCAAGAACACTGGAGTGTGTTGCCATTTCCTTCTCCAATGCAGGAAAGTGAAAAATGAAAGTGAAAATGAAAGCTGCTCAGTCATGTCCGACCTTCAGCGACCCTATGGACTGCAGCCCCACCAGGCTCCTCTGTCCATGGGATTTTCCAGGCAAGAGTACTGGAGTGGGGTGCCATTGCCCTCTCCGCATGCAAAGTATGCTGCTACTGCTGCTAAGTCGCTTCAGTCGTGTCCGACTCTGTGTGACCCCATAGACGGCAGCCCACTAGGCTCCCCGGTCCCTGGGATTCTCCAGGCAAGAACACTGGAGTGGGTTGCCATTTCCTTCTCCAATGCATGAAAGTGAAAAGTGAAAGTGAAGTCGTGTCCAACTCTTAGCGACCCCATGGACTGTAGCCCACCAGGCTCCTTCATCCATGGGATTTTCTAGACAAGAGTACTGGAGTGGGGTGCCATTGCGTTCTCCGATTCAAAGTATAGGCTTTACTAATTATTAATTTTGGATATGTTGAATTTCCTCCAAAGCATTTACAAAACTAGACTGTAAATAATGTCACCGTATCGATGAACTTATTTGTAGAGCAGGAAGAGAGATGCAGATGTAGAGGATGGGCTTGTGGACCCAGCCGGAGCAGGGGAGAGGGGACACATTGCGAGTAGCACTGACATGTAAACGCCGCCGTGGGGGAAATAGACTAGTGGGAGGCTGCTGCTGAGCACAGAATGCTCAGCTCAGGCTCCGTGATGGCCTAGAGCGGTGGGAGGGAGGCTCAAGAGGAAGTGGTATATGTATACTTATAATTCATGCTGTTACGCAGCAGAAACCAACGCAAAATTATAAAGCAATTATATGCCAATGAAAAAATTAAAAATTAAAAAAAAATGTCACCAGTATTTCCACATACTTCACTATTTAAAGTTTAAAGTCAGAGTGTCTGATTTTTTTCACTAGTCTCCCAAGATTCATTTTTTTTGGATATTCTCCATTTTAAGTGGTGGAAGATCAGATCTTAACGGTAACTCACAAATTCTTCATTCTGGTTTTTTAAAAAAACTAGAATTTTCTTCTTATGAAAGAGAGCTTGTGAGTTTTATAAGCACTCATTTGTTGCCTAAAATGGCAATTATACCCTTCAAATTAACTTTAGGTTAATTATTTTTTATGCTTCACCTCCATATAAAAAAATAAACTGAAGTGGAATCGTTTACATTTATGGTTTGGTTTATATAATAAAGTGACAGAGCAGTTTGATTTATTAAGATATTCCAAACACCGAGAAAAGCCACAGAGATGGTTGCATAAACTGATGTACACATCCATCTCGTGTGCGTGCACACGTACATATACACACGCTCACACATTTCATTTGAATGAATCTCAGAGACGACACCGCACGTGCAAACCAAAATTCCATTCAACAATGACCTCAGAGTCTTTAAGCATCTATTAAGAATCAATGTTCCATTCTTTCTCCTTGTTTCAGTTTGCCTTTTTATGTGCGAAAGAATGACATAGTCCCCCAATCTTTCTTATTCTTCCCCAGCATAATTTCCCCCCATTTCAAATATTATTAGTCAAAATACATGAGTGAGCGACGGCAGATGAGAGATATCCTGCAACGGCAAATTCTATAAAAGCTGGAGTCAGATTCTGTTCTGAGAGAACCACTAAGATTTATAGCTGCCATCAGCCCAAGAAATAGAGCCTGTGCAAGAGGGAAAACGCTCCCCAGCCGTGTTTTTACAGTGACCATACCACTGCAAACAGGAGTGATGGCTTCCTGCGAGGAACGGTTAACACCGACTTTGAAGTATGTTCTCTGCTTTCTTGTGGATTTGGGTCACGACCTTAGGCAAGTCATCCAACTGCTTTGTGACTCAACTTCTCAGACGCTCAATTGGCAGAAATCCCATCTGACATCTTCCTAACAGCCGTGCAATGAATATTACAGAGATAATGTGAGTAAAGACATGCTGGCTTCCAGAGTCAGGAGAATGATGTTTCTACCCCGTGTTAGCACACACTAGGATGAAATGGACAGATGTCAGCTTATCTATCAAGACTTGGGATATGAGGCACATTCAACTTCCCAAGCGAAAAGAAACTTTTTCTTTTTCATTAATCCAAGTTCTGTGGTGCAGCATTTATATTTAATAAGGTAGTCCCTTACTGTTCAAGTCATATTAATCTAACAATCTCAAAGTGAGGAGCTCAGTCATGTCCAGCTCTTTTCGAACCCATGGACTGTAGCCCAGCAGGCTCCTCTGTCCATGGGATTTCCCAGCCAAGAGTACTGGAGTGGGTTGCCATTTCCTTCTCCAGGGGATCTTCCTGACCCAGAAATCAAACCTGAGTCTCCTGCATTGGCAGGTAGGTGGATTCTTTACCACTAGTGCCACCTGGGAAGTCCCATTTATTCACAAGAGAGGTCAATTCTATATGAATAAAATACTGTGAAAATTATCACTTAAAAAGTCTTTTATGGAGCTCTCATAATTATCAAAATGTAAGAAATTCAAGATTCACTACAGCAGAGTAGAATGAGAAAAACGTGTGCGCACTCAGCTCATCATACTACGGTTATTGGTATCCAGCTGAAAAACTGGTGGCCACGTCATCTCAGATTCTCCCGGGGGCTTTCTGATTTCCTGGGGTGCCTGGAGCACTTAGTAAGATACTGTCTTCACCCAATCCATGCCTTCCTCTATAGAAAAGTGGAGAGAATCTTTGAACAAGACTAAAGATTCTCAGTTGACTTTTTCACTGGTAGTCATCAAAAATAGTTATGGTTTGATTACACTTATAACTTTTACACAGCAAATGAAAGCATAAACTAAACAAAAAACAACCTATGGACTTGGAGGAAAATATTTGCAAATGATGCGTTTGACAAGGCCTTAACTTCTAAAATACACAAAGAGCTCATATAATTTAATCTCAAGAAAGCGAACAACCCAATTAAAAAAATAGGCAGAAGACCTAAATAGGCATTTCTCCAAAGAAGACATACAGATGGCCAACATGCACATGGAAAGATGCTCCATATTCCTAGTTACTGGAGAAATGGCAATCAAAACAGGGAGGTGCCACCTCACACCAGTCAGAATGGCCATCATCAACAAGTCCACAAATAATAAACGCCAGAGAGGGTGTGGAGAAAAAGGAAGCCTCCTACACTGTCAGTGAGAATGTAAATTGGTACAGCAGCTATGGAGAACAGTATAGATGCTCCACAAAAAGCTAAAAATAGAGCTACCATACGATCCAGAAATCCCCACTCCTGGGCATATGTCTGAAAAGAACAAAAGCTCTAATTTGTAAAGATACATGCACACCCGTGTTCATAGCAGCGCTGTTCACAGTAGTGAAGAGAGGGAAGCAACCTACGCGTTCATCAACAGATGATGGATAAAGACACACACACACACACACTGGAATATTACTCAGCCATATAAAAAGAAAAAAATAATGCTATTTGCAGCAACATGGACGGACCTAGAGGTTATCACACAAAGTGAAGTCAGTCAACGAAAACATGTGTTTTATGGTATCACTTTTATGTGGAATCAAAAAATTATACAAATGAACTTATTTATAAAACAGACTCACACACATAAAGCACATTTATTGTTACCAAAGGAGAAACAGGAGGGGGCGGGATTAATTAGGAGTATAGGCTTAACTATAGGATAAGTATAGTTTGGGTGAAGTCTGGGAGTTGGTAATGGACAGGGAGGCCTGGCGTGCTCCAATTCATGGGGTAGCAAAGAGTCGGACACAACTGAGCAACTGAACTGAACTGAACTATCAGTATAGGATTAACTATACTGATACACTATAACTATATAGATACACACTACTATATATAAAATAGATAACAAGGACCTACTGTATAGAACAGAGAAGTATATTCAATATCTTGCATTGTTCAGTCACTAACTCATGTCCAACTCTTTGCAACCCCATGGACTGCAGAGCACCAGGCTTCCCTGTCCTTCACTATCTCTTAGAGTTTGCTCAAACTCATGTCCATTGAGTCAATGGTGCCATCCAACCATCTCATCCTCTGTCACCCACTTCTCTTCCTGCCCTCAATCTTTCCCAGCATCAGAGTCTTTTCCAGTGAGTCAGCTCGTCACATCAGATGGCCAAAGTATTGGAGTTTCAACTTCAGCATCAGTCCTTCCAATGAATTTTCAGGATTGATTTCCTTTAGGATTAACTGGTTTGATCTCCTTGCTGTCCAAGGGACTCTCAGGAGTTTTCTCCAGCACCACGGTTTGAAAACATCAATTCTTTGGTGCCCAACCTTCTTAATAGTCCAAATCTCACATCCATACATGACTACTGGAAAAACCATAGCTTTGACTATACAGACTTTTGTCAGCAAAGTAATGTCTCTGCTTTTTAATACACTGTCTAGGTTTGCTATAGCTTTTTTTCCAAAGAGTAAAACTTTATTCCAAGTAATTCTATAGTTTTCATTCTTTGCAATTCCAAAGATACCATGCTGGATCACCAATATGAGTGGAAATCTCAAGTAGTAGATTATAAGCACATTCTCTTTCTGCTTTTACACATTTTCCAAATTTTCAGGAGTGCACATATTAGATTTACAATGTTTAAAATAAACCTTATCTTTAAAAAGGTGAATACTTGTTTACATAAGCTGGGGTTTTCATTCCAAACCACATTAATATCATTTGGCTTCATTTTAGCAAGAATACAGCTAAGAAAAAATATGTGTGTGTGTGTGTGTATATATATATATATATATATTTCTATTAAGAAACAGAGTTTATTCAGTAAAGTAAACTCAGGAGACATTTAATTTACAATAAGAATTAAATTATAATTTCATTGCACATGCTGACAATTTTAAGAAAGAGAATGGCTAAGGGCAAATGTAAAATGCCATAAATGCAAACTTCTCACAAATAGGAATATCTTCATCAGGAATGAGAGAAAGCACAGAGCCCCTAAAAGCTCGCAAGTTCATCTGCAAGAGTGGACAAGCAGCCCAAACTCTCAGCTCACGTTGCCCCCCATGAGCAATCCAGGAAGAGCTTTATATCACCATGTCAATTTGCGTGCTAGTGTGTACGTTTGGTCTGCATTACAGTCAATGTATGGAACCAGATTATTTTTCTCTTCTGTGACTGATCTCTTCTTTTGCTTGGTTCAAAGGGCATTACTCACTTCTGCCAACAAAGCCATTCTTCCAGCAACAGATGTTATGTCATAAAGAGAGACTTATGCATGCTAGTATAAATAACAAAGGTGTTAGCTGGAATTAAAGGGAGACATTTCCTGTTTATATATCTCTCTCTTCAGTGATTACTGAGGGAGGGTAAAAATCCGCTATAAATAAATTTTATATAAACAACATGCTTAAGAAACATTGGAAAGTTTGACGGAGAAAGAAAATGTATCTGCAAATTAATGACTGTTTTGTTCACCCCGCATCGAGTTTACATGACGGCTGCACATACACAGAGTCTGAGTTCTTCATTAATCACCAGTTCTGAATTAAATCCCCATTGGAAGAGCGCACATGTGCTTCTGGGTGTCATTTTTATAAACACCAAGATGCCTTAACACCCTCCTGTGTTTTAGAATCAGTTATTGCTTCCAAACCTTCCCCTGGAACCACCAGTCCCAGATGGGAGGAGACGGTCTGCCCCTGGCTTGCCACCCAGGATACGCCTCTGCTGGCCTACTGAAGGCAGGTCACCCTGCTGCACGCAGGGAGGTGTTCGCTCAGCAGCTGCTGGAAGCTCAGCTTCTCCAACAGCTGCTCTCTGACACTTCTAGAAGGTTACAGGGAAGCTCAATGGCCAACAGCTGTGGGACCACCAGCTCTAGAATAACGATTTGCCCATGAATCCCCAGGGAGCCCATTCTAGGGATGGCATGGAAAACCAGACTTGCCCATTTTTCACAGGTCCTCTTTCCAAACTGTTTCCCCAGCTATTGGGAAGTAGCAGAAGAGAGCAATGTAGTCTTTAAAAAAAAAAAATCCATGAGTTCTACAAACAGAAGCGTTCAAATTTTAGCTCTTCCCCCTCTGTCTTTCCCAGGCTAACACGCACACAGAGGGGAAAGAGCTAAAAGTTGAATGCTGGGCAAGACTCCTGGCTTGCTTATGCCTCCATTTCCCCTCTTCTGTTTCAATTATGATGGTAACAAGCCTATGGGGCAGGAACCATGAGCACTTAATGCATGAAAACTTGTAAAGGACTTGGAAAAGAGTCTAGCATGGAGTATTAATTAAGCCAAAAAACAAATAAATAAGGAGAGTTCATTGGGTCAACACTACTCTCATGTATGTTCCTTAATTTTCAAATACATGAGGATAATGCTATTCTTCCTATTTTCTGATGATCTGAGGCATAAGAGGGTAATCCAACTGTCTTTCAAAAAAAAATAACAAGCCCCGAATTTTCTATATTGCGACTGAAACTGAAAGTGGAAGGTGAAAGTGAAAGTCGCTCAGTAATGTCCGACTCATAGTCCATGGAATTCTCCAGGCCAGAATACTGGAGTGGGTACCCTTTCCCTTCTCCATGGGATCTTCCAAACCCAGGGATTGAACTCAGGTTATCCACACTGCAGGCAGATTCCTTACCAGCTGAGCCACAGGGAAGCCCAAGAATACTGGAGTGGGTAGCCTATCCCTTCTCCAAGGGATCTTCCCAATCCAGGAATTGAACCAGGCTCTCTTGTATTGCAGGCAGATTCTTTACCAACTGAGCTATCCTATAAGTAAGTGAAATCACTCAATCGTATCTGACTCTTTGCGACCCCGTGGACTGTAGCCTACCAGGCTTCTCTGTCCATGGGATTTTCCAGGCAACAGTACTAGAGTGGATTGCCATTTCCTTCTCCAGAGGATCCTCCAGACCCAGGGATGGAACCTGGGTCTCCCACATTGTAGACAGACGCTTTACCATCTGAGCCACCAGGGAAGTCAAGCTATCCTATAACCCTTATTAAATAAAACTTAATAAATGCTCAGAACCACTCCCAAGCTACTACTGGAAATATTTACCAAGATCATTGGTTATACACTTATATTCTTCCTCACTCCAAAATGGATTTCAGGAGGCTGATAAGAAGAACATCCAATAGAAAATAGATAAAGAAGAAGGAAATACTTGTCATTTCTGGATCTCACTGCTGCTGCTGCTAAATCGTTTCAGTCATGTCTGACTCTGCACAACCCCATAGACGGCAGCCCACCAGGCTCTGCCGTCCCTGGGATTTTCCAGGAAAGAACATGGGATTGGGTTGCCATTTCCTTCTCCAATGCATGAAAGTGAAAAGTGAAAGTGAAGTCGCTCAGTCATGTCTGATTCCTAGGGACCCCATGGACTGCAGCCCACCAGGCTTCCCCATCCCTAGGATTCTCCAGGCAAGAACACTGGAGTGGGTTGCAATTTCCTTCTCCAATGCATGAAAGTGAAAAATGAAAGTGAAGTCGCTCAGTCATGTCCCACTCTTTGCGACCCCACGGACTGCAGCCTACCAGGTTCCTCCATCCATGGGATTTTCCAGGCAAGAGTACTGGAGTGGGTTGCCATGCCCTGAAATCCATCCTAAGGGCCTGTGACTACTCTTGGCTACGAACTCCTTTGGTGTCGTATTACCAAGAAAGAAAGGAGAAATCTTTAAGGAGAAAGGTTATTAATGTGATTTATTTTAATTGTGGGAACAATGTAACTGCTTTCAAAGACTGATCCCCTACACAAACATAAGTAAGGAGGGTATCCCTTAACAACTAGAATATGAAGGAGGAAAAAAAAAAGTTGATACACATCTGGAATACAACCATCAATTCTGAGCAAGCAAAATTCAGAGGAACGCATGTGAATATGTGTGCATTTACCACGGATCCGATGGACATGAGTTTGAGCAAGCTCCAGGAGCTGGTAATGGACAGGGAAGCCTGGCATGCTGCAGTCCATGGGGTCGCAAAGAGTTGGATACACTGAGCAAATGAACTGAACTGATAAGCATTTAACTACATCTTCACTTATAATCTATCTATCAAACTTCATACTGATACATTTCCATGTATGCTGCTGCTAAGTCACTTCAGTTGTGTCTGACTCTGTGTGACTCCATGGACAGCAGCCCACTGGGCTCCTCTGTCCACAGGATTCTCTAGGCAAGAGTACTGGAGTGGGTTGCCATTTCCTTCTCCAATTTCTACGTATAAAACTCAGAAACTGGCATCATTGGAGAAAATCTAAATCTTTGTTGTGTAGGAAATAAAGAAGTAAAGAACCTAAAAATTATCTTCTTGGAGAGAAGGCTGTTGGGGTTAAGAAAGTTTAAAGGAGAGAAAAAAATTATAAACATTTCTTCTGTTCTCCATAATTGTTTAAACTGGAAACTGCAGGTGGAAGCTGAAAAGAAAGAACAATATAAAGAAGTCACAATTATAAAAATGGGAAATGATTATGGCTGGAGCCCAAATAACAAAAATTCCTAGTTGGCTGGGAAGTTGAAATTGATGACTCTTTAGCTTCCTTATAAATTCTCAAATTCTGATACACATTTTTTTCTTTCACATCACTTGAAGTTTAAAACCAGAAAACCAAAACTGGCAAACCAGAGAACAAAAATAAGACAATGATTAAACCAATGAGAAGTTTTTATTGTGCTGGTGGTGGTGGTGGTTTAGTCGCTAAGTCATGTCCTACTCTTTCAACCCATGGACTAGGGACCTACCAGGCTCCTCTGTCCATGGGATTCTCCAGGCAAGAATACTGGAGTGGGTTGTCATGTCCTTCTCCAGGGGATCTTCCCAACCCTGGAATCGAACCCAGGTCTCCTGCATTGCAGGCAGATTCTTTACCAACTGAACTACCAGGGAAGCCCTTTTACTGTGCTGCTGCTGCTAAGTCGCTTCAGTCGTGTCCGACTCTGTGCAGCCCCATAGACAGCAGCCCACCAGGCTCCAACGTCCCGGGGATTCTCCAGGCAAGAACACTGTGCTACATGACACTAAAACAAACTGAGTATGGTCGGAAAGATAATTCACTGAGTTGAATGATATATAAGTGAAAGTAGAATTTTCGTCTTTTAAGAAAAAGAAAAAGGATGAACATACTGGATAGCACACGGTATAAATGATAAAGGCACTAATATTCTTTCCACATTCTCACTTTTGTGTATGTGTATAAAGCTGCTGATGTGAGGCGCGTAAACATGAAAGGGTCCTAAGAGGTGTGTAGCTGTTGGATCTGCTACATATTTCAGTGCAATTTCCGCATGTGGTGTGTCATGGCCTCAATTTCAAGCGAGCCTCTGCCCGGCATTCCCCACTCCATTTTATTACTTGGTTGTTTTCACACTCTGCTTCTTCTTCCCTTTTCTAGGCTCTAGTCCCTCCCCAATACACACAAATAAATTTGTAACCCAACAGTCAAAATATGTATCCCATTAAGAGCCATAGCATTTAGACATCTCTTTCCATTCTTTCTGTGTACCAAGAAGGTCAATGAAATTTGTGACTATTTGCACTTTCTTGGAACTTAAGAATAATGAAAGGGTATGTGTAAAATGCAACCAGTTATTAAAATGAGTACTGAGGATGAAGTAAAAATTCAATTTAGTATCAAGGGATACTTACAGTTATTCTGATTCTTGGTTCTCATGGAATCATCCTGAAGGTTAAAAAGCCTTCCTTTGCTATTTCTTTGTGAGGGTTCATGTTACCCTATTACCCCAACCTGCCCCCATCACATTTAATTCATTTCTACCAATAATGTCATCTCATTCTATTCATTGCATTCTAGGAAATGTGATGATAAGGTAAACCTCTTTTTTTTTGTACCTGGCTCAACAAACTCAGCAACGACAGCCTATGGACCAAACCTAGCCCTCCTTTCACCTGTTTCTAAGAATGGTTCATAGAGATGAATGTCTGCTGTTGATTTGCTGAAAGTGAACACTAACTCCAGGTAGGAAAAACATGCCCTCAAAAATAATTCCATCCTCATAAGCAGTCCAGTATTACAGAATACCGTACTCAATTATATTTTGAATTTCATCAAAAAATCACACCAGTGTGTTTTCTTTCATGTTACAGAAATACCCACATCCCATCTTTGATTTTGCCTTTGGCCAACCAAGCCTAAAATATTTCCTACCTGGCCTAAGTCTGTGACCCGTGATTTAGATAAACGATATTTAAGATGCAAAATACCAGTCTTCCAAAACATCAGGCCTTACCAAACAGGTTGAGAAGACAACACTGCTGCTCCTTATGGCTGCATGCTGAAACCTCCTCTGTTGGTTCTTTCACCCCCTTCTCCTTTAAGATAACATAAATTAGGCTTGTCTTCTATTATTTCCTTGGAGAAGGCAATGGCAACCCACTCCAGTACTCTTGCCTGGAAAATTCTGTGGACCGAGGAGCTTGGTAGGCTGCAGTCCATGGGGTCGCTAAGAGTCGGACAAGGCTCAGCGACTTCACTTTCACTTTTCACTTTCATACATTGGAGAAGGAAATGGCAACCCACTCCAGTGTTCTTGCCTGGAGAATCCCAGGGACGGAGGAGCCTGGTGGGCTGCCGTCTATGGGGTCGCACAGAGTTGGACATGACTGAAGTGACTTAGCAGTAGCAGCAGCTTACTATTTCGTAACACTCAGGTAACAAATCTATTGGTTCTCATCTCAGTAACTCTCTCGTGCCCTTGGTTGCCATCTTTCATCCCCTGGAGTCAAAGACTTCAGAACTTCCCCTGAGTTTGAGGCTTCTCTGTCCTCTCCACCCCTGCTCGGGGGCCAACAGGGATTGCATCTCTGCTCACCTCTCCCCACCGCACCCCCAGCATGTCTATGGTTGTTGGGGTGTCCCTGCCCTCCAAGGTGGAGGTGGGGTTGGGGGAGAATGAGCTCAAACCCTGCATGTGGACATCTGAGCACATTTATGTCCTGGCCCTCCACTTGGAATCTCTGCCTCTTTCCATCTTATTCTCCTCCAAACCTCTGTGTCAGATGCACTGAACTCCTTAACTGTTCACCCTTCGAAGCCCAGCTCTTTGCCCCCTCCTGGAGCTCCAGCATCCTCCCAACCCTCACCACCCGACTCCAGGGTGATCTGAGTCTCTGAGCTCCGTGCCTGCTGGATATGCTGCTGCCACTGGGCCACGGGGAACCTTGTTTGCATCTGCCGTGCATGATCAAGTATTAATAACTGGCTGGCTTCTTGGGCCCCAAAAGCAGCTTTGGGAGATCATGGCCTCTCTAAGACTTGTCTTCATCATCGTGCCTAGTGTGAGTCGCACATCAGTTAGTGACCAACAGATTGTCCAATTCGTTTTGAGCTCTGCTCAGATGTCAGTGAGACACATTGTTTGGCATATAGGGAGTGGCTCTTCAGTCTCTAGGTTATGGTCTCTGGTCACTCAAATAAATTATAAATCATTGATTTTAACATTGCTATTGATATTGGTGACATTATCTTCCCAATACTGCTTTAGAATGCCAAAGCAAATTAAAAATACAAATACATTTTGAAGCTAAGATAACAATGATGAGATATTGGAATACAGAATTCCTGATAGTATCAACATTCAGTTCAGTTCAGTTCAGTCGCTCAGTTGTGTCCAACTCTTTGCGACCCCATGAATCGCAGCACGCCAGGCCTCCCTGTCCATCACCAACTCCTGGAGTTCACTCAAACTCACATCCATTGAGTCAGTGATGCCATCCAGCCATCTCATCCTCTGTCGACCCCTCCTTCTCCTCCTGCTCCCAATCCCTCCCAGCATCAGAGTCTTTTCCAATGAGTCAACTCTTTGCATGAGGTGGCCAAAGTACTGGAGTTTCAGCTTTAGCATCATTCCTTCCAAAGAAGTGACATCAAAAATGGAATTGACTTTAAGATAAATATCTTTCCCATATGCGTGCATGCTAAATCACTTCAGTCGTGTCCAACTCTTTGCAAACCCAAGGACTGTAGCCTGCCAGGCTCCTGTCTCCATGGGATTATCCAGGCAAGAATACAGGAGTGGGTTGCCATGCTCTCCTCGAGGGGATCTTCCTGACCCAGGGATTGAACTCACGTCTCATTATGTTCCCTGCATTGGCAGGTGGGTCCTTTACTGCTAGTGCCATCTGGGAAGCCCCTTTCCCATATAGTGATCAGATAATAGGCAATCAGATCAATTATGCCTATCTGTATACACAAAACAACTTTCCTACATATTTACCCATCTCAGTTGAAATACAATTTTAAGTTAAATTAGTTCCTTAGACCCACTGGTAGTGACAAATCATGCAATGTTCCTGCAAGCCACACACATTCGAAAACCACCTCTAAGTAATTCCTTATGTTCTTATTTTTATGTCATCACTGAACTTGATTCTTATTCTGATCAACTACTCGGAGAAAGCTAATCTTTATTGTCTCAAAAAAGAAAGTTTTGCCAGTTTCCCAGTAATTTGCCTCTAAGGTATGTCTCTAGGTTATGTTATGCAGAAAAGTAATTATTGTGTACACCGTTTCAATTAAATTTAAATCTATACTCTGGGTTAAAATTATAAATTGAAAAGTCAGTTGAAATAAAGAAAAATTATTTGCCCCAAGAAATGAACTCTTAAAATATATGTATGTATGTATATACATGTATAGTTATATCTATATATATGTATATATAACTACACTGGTTTCCGTTTTAACGGTTCTTATTTCTGAAAATTTCCTTTTCAGCCTATACACATATGGGTAAGAAATAATCTTCAAACAGTTCTTAATAAAAACTTTTGCTTCTTTTCCAAGCACGATGATGTATTTTATCATGCTTTTGGGAGAGGCAGAGAGAACCTTCCAGTAGATGGCCTGTGATACAGAAGAAATTGGTCACAGCAACTAGAATCATTAAAAGAAAAAAAAAAAAAAAAAAAACGATCTGCATGAAGTGCTGTTTTAGAAGAGTGGCCACTCAGGTCACAAGGAGCAGTGAGTGAATGTGACCTTTTCCCCACTATTTTGCATGAACATCTAAATATATCCAACTTGAATATCCACCTCTCATTATCTACTATTGGGTGGTCAGTGTCACTAATTGGATTTGATTTTGCTTCATAAAATAATAAGAAAAGTATTTCAAGTGTAGTGGATACAGGGAATGAAGGTTTGGGTACATGAACAGCACATCTGGAGAACAAGAACCCCTCATGTCTCACTGCCTTCTCTGTGCTATGCTCTGACCAGCCTACAACACAATCCACATGTTGATTTCAGATTGGGCAATACCAGAGAAGACGGCTATATAGTAAAGAGGAGGCTATAATTATAACAGAAGACTTTGCTCTGGGCTTCAAAATATATAAAGCAAAAACTCCTAAACTGCAATGAGATAAACAAAATCTCTCACTGTAATTGAGGTTTGAATGTTCTTCTCAGTAATGAATAGAACAACTATGTGTAATGGATGTTGAAGATTTACCTAATATTATCAGTCAACTTGATCTCGTTGACATTTGCAGCACACTCTAGCCAAGAGCATCAGAATACACATTCTTCCTTTTCTTTTTTTTTAAACTTTTTATCTTATATTGGGGTATATCTGATTAACAATGTCATGACAATTTCAAGTGAACGATGAAGGGACTCAGCCATATGTATGCATGTACCCATTCTTTCCCAAACTCCCCTCCCATCCAGGCTGCCACACAACGCTGAGCAGAGTTACACTATCACTGCATGGGCAATAGGCCCTTGTTGGTTGAATATACACTCTTTGTAAGTGTTCGCTAAGTGTTTACCAAGGTAGACCACTTTCTGGGCTGTAAAACATGTCTCATTATACTTAAAAAGATTTAAATCATAAACAGATAATTTAATTCCATTGTACTCAAAGTAAAAGTCAATAACAGAAAGATATCTGAAGACTCTCTAGATTTTTGAAAATATTTTCACGATATCAAAAGTAAAATTAGAAAATACTATTGAATTGAGGAAAATAAATATCAGAATCTGAGATGACACAGGTTTACTTAGGGAAAAATTTATAACAAAAACTATCATTTTAAGAAAGGGGTCAATCTCAAATCAAGAGCTGAAGCCTCCATCTTCAACTAAAAAAATTAAAGAGAGCAAAATAGAGACAGTACTCAAAGTAAGCAGTGGAAATAAAGATCAAAGTGAAAACTATTAAAATAGAAAACAGAAAACCAATACAGTAAATCAATGAAAGTGCAAGCTATTTCTTTGAGAAAAATCAGTGTTTGACAAACCGATCAAGAGAAAAGACAAACTACTAATATTGATATGGAAGAAAAGAGCTATCAGTATAGATTCTACATTTACTAGTCTTATAAGTAAATCTTACCTAAGATTTATACCAATAAATTCAACAAACTAGGTGAACTGGACAAATTCCTTGAAAAAGATAAACTACCAAAGCACATTATGCTTATTCTCTCTTATACTCACACAGATAAACTGGAGAATCCCATTTCCATTAAAGAAATTAAATGCGTAATTAAATGTCTCCCCACAAAGAAAACTCCAAATCCAGGTGGCTTCACCAGTGAATTCGATCACATGCTTAAGAAGGAAATAACTCTAGTTTTACCCAAAACATTCCTGAATGGACAAGAGGAAGGAATTAAAATGGTACTTCCCAAGTAATTCCTTGAGACTATAATTGCCTTTATAAGAAAAAGATAAAGACATCACAAGAAAACAATAGGCCTAAACACCTCATGAACATAGATGCCTAGATTCTAAACAAAATTTTAGCAAGTAGAATCCATCAAAACATTTAAAAGGATGATACATCTTGCCTACGTTAGACAAGAATTCTAAGATGGTCCTTAAGATTCTTGTTCCCTGGTGTTTGTGCTCTGTATAATTCCCCCTCCTTAAGTGGGGGCTAGATCTATGAATGTGTTGAGATTACAGTTCTTGAGTAAGTTAATATGTATTAACCATTTAATACACCCGTGGCTCAGATGGTAAAGAATCTGCCTGCTAATGCAGGAGACCCAGGTTTGATTCCTGGATCAGGAAGATTCCCCTGTTGAGAGTCATGGCAATTCACTCCAGTATTCTTGCATGGAGAATTCCCTGGACAGAAGAGCCTGGCGGGCTACAGTCTGGGGTCTCAAAGAGTTAGACATGATTGAGCGACTAACACACAGCCATTTAATTTAACCAGTTAACTTCTAAGTATTTACTTAAGAGAAGTGTATGCATTTGACCCTATTAAAACGTGTGCACTACTGTCCACAGTGGCTTTGCTTTTAATAGACAAAAACGGGAATGAGTCTAAGTGTCCATCAATAGGTGAATGGGTTCACAAATTGTGGTATGTCTGCAACAATGATACATGCCTGTGGGGGTGTGTGTGTGTGTGTGTGTTCAGTTGTGTTCAACTCTTTGTGTCCCCATGGTTGTAGCACACCAGGCTCTTCTGTCCATGGAATTATCTAGGCAAGAATACTGGCTTCTAAGTCCCTTCAGTCATGTCCGACTCTATATGACCCCATAGACGGCAGCCCACCAGGCTCCCCCGTCCCTGGGATTCTCCAGGCAAGAACACTGGAGTGGGTTGCCATTTCCTCCTCCAAGGGATCTTCCCAACCAAGGGATTAAACTTGTATCACATGCATCTCCTACATAGGCAGGCAGATTCTTTACCACTGAGCCACCTGGGAAGCCCATACCACACAGTAAAAAGGTTCACCGTGAATAAACTTTGAAAACAATATGCTAAGTGCAAGAAGCTGCTCACAAAAGATCACAAATTGTATGATTCCGATTATGAGATGTCTAAAATATGGAAATCCACAGAGACAAAAAGATTAGTGGCTGCTAAAGACTTGGGGCATGAGGGTGGAGAGTGACTGCAAACCGGTGTGGGGCTACTTTGGAGGGTGATAAAACGACCTAAAGTAGGTCATGGTGAGATTACACATATTTGTAAAAGTACTGAAAATCACTGAATTGTATACTTTAAAATGGTGAATTGTATGATGTAAAAATCGTAATCTCAGTGAAAGTGTTAATATTGCTTTCAGGAATTTTTATTGAAATTCAGACTATTTGGGAGCTCTGTTTATGTTTTTTGTTTGCTTTTATTTTCTTATTGGAGGATAATTGCTTCACAACATTGTGTTGGCCTCTGCCATACATCAACATGAATCAGCCACAGGTACACATGTGTCTCCTCCCTCTTGAACCTCCCTCTCATCTCCCACCCCATCCCACCCCTCTAGGTTGTCACAGAACACTGGGTTGAGTTCTCTGTGTCAAACGGCAAATTCCCATTGGCTATCTATTTTACATATTATTTGTAATTTCTCATAGCCACCCACTGAGCAAAATGGATATCACAGTCCTTATTTGATAGATTAAAAAAAAAAAAGAAGGCATTACTGTTTCTCTGGATATATCGCCAACCGGTGAGTCAAGAAGAGACCATGAGAAAAGCCTACACTGATGTGCTTCTACCCACGTCGTACTGTAGATAACTCGGTCCACATCCAGTGTTTACTTTCATATGTGGTTCCACTGCTGCTTCAAAGCCATGCTGCCTGGAGACCTGCCCAGCTGATGGACTCAGCAACTCTTCCCTCCTGACTCCTGCTGACAGGTGTAAAATAATCAAATATCCATGATGCTTGGAGTGGAGAAGAGGTCAGCCCAGGGTTCATTTAAGTATATTTGAATGGATCAATTAATGAGGCAGACCTAATATCTTGGACCCTACCAATTAAACGTCCGTTCCAGTTTCCAAGACTGTGTTATGGGACAGAAAATCCGAAACCTTAAGTCCAGATGGGTGGTCTGGAGAAAGGACCAGCTGTGCAGAGAAAATGACAGGACAAAAAGAAACAACGTCTAAGGTAGATAAGCCCGTGATGGCAAAAGTTACAGAATCAGGTCAATAAAATGTCAGCGTTTCAGCACAGAAAAAGTACAAATTAGGAGCTTAGAAATAACTTAACTTGATTAAATTAGAAGACTACAGGATAAGACCACACACAGCAAGTAAAAAATAAACTCAGATCTAATTATTGTTCTTTCAAATTATTTAGAGAATCGTTATAATTGGAAACAAAAATTCCATGCTGACAGAGGTGACAAGATTCGTCAGGAACTGCCACCCTAACACAAAACCACAGAGTTAAATAGAGCTTCTATTTATCACCACACTCCAAGACTATTATGAAGGCAAAACCTCAAGGCTGGAAAGAAATTAAGAACAAAGCAAGAAAAAGAAATAAATGAGGCTTTTCCCTCTACCTGAACCAAACAGAGAATAAAAAAGCAAGTTCTTTGCCCCAAAGCTATGCACACATAAGCCACTCATAGATGGTTCTGTGACTACTTTTCCAAGTATTTTGTTCTTAATTTAGGCACCTAGTAAAAACTGAGACATGTGCCTGTTTAAAATGGGGGAGGGGAAATATTCTGAACACTTTTAAATACTTGGATTATGTCTATTTCCGAATCAGCTTCCTTTGCTTTCTTTATACAAATATTAGAATTAAGAAATATGTTTATATATAGGAAAGAAGAAAGGAAAAGTTTAGAATTTCCTCCTTGGATATAAACAAAAAGAAAATCCTTCGCTCTGGCTTACAGAGCCAAGAGGAACAAAAAGTGGATTGTCGTATTTGGGGAGAAGTAACGTCCCTGAACTTGAGAAAACCTGCAGGAGCAGACTCTGGTGGATTCACTGTCATCTGATCGTGGACCTTGACAGGGCTTGCCTGACCCTGAGTAGACAGATCACGGCCAGTTTCAAGAACACAAAATCATATTTAAAATCACACTCTACATTGTAATCAAGGCAACACAGAGGCCGCAGTTAAAGTATTTTTTTACATACTCCAATTAAGCCGTTTCCCAAACACTCTCCTCCTCTGCGTGACTCCACACCTCGAAAGTGCCTCTGATTCAAGTCTCCACATGTGACTCGCAGCCAGAGACGACCCACAAGCCGCGTGCAAGCATCTCTTACAAATAAAAGTGGTGTTAGAAGAGACAGAACAAGTTGGGAGGGGTGGGTGAGAATCACAGAACTTTTCAACTTTCTCTAGAAAGGGAGGTGCAACAGACATGGCTCATAAACGGAGCTGCGCTTTCTATGATGGAGACCAGAAGCTGCAAACAACAGGAGCCTCAGGGATCTAGGTCCAGATCCACTCTGAGAAAGCGGAACGGAGCCCAGGAGGTACACGGAAACCATCAAGCCAGCAGTTTGCTGCTGCTGCTGCTAAGTCGCTTCAGTTGTGTCCAACTCTGTGCGACCCCATAGACGGCAGCCCACCAGGCTCCCCCGTCCCTGGGATTCTCCAGGCAAGAACACTGGAGTGGGTTGCCATTTCCTTCTCTAATGCATGAAAGTGAAAAGTGAAAGTGAAGTCGCTCAGTCGTGTCAGATTCTTAGTGACCCCATGGACTGCAACCTACTAGGCTCCTCCGCCCATGGGATTTTCCAGGCAAGAGTACTGGAGTGGGTGGCCATTGCCTTCTCCGAAGCCAGCAGTTTACGAGAGCATAACTGCTCTCCGCTCTACCTCATGGTGCAGCCATTTAGATATATAAGCCTAAAACCTTCCTCACACATCACCCTTCCTCTGCTGCTCTTGGCCTGTGGTCTTAGTCCCTTCCCTGAGTGTGACTAACTGAGAACATTCTTACTGGCTGTACTGTCTGCTGTTTCTCTCTCTTGGTGGGGGAGTGGTGGCGGGTATTTCTGAGTTCTGGCCTGTATTAGATGGTGTGGTGCCTGGGGATGAAAACCATTGTGGATCTTATAGAACAAAGTCCCTATTTACTTGTCCCTGAATAAGTAGTTGAAAATGATTACATCTGCAGAGGGAATTTGCCACATTCTACCTGGTCCAGGAATCAGATGTGAACTGTTAGAAGCCAGAGAGAGAGAAGAATTGAGTATTTCTTACTTTAAAAAATAGCAACAATTCTTACAGTTACAGAATATGGAAACCCTGATTGAGTATACTTAAATTATTATAAGACATGACTGACAAATACCAAGAAATCTATGTTCTTTTGGTAATCCGATATACAACTTGATTCATTGATTTGTTGATTTGTTTTATAACCATTTTATTTCTTGATAGGATAACTTTTTAAGTTCAGAGGAAGCTTGAGAGTGGGTCAAGCATTATGCAGGAAAGATGAAATTAAGACTAGAAGGGTTAAATATAAGATGGGCCGGTTTGCAAGGATACACAAAAAGTACCACAGAGTCCTTCTCTTTCTAAGGAAGGACTCTTTATGATACCTAAATCAGGGCTCTCATCTTGCTTCCTCTCCCATCACAGGAGGGACAGTTGACAGTGTACCCGGAGGAGAGGCGGCCTCTTGAAAAGTACTGAGATGCCTGAGCATACTGGGGGAGAGCAAATTACTATAAAATAAAGTTAATGAACACTCTATAAGAAGGAGCTGAACTTTGATGAAGAGAGAAATCACGGAATGCCTTGACACTAATATAAAAAAGTGGGCGGGCAATTCAAGACTAATGAAGAAGACCACAAAGAGGGGAGATAGTCTGGGGAAAAGAGCATGTTCTCTGAATCACAACTGACAAGAGAGGAACCCCTGGCGAGGATGGACTGCAGCCACAGGACCGCAGAGCATAGCAGCTGCACTCCAGAGGCCACATAGCTGTGCTTAAGGGCAGACATCCTCAATACAGCATCCCTGATCCATGAGATGGGTCATCGTCTACTAATCCTCCTGCTGTCTTCCCAACGTTCTGATTACAGAAGTCTTCTGTATATTACAAGTTACTGCTCAGAAAAGATGTTCTCCACCTAGAAAAATCAGATGCTACTGTAGCCTACAAATCTAGTGCATTCTCAAGAATGTCAACCTAACAAAGCTTTTCCTTCTTGGAATGTGCTAGACATCATGTTGGTACCAAACAAAAGTACATATGACATAGCCAGAAACTTTCATTCATAAGAAATCTCAAGGCCAAGCATTTTTATGAATATGCCAACAGATCTTAACCTGTGTGTCTGACCCTAAAGAAATTATGGTGAATCAGGAAAAGTGGCTATCAATAGAGCAGGTGTGATGCTTTCTGCAGAAGCTGTGTCACAGAGAAAACAGAGGATTTACTCATCAGTCAATTATCTCTTATAAGAAAAATGTTTTTTTTTCTTTTTAAATAAGCTTATACCCAACATCATCCTTCCCGTCCCTGTCCCCTGCCCCTGCATCTGAACACACTGGCATGCATGCATGCTCAGTCGCATCCAACTCTCTGCGACCTCATGGCCTGTAGATCACTAGGCTCCTCTGTCCATGAGATTCTCCAGACAAGAGTACTGGAGTGGATTGCAGTGCTTTTCCCTAGGGGATCTTCCCAACCCAAGGATCGAACCCACATCTCCTGTGTCTCCTGCATTGCAGGCGGATTCTTAACCACTGAGCCACTGGGGGGAGTCACTGGGGAAGTCCTGAATGCACTGGCAAGGAGCTCAATTCCAGTGACTGCTGCAATTCCTCTCTGATTTCCTTAAGTTCCAGAGGTCCATGCATCACCAAACACCAGAGACTGGCTTGGAAAGGGCTCTGACACCCCTGTTATTATCACTGAGTCGCTAAGAGTCTCCCTTTGCCCGGCCCTCTAGGTCTGGCTTGGAAAGGGCTCTGACACCCCTGTTATGATCACTGAGGCGCTAAGAGTCGCCCTCTGCCTGGCCCTCTAGGTCTGGCTTGGAAAGGGCTCTGACACCCCTGTTATGATCACTGAGGCGCTAAGAGTCGCCCTCTGCCTGGCCCTCTAGGTCTGGCTTGGAAAGGGCTCTGACACCCCTGTTATGATCACTGAGGCGCTAAGAGTCGCCCTCTGCCTGGCCCTCTAGGTCTGGCTTGGAAAGGGCTCTGACACCCCTGTTATGATCACTGAGGCGCTAAGAGTCGCCCTCTGCCTGGCCCTCTAGGTCTGGCTTGGAAAGGGCTCTGACACCCCTGTTATGATCACTGAGGCGCTAAGAGTCGCCCTCTGCCTGGCCCTCTAGGTCTGGCTTGGAAAGGGCTCTGACACCCCTGTTATGATCACTGAAGCGCTAAGAGGCGCCCTCTGCCTGGCCCTCTGGGTCTGGCAGCTCTATCACTTCTCAGCCATGGTGGAAGCTCTGGAGGTCTTTGGAAAGCCTGCGAGGCTGTGCAGAGGCGGGGCTGCTGAACACATGGATCTCTTACCCCATATGAGGTCCTACACTCCCTCAGTCCACCTAGGAGACCTCTGCCTTTCATCTCTCTCCAGCCTGAGCGGGGACAGCTTCTTCTACTGGCCATCAAAAGCATTTATCCCTAACTTCCTCACTTTAATAAACCAGTTGCAAAGATAGGAAGGGTGGTTGTATTTAAACAGTGCTGGCTTTGAGGTCTAAAAATTCTGAGATCAGAACAAAGCCTAAGTCCTCAGAAGGAGTCTAGTTACCTTATCGATCCAGGGGTGGGGATAAGGAGGGTGTGTGGAAGTTGTTGTACAGAGAGAAAACGTGGGCAGGACAAATTAGTTTATCAATAAATGACTCCCTACATTAGATCCTGCTCTGCCCAATTATGCAACCCCAGATAAGGCTCAGATCTTATCTGCTTCTCTGTTTTCTTGTTTGTTTTAAGGAGGAATCAAAACTCCTGCCCTTTCCTTGGGATATAATGTCTTTGGCTTCTGTGCTATTGACTCTGACTTTCTGGTTTAAAGTCTATGGGATTTTAATAGCATTAATTTAAAAGTCAACAGTGTATGAACCATGGGGAAAGACGATTGACTTTATATGACCATCATAGTTCTGATTATGAACTGAATTGCTGAACTCTCACTGTGAGCTGGGCAAAGCGATCTCTTGTATGCCTCTCCTGATCAGGACTGCTCTATGTTGCCCAAGTCAACCCACCTCATACACATCCATGAAGAAGCCAGGAGAAAGAGTGAGGAATGACTGCTGCAGGTCTCTTTGTAGAGATATTAGTGTCTCAGTATTAACAAAAGTGAGACATGAAATTGATGCATGTTTTAAATAGATGGGAATACATTTCAAATTATATCAAGTTAGATCTTTATAAGTGGAAGACAACATTACAGTCAAGGAAATGTGTATCAGAAAAGCAGAACATTTAAAAAATAGCTGTATTAATAATCAGGTGAAAGTTGAAAAATAATGTGAAGTTTGATGTTTATATTAAGTTGACATTCTTGCAACTTAATCTGCTCACAGTCTTCTGAGAAGTAAGACATAGGCCAGTTCTAATACAAGGTGTGGGAAAGCACTTAAAAATAATCAGAAATGGTTCATGATGAGAGACTTCTGAAAGCAATTAAGAGAGGAAACTGTGGGATCAAAGCTTGGAGGGAAAAAAGTAGGGAGGGTATGAATGAAAAGGTGGTCTCACAAATGAAGAGAGGGTAATATGTCAACATAGAGGGTAGGAGGAACAGAAGTTTAAAAGTCAGACAGTTACTGCCCTGTGAGTTCGTGTTCCAAGGACCAGTTGCAATAGCAAACACATAAAAAATAAGAGAGGACCAAAGAATCAAGAATAATCTCAACTCACATAAGCAGAGGGTGAAATCAAAAAAGATGAACATTCCTACAGGTAGGAATTAGAAGAAAAACTAACACATAAGAAAAAGCTCATGAATTAAAGCAGGTAATATAAATTCTTTGTCAGTTCAGGCAGATTTAGTTTGACCCAAGCTTGTATATATCCTGGGCCATAAAATAAAAGTATAACCTTTAAAGAGATTAAAATTTTATGGACTCTATGGGAGAGGGAGAGGGTGGGAAGATTTGGGAGAATGGCATTGAAACATGTAAAATATCATGTAAGAAACGAGTTGCCAGTCCAGGTTCGATGCACGATACTGGATGCTTGGGGCTGGTGCACTGGGACGACCCAGAGGGATGGTATGGGGAGGGAGGAGGGAGGAGGGTTCAGGATGGGGAACACATGTATACCTGTGGCAGATTCATTTTGATATTTGCCAAAACTAATACAATTATGTAAAGTTTAAAAATAAAAAAAATTTTTAAAAAAGAGATTAAAATGATTTAAGGCTAAGTGAAAGACATACTCTATGCTTATTTTTTGTTTAAAAATTGTGCTATAATTTTGTATGAAGTACCTCCAAATCTTCTAAAAATTTTGCTTGGAAAAGATGGCCCCAAAATCACTTAATATTTCCAAGGAAAAAGGTTATAAATAATTAATATAGCATTATATAAGTGTTTTATGGAATTAGCTCCAAATTAGCCTAAATATTTTAAATATTTTTTCTTAGAATTCCACAGTATTTTAAATTATTTTTCCACAGTATTTTAAATTATTTTATAATTTTAAAATAAATAATGCATATCGTACATATTCTGATTTAATATTAGAATCATTTAAAAATATCTGATTACTATTCAATCAAAAATAAAGTATGCATTGTTTCCATGTCTCTGTGAAGTGGTAGTCTTCTAAGGCTATTCTGCTTTTCAGATCACTTAAAGATTTGTGTGTGCATGTGTGGGTGCTCAGTTGTGTCCAACTCTTTGCAACCCCATGGACAGTAGCCCTCCAGGCTCCTCTGTCCATGGGATTTCCCAGGCAAGACTGGAGTGGGTTACCATTTCCTCCTCCAGAGGATCTTCTCTACCTGGGGTTTGAACCCCCATCTCCTGCATTGGCCAGCACATTCTTTATCACTGCGCCACCTAGGAAGCCCCTACAAGAGATTTAACAGATGTTAAAGCCAGAAACCTGTTGTTTATCATGGTTAGTTATCATTTACTAGTAAGAAACCCTCATAATTCATTAAGTAGCAACCAAACTGGTACATGTTCCATCACAATAAACTCAGAATTAATGCAAGCCTGCATCTCCCTGAAGAAACAGCATTAGAAAAGACACACACGCCAGCGTTTTGTACAAATACAGCGTCAGCAATTCCTTCTCTCTTTTTCAATCATAGTTTGAAAATTCAGCAGAAGAAAGAAAATGCTAGGGACCCTGGTGCTTTTTTTCCCCCAGTGTGAGAGCAACAATCAATAAAGCAATAGTGCTCAGCTACATTTTAGTACTTGTTGCTTCTCATTCAAAAGAAAATTTGCATAAAGTTAATACCTATATTGAGTAACTTTTATGTTACTATTTAAAACATCCCCTCCTTCAAGGCAAGAAGAACAGGTCTGGGGATGCATGGGTATCAAAAGAAGACATCTAACAGCAAATCAGTAAAGCAGTGACTGCTGACCTGTGAGAATGAAATGAGAAGAATTCTGAGACACGGCATATTATATTTAAGTATTTGGTAAGATTGTTCATACATATATGCTCAAGAAAGTATGATAAACCTAGGGTCACTTGTTCATTTCTTAAGCAGTCATGTAACTGATTTGAAACTTTCAAACTGAGCCATGTTCGGAATTACCATAACCTTAACTTGGATCAGAGTTAAGTGTATGTCTGAAACTTTTATACATACATCAAACGATTCTAAGAATTGGCCTCGCCTATAAAATGAGCCTCAGTGGTAATTGTGCCTTGAAGCTGTGTATGGGCCCAAATACTGATTTAATCTAAGGGGGCTATA
>NW_011495078.1:5512976-5574255 GCF_000754665.1 Bison bison bison | reverse complement strand
AAAAAAAAAAAAAAGGCAATAATGGTGGTTACTCTTCATCCATTTCTGTGTTTGAACAAGAGGAGAAATTTGTGGGGCAGCTAATATCCTTCCTAAGGCACATTCTACAGATCAACAGAGGACTTTGTCCCCTGGATCTTTTCATTCAGAGCCTTTCAGGAGCTGTGAATTCCCTTTAAAAGCACCTATCAGCATGAATAAACTGATAAAAGCAGACGTGTGAAATGCCTTTCACTTAACTAACAGGCATGACTCCAAGTTCTAGAACCCCCAGGACTTTCATCTGAAACCTAACCCAGGATGCTGGTCAACATGGTTTGATAGAAGGTCCTTTCCTAATGTTACAAGATCTCTGGCCTATTGTGAAGTGATAGTTGATGGAAAGCTTTGTCAGACATAATCCATTTCTGTAAGTCTTTCAGATGAGCTCTTGTGAGTGTGGCATTCCATTTTGTACAAAGAAAAAAAAATCAGATTAATAAATCCATTTGGCCTCCTCAGAATATTTACTCATTTGTTCATTCATCAGCTGCCACTCTGGGGGATAAGAGGGTGACAAGTTATACCCCACACCTTAGAAGCCTGGTAAAGACATCATGCCTATAGCCAGGTTTTAAAAAAAAAAAAAAATGGGAAAAACTAAAAGGCCTGTAGGAAGATACTGCCAAGTTGACAGTAGTGGAATATCTCAATTATTGATGGGTCAAGAGGGTAGAAGTATTAGTAAAGACACAAAACTTGTAAAGTGAATAAAAAACTTATTGGAAGGAATTTACCTAGAACCTTGCAGAGAAAATATGTATTTTTTCTCAAGCACACATGGAATTTTGTCAACTGTCAAACAAGTTCATAAGTCTCAGTAAAGGACTTATGTCACAAAGAAAAATAAGATAACACTAAGAAAAGTAAATTTAACATCCCCGTACACTTGAAAAATCTGACACTTTTACATAATTTATAAAAACAGAAGTAAAAAATAATAATGAACATAATTATTAACACTTGTAGGGTCCAAAGTAGTATTTCAATGGTTAGATCTTTAAATTTTTATGACAGAAAAGGCATGATGGGATAGATATCTTAATAAAGCGTATGTGCAATACAGAGAATCAAGAAAAGCAAAAAACTCTTGGCCCTTCAAGAAAGCTAGTAAAATGTATAATCTTCTGGTGAGAATGGCAACTATTAACTTCAGGCAGAAATAGCCCATGCCATTAATGAAAAGAGAGAGACAACCGCAGGTAAAGAGACTAAAAGGATAATAAGACTATTACGGACACATCTATACCAACAAACTGGAAAATGGTCTAAATGGACAAGTTATTAGAAAGATACACTTTTTCAAAATGGATTCAAGGAGAAATAGAAAGCCTGAAGCATTCTCGCTTATTTGAAAAACTTTCTTAAGTAATTTAAAATCTTTGCTCAAGAAAAAAAACATTTGGCCTAAATGGTTTTATAGGATTTTTCCATATTATCCTACTTTTATATAAATTCTTCCAGAAAATAGGAGTCACTATAACCTGAGGCTTGTATCTGTTGTTTTGACCCCAAAGCAGACAGGACAGGGCATGGTAAAAGTTCGGAATGGTCTCTCTTAGGAATATGGAAGAAAAATTCCTAAATAATGTATTAGTAAACCACATTGAGCCATGAAATTAAAAAGAAAAAAAAAAAAGATAACCAAACTGAGTTTATACGGGGAAAGCAAAGAGGGAGGTTTTAAACAAGGAAAAAAATTAATATGATTCACATTAAGAGATCAAAACAAAAACCACACATGTATCTCAATAGATGGAGAAAATCTATTTGATGCAATAGCATCCATTCTTGGCACAAAACTGTTATAAAATAAGAAATAAGAGATCCTCTAACAAGATAATTGCACCCACAAATAACCTGCAAGCAAATATAATTCCTAATGATGAACATTTTGAAGCATTCCCTTTAAAGTCAGATTTCAAATGACACTGACTTCTGTAAATTAGAAATCATCAGAAAGACAATGGAAGACAAATTGAGAGATATTTATAATATGCATAACCAAAAATATATATTAGTGTCTATAATGTAAAAAAGAATCCAAAATATCACTAAGGAAAAAACAACCATAAAGAAACCCAATAGCAATGGGCACGAACAACCTTCCCTACAAATGACCACCAATACATATAAAAGATTCTCCAACATGTCAGTAATCACTGAAATGTAAGACAAGTGGGCACTATTCCACACCACTTAGACTACAAAACTTATGAAGTTTGACAGTATTAAGGTTCACAGTGTACAGACCAAAGGAAATACTAGCAGTGTTGGAAATAGGATTTGCCATCACTTTGGAACACAATTTGACTTACACTTTTAACGTTTACTTACCTTAGAACCCAGCAAGTTTTCAGAGAAACACTTGCACACGTGTATGAGACAGGTATATGCGTCTTTATGACCTTGAGAGCAAAGAAAAAAAAAAAAAGAGGAAGCAACACAAAGATTTTTTAACACCTCAGTGGGTAAGTTGGAGCATGTTCACATCCTCTGAAGTTTTACATAATAACCAAAAGCCCAAGAAATCCATTGTTTAACATAATTTTTCTCCTCTTGGAAGTGCCGGCTCTGACCTGCAGGTGCAGAGCGACAGATGCTGCAAAGGAAACCTTGAGCCTTGCTAATCAGAGTGTGAGCACAGGTAGCACCGAGGGGCCATCTCAGAGCGCAGTAAAAGTGCAAAACCTCTGGTCTCATCTCAGACCTACTGGGTCATGGTCTGTATTTAACAAGACTCTATGCACGTTAAAATTTGAGGAAGTCCTGCCCTACAGTAGCTGTATTCATTATTCACTAGAGTATTAAAGAGCAGAGACATCACTTTGCCCACAAAGGTCTGTATCATCAAAGCTATGGTTTTTTCCAGGAGTCACGTACAGATGTGGGACTTGGACCGTAAAGAAGGCTGAGCACCAAAGAATTGATGCCTTCAAACTGTGGTGCTGGAGGAGACTCTTGAAAGTTCCCTGGACTGCAAGGAGTCAATCCTAAAGGAAATTAACCCTGAATATTCATTGGAAGGACTGATGCTGAAGCTGAAGCTCCAATAATTTGGCACCTGATGTGAAGAGCCAACTCATTGCAAAAGACCCTGATGCTGGGAAGGATTGAGGGCAGGAGGAGAAGAGGGCGACAGAGGCTGAGATGGTTGGATGGCATCATGCCTCAATGGACATGAGTTTGAACAAACTCTGGGAGATCGTGAAGGACAGGGAAGCCTGGAGTGCTGCAGTCCATGGGGTCGCAAAGAGCAGCTGAACAACCACAACGATCTGCCGCTCACACCTCCATGACGTTGAAGTACTGCTTTCCTCAGTTCTAACATTATCCAGATACACGTGAATGTAGGCCACACTGCCCGAGTTTCTGCTCTGTGCCCGGCACTTACCAACTGCTAAGGACCCAAACAAAATACTCTTGGACTTCAGCCTCAAAAGAGCTCACGGATTCATTTATAAACACACACACACATACAGACTTGCACAAGTTTTATAAAATGGCGTGACCAAATTGCTTTCTTTTATACTTTTCTAATGTTATGGTAATTTTCATAATGTTCATATAATTGTGCATATATCCATTTTAATCTCATCTTCGATCTTACTTCCCTATGATAAATAGTGACCGTGACTTCCTTCTATGCTCACTCAGTCATGTTCAACTGTTTTGCAACCCTATGGGCTGTAGCCCACCAGGCTCCTCTGTCCATGGAATTCTCCAGGCAAGAATACTGGAGTGGATTGCCATGTCCTTCTCCAGGGGATCTTCCCGACCCAGGGATCGAACCCGTGTCTCTTGTGTCTCCTGCATTGGCAGGTGGGGCCTTTACCTCTGTGCCACCTGGGAAGCTCCCTTCTAGGGATACAAGATACTCCCTTCTAGTAATACAAAACGTGTACAAAGTTTGCATCACGTTATATTCAAAAAATTGAAGCGCTTGGGTAATAACTAAGCTTCGGCACTCAAGCTTGGAATAGAGCATAATTTTTCATTGGATCTTCTGGCTGCCCCTGATCCAGCTGACCTTTGAGTTGATTTCAGGATGAGTAGCTCTGGCACTCATTCAGGCAATTTTTGAAAGAGGCCAGTAGTATTCCTACTAATAGTATAATATATATTAGCACGTGTATGTGTGCTCAGTCATGTCCGACTCTTTGAGACACCATAGACTGTAGCCTGCCAGGCTCCTCTGTCCATGGAATTTTCCAGGCAAGAATACTGGAGTGGGTAGCCATTTCGTTCTCCAGGGGATCTTGCCGACCCAGGATCAAAGTCGCCGTCTCTACCACTGTGACACCCAGGAAGTCCTATAATACACATTAATAATTACTCTTAAGAGTGTCTAGCATGTTTCCATTCTACATAGAAGTGTGCTGGCTCCAACAGTTACACATCCTCATGGATACAGTTGTGTTATGTCAGACTCAGCCCCCAGGAGTGTGTTACCACCTGTGACTTGCATGGTAAATGGCTCTTGGTAAGATTCTGAACCAAGAAATGCAAATATACCTCATTTTACACAGGAGCTGCATTTGTAGAAAACCCACCATTAGAGACACATCAAAAATATAAGACATAAAAACAGAGTTTTAGACTCAGATGATTTAAAGCAGATTTTGAAAACAAATAAGACTTATCAGATTATCTGATAAGACAGAAATTTGTGCAAAACTCTGAGTAATCTGTTGGTGTGTAATACGCACTTGACCTTTTCACAATGCCTAATACCCTTGGCTTCTATCTGTCTGCATCAGAACCACCCCCCCCAGTTCATGGGGACAATAAAAATCCTAGCCCCTCCGCCCCACCCCCTACCCCCAGAAAGTTCCCGAGAAGCGAAATCCTGCAGGAGGCAGCACGTCCCCACTCAGACCACAGCTATGCACTCGGTTCCAGGGGAAGTCCCCACCTTTGACCCCGCATTGCCTTTGAAAAGAAGCCTATTGTCCCAGAGCCCACAATAAATGGACATTTACCTCCATCGTGTCTGTGTTTCCTTTTCCCTGAACCCACTGATGGGTTCCTACCAGCCAGCAAGGGCAGTGATTTTAAATATTTAGAAATTTTACAAGCCAACTGAAGTCACGTTGATAGTCTCAATCGACCACGGTGGGAATATTTGGACAACAGAAATTGGCTAACGCTACAGAAGTCAGGGCTTGCTGTTTTGTTGGGGGAGGGCCAGTGGGTAAATATTTAACAGTACATCCCAGATTTTATATGAAGGACCTTTGGCAACTTCCTCTTAGGCACAGTTTTGCCGTCAATTTCAAGTTCCCTGTATTTGCAGCACAGACACTGACTCTTCTGACCGCCAACGCTGGGGGATATTACTTCCGACTGAGCCAGGCCAGTTTTCAATACACAATGTCAGAAGCCACCAGACACCTGCTTGGCTTTCATGACTGAAAAACTTACTGTTCATTTCAAGGTCTGAAAACTGACTATTGCTCACTTGTCCGTGGCACTGACGGAGAAGGAGTTGTAACAAAACACACACAGCTTCCATCACAGGCGGAGAAAGTGTTTGCTTTTTAATCTGTGAGTGGCGAGGAGGCTTCTCAGTGAAGGTAGAACTTAAAACAGGGGAAGCACAGAGAGGCTGGAAAAGCTTCCTCCTGCGAGGTTGGCCCAGCAGCTTGGGTTCCAGCCCCAGTAGCCGGCAGGGCGAGGTCAACGCCCATGTAGCCACTCAGGGTGACAATGAGACTTTGATTCCACAGAGCTAATCTGACCGAGGCAATAAGGGGTTTGCTCAGAGACTCGGGCACACTGAGGGAGGAGAGGCCAGGACACACCTGTCTCTCACCTTGACCGCAGGAATGGCCATGGGCGGGGTGGCATAGGGGCCCTCCCCGGGTGGGGCAGGCAGGAAAGAGGACAGGTGACAGGGAGCCAGAGGGGGCGGGCAGCGTCCTGCCTCCCAGGGACTGGATCTGCCAGGCTGCTGGGGGCATCTGGTTGAAGATGTTTGTTGAAGCTGCTAGAAAGGCCCTGATGCTGGGAAAGATGGAGGGCAGGAGGAGAAGGGGGTGAGAGAGGATGAGATGGTTGGATGGCATCACTGACTTGATGGCCATGAATTTGAGCAAGCTCCGGGAGATGGTGAAGGACAGGGAAGGACGGAGTGCTGCTGTCCATGGGGATGCAAAGAGCGGGACTCGACTTAGGGACTGAACAACGACAGAAATGAACAAGGCTGTGTATCACGGGGAGCTCGACCTAGCACGCTGCGATGACCTAGAGGGTGGGGTGGGGGCAGCAGGAAGGAGGCTCAAGAGGGCGAGTACACTTACAGCTGACTGGGGAAGACCCCCTGGAGAAGGAAATCCCTACCCACTTCAGGGTTCTTGCCAGGAAAATCCCATGGACAGAGGACCCTGGAGAGCTACAGTCCACGGGGTCACAAAGAGTCAGACACAACTTAGCACTAAGTAACAACAACAATGGCTGAAACCAATACAACGTTGTAAAGCAATTATTCTCCAATTAAAATTTTTTTAAAAAAGAAATATATCTAGTAAAAAAAAATCTACAGTGGTAGCAATAAAAATTGGAAAAAAAAAAACTAAGCCAAGTGAAAATTATTGATTCAGCAGATATCTGGAGTTCCATTTCAATCAGAAACACCCTTTACTGGGACTGTCTAGATACCCAGCTCTGAGTTTGTGAATTTCTGTAAAGCTAGTCGTTCCCTAACTGTAGTGCAGGGAACTGGCCCCTGGGAACCTTAAATAAAATGATTCCTGAGCCTGAACCCCACGGTCTTCATGCTCAGAGCTGGGTGGAGTCTGTGGAGCTGAATTTTTTAACTTTTTTTGTTTGTTGTTTAGTCGTGTCTGACTCTTTGCGATCCCATGGACTGTAGACCTCCAGGCTCCTCTGTCCTTTGGATTGCCCAGGCAAGAACACTGGAGTGGGTTGCCATTTCCTTCTCCAGGGGATCTTCCCAACCGAGGCATCAAACCCACGTCTCCTGCATTGCAGGTGGATTCTTTACCACTGCGCCACCACCAGGGAAGCCCTCAAATTTCTAACTCCTCTGCCTCTAATGCATCAAGTGTGATGGGCTAACCTCTTTATTTCTGAGCAAAAAAGTAAAAGATTGCCTCTATTCTGTAAGAAATTCACATTCCCATGATCTAATCAGGTTTGTACATCAATTCTGATGAAAACAGTTTGCACACTTCCCAACTGCTCTTCTCAAATAATTCTTAAGAATAACCTTAACAAGTGATTAAGTCAGATCTTAAAGGTTTAACATTTTGCAGAGAGAAATATTACCTGGGAGGAGGAGGGACCCGCGAGTTCAATTAACAAAATGTTACAAATGATTTCCCTTTGTGATGGGTAAGCCAGCAAATCCATTACAGCCAGGTTTTGTAACAAGGAATAAAATGAGCTAGGTGCTTCACTATTTTGAAGGGCATATTATTTTAGGCAAGATAAAATGTGACAAAGACGATGTAAACATGTGTCCCCACTCTGCATTCCTTACTCGGGGCCACAAACCCACAAACCTGACCTTCAAATGCTGTCTACACGACAATGACGTAATCCAGTGACAAGGGCAAAAATGCTCTGTTCCTTTTTAACCTAAAACAATAGTTTATCTAGTTGTTCATTCTCTCCCTGAACGGATTGGCTCTGGCATTGTTTCAAAGCAGTAAGAGCAGAGTTGGAGCAGAAAAGCACTGTGTTCAGTGTGGAACTTGCAGAGCAATAAATTCACCAAAGGCATAGAGAAGTCTATGTCTTGTACCAAAAAAAAAAAGAAGAAAAGAAGTAGATCCCCAGTATCAAGTTCATGAGGTCTTAATTTTTAATCCTGCTTTTCAGTTTCCTAAAGTTATTTATGTCCAAGAAGAAGATAAGATTTTTTTCCCCTAACTCTGAGGCAAGTGAATTATTTAATTTTAGTACGAATGAGCCGTGTCCTTGACCGACAGTCTCTAGGTAGAAGGACTAGCATGTAAAGTGTGGGAGGGCGGCTCCTAAGGACAGGGGACCCTTGTCCTAACTGAAATGTCAGCGGGTAACCAGGTCATCACGATGATTACCGAGGGTATGAATTAAGTGACATTTTATGCCGCGGATAACTATAATTTCAATATTCATTTTCTACTGCCTTGTATCCCAGGCACTTGAAACTGTATTTCATGGCTTCACTCGAATTATACTCTGACTACCTAAAACAATTAAGACCATACAAAAGATGTTTAATATTTGAAATCATACTGAAGGTGATTGTCCTTAACTAAAACCGTCACTCTGTCCATTTTTATGGCTACTGATCTTTAAGCTCCCAGTGGCTTGGCAACTGCTTGCCTTAAGAAAATATATTAGCAGGTAAAACGTAGCTTAACAATAAGTGATGAGGAGAATCGAGGATAGAGATTCTCAAAACTGCGAAAGTGTGAAATTCACCCTGTAGGTTTTGAGAAGCCATTGTCTTTGGGGCAGTGATGAGTTTTATGGAGAAAAAGGAATGAGTAAGATTCCCTGGGATGAAGCACGGATGTATAAGAGTCAGGGTGAGGTACAGGGTGGGAGGGGAGGGGATGGATGGTCACGTAAGATTCAAGGGCAGGGAGAGCTCAGGAGCAAAAGAAGGAAACGATGCAATTCTCCAACCTGTCCCCAGGCCGAAAGACCTGCAGCAAATGGATCTTTTCACGTTATCAGTGTCAAGATGACTGCATCGATTAATGTGTCCTTATGGAAAGAATAGGGTGGTTGAAATGAGGGTTGCACAAAGGTGATGAAACCGAACAGGAAGAAAGGGTGGCGATAAGAAGGGAAGGAAGGTCTGTAATCATTTGGCAGGTGATATTGTTCAACTTAGTCACTGACTGAAGGAGGGGATGATGCGGAGGTGACTCCAAGGTTTACAGCCTGGAAACCAGGTACCCAGCTGTTTCCACAGATGCTTATGAGAGAAATGCCCAATTCCAACTAACCAGCTTAACCAAGATGAAGCTCTCTACAGATGAAACATCTATAAGCATGTTGGTTTAGTCTCTCAGTCGAGTCCGACTCTTGCAACCCCATGGACTGTAGCCCACCAGGCTCCTCTGTCCATGGGATTTTCCAGGCAAGAATACTGGAGTGGGTTGCCATTTCCTACTTCAAAAACAAAAAAGTAGTAAGTGAAAGTTGCTCGGTTGTGTCTGACTCTTTGAAACCCCAAGGACTATACAGTCCATGGAATTCTCCAGGCCAAAATACTGGAGTGGTAGCCTTTCTCTTCTCCTGGGGATCTTTCCAACCCAGGGATCAAACCAAGGTCTCCCAGGATGCAGGCAACTTCAAAAGCAGAATGACTCTTCCTTAGCAATAAAAGCTAAGTCCCGAACTTACACATCTCTCCTACACAATGCATGTGCTCCCTTGCTCTCTGGGTGCAGACCCAAGCCCTTGATGTGGAATAAAGAGTGCAGCCTTGCCCTCCTTTCTCCAGCCTCACCACCCTGCCCCTTGCTGTCTAAACACCAGCCTCACTGGTCTTCTGTTTGTCAAAATGGCTTTGCCAATTTCCCTGCCATGAACTTACCAGCAGCATCTACCCCAAACACTTCACCTGGTTACTTCTGGACCTGAACTCACTTCTTAACTCCTGTTCCGGTCGCCTGCCCAGAGAATACTTTCTTGAGGCCCCACACCCTTGCGAGGTTCCTTGGAAATATTCTCATAGAACCCCATCCTCTCCTTGAGAGTAACTTTTGTGACAACACTTTCGACGGGAATATTATTCAGCGTTAGACTTTAAAAACCCACAGGGAAAGGGCTGTGTCTGTTTAGCTCTCCGATCGATCCCCCAGCGCATAACGTGTTGTTATTGCTCAGTTGCCAGGTCATGTTCAATTCTTTGTGACCCCAAGGACTGCAGCCCACCAGGCTCCTCTGTCTTTGGAATTCTCCAGGCAAGAGTACTGGAGGGGGTTGCCATTCCCTTCTCCAGGGGATCTTCCCAACCCAGGGATCAAACCTAGAGGGTGGGGAGGGGGTCTCCCACATTGTGGTGGACTCTTTACTATCTGAGCCACCAGTGGCTCAGCACAAAACACAGTAGGTGCTCAATAAACGTTTTAAGTAAAGAGTGAATGAATGAATGAAAAAAAAGAGTACTGAGGAAGATATGCCTCCTATTACCATGAGTTCATCCTTGCCATTTGGGAAAAACCCTCCCCCAGCCAACACCCCTCCACCGTAGTAGACTAAGACGCCTTGGCTCCTCATCCTGCCCGAGGCTTGGCCGTGCTGCAAGAGACACTTCGGGAGCTGTCACTGGTTGCTGTCTTTGCTATCCAGAAGGAATTGTGCCAGCTTCGGGATGCCAGCTCTGATTAATTTTTCTTGATTCTGGGCTTCCCTCGGAGGAAGGAGGAAAGGGGTTTGTTGGTTCGTCCTACCGCCGTGGAAGTGAAAATAAATAGTTTTCATTTATTAGAGATCACGTCTACCAAATAGCACTTAGAACTCTGCGATACTGTCTCATTATAACCTAACATTGCAGTTTCCAGAGAAGCCATCACTGTCTTCTTCTTCATTTGGCTCCTACCATGACCACACAGCTTTTCAAAAACTCTTGACATTCTGGTTTCCAAACTCCACTTGGAACTCCATCAGAGCCCTCCCTCCCAGCGGTTCCAACTCTCAGTTAGAGAATTAAGGCATGAAACACATGGAAATACAATGTTCCAATCCATCTAATTAATGCATTAAGTCCCTCATTTGCATAGTACAAATTTCCCTTTATGCTCTCAGTTGCTTGGCAATTGCTTGCCTCAAGAAAATATATTAGCAGTTAAAATGCTGCTTAACAATAAGAGAAACAACAAAGACATCAGACCTATTGCAAAGAGTGCTAGTTCAGAGAGGAAAGGGAAGATCCATCATGCAGAAGGATTTCAAATCTTAAAGTAGCTGAATCACCCAATTTTGGAAAATAATTTAACTATAGTAAGTAACATATATTACTTTGGCAGGCTGGAGGGACGTCAATTAAAGTCTGTAGCGCAGATGCTACCAGCAAAGCTCTGTACCATCTCCCCGAATGTATCTTCCTTATAAAGGGCACAGAGAGACTTGAAATCCCCCTAGACCTTACCAGCTAAGAGGACAAAGTTGACCTAACGCCAAAGTTACACCAGCGTCCCATTAGAACCCAAATTCTCCCCAACAGGGGTAAGATTTTTGAACCAGATTGAACAATGAACCAACAAAGCGCTATATAAACCATACTGATCACTGGAAAGAGGCAGATGGAGGGGCAACTTTGATCCTAAATTAATCCCAGCTTGTCTCAGAACGCCATGTGCTATGCAGGCAGCTAGGGAGGGGCGTGGCTAGGTGGGTGCCACTGCGCATGCGCCTCAGGACAGCTGGCCTTGAACCAGGGAGCGGATGTCCACCTCCAGCAGGCTCCTTCCTCAGTGTGTGCAAGAGACCTCCCGCCAGGAGTCAAGGCCGAAGCGGCAGCGTGACCTTTCCTATTCAGCGTTTGAATACAAACAAAGGCAAAGCAGCTTTAAGGTACACATGCTATTGCCCCTGGTAAATCAAGTGCTTTTCAACTGAGAAAATCCTACCCAGAGTATTTCAAAATGCAGACCTGAAAATAGATGAAGAAAATGTTGAAAGGCAGCCTTCATGAGTCTTTCACATATTATCAACATTCAAATAGATATTGACAATGCTGCGTTTTTGCAATGAAATTTATAGTGACACTTTGAAATAGCACATTAAAACACCCAGAAAACTTTAGCCAATGTCTTTGGCCACTCGGAACTGGGAAGCAGAAATCTTGTCTGTCCTCGTGTTTCAGATAAGAGACCCGAATCGATCAATTATCCAAGATATCAAAGCAAGAAAGTGGCAGAGTCATGCCTCAGCCGTGGTTGTGCTCAGTCACTTCAGTCGTGTCCAACTCTTTGTGACCCCACGGACTGTAGCCCGGCAGGCTCCTCAGTCCTTGGGATTCTCCAGGCAAGAGTACTGGAGTGGGTTGCCATGCCTGCCTCCAGGGGATCTTCCCTGATCCAGGGATCAAAGCAGCATCTCCTGCAGCTCCTGTATTGTAGGCAGATTCATTACCTACTGAGCCACCTGGGAAGCCCAATGGTTAGATTTCCAAAAAGTCAATGTTCACTGTGGTATTAGTGCCATCCTGTAGACCCAGAGCTCTTAGCACTGTCTTTTATTTATAACAAGAGCTTAATATGTTTATGTAGATAAATTAAGCTGTTAAAAATTCCATTGTATTTTTAGACATCTCTTGTGTAGCGCTCAGTCATGTAGGACTCTTTGCGACCCCATGGACTGTAGCCCTCCAGGCTCCTCTGTCCATGGAATTTCCCAGGCAAGAATACTGGAGTGGGGGGCCATTTCCTCCTCCAAAGGATCTTTCTGAGCCAGGGATCAGAACTGTATCTCCTGTGTCTCTTTCATGGGGAGGCAAATTCTTTATCGACTGGGCCACCGGGGAAGCCCATCTCTTAGCTGTAGATTTTAGGGATCCTTTAAGCAGAAAAGAATGCCAGCAGAGCAGAGAGGTTGCCTTCTTTAATCTTCGGGCAAATCACTGACCACAATGGGGACCCAACCTGGGAACCTGCGATATTAGACTCAATGAAATGTGTTCATGGAAATAAATCCAGTGATCCCAGAAAAATTTCATTTTTAAAAACAGGTGGCGTTTAAGTGTAGACTCGGATTCACTGTTGCCAATAAAAGCCATGACAGAGTTATACCATTAGTCTAGATAAGTCTATGATTTTTAAAAATTACTTTTTAAAGCTGTAGGGTGGTTCATGGCCCAGTGATCAAAGCTGAAATGCTAGAAGAACCTATGCTTATAAAGCGGATGCCCTGTCTCAATAACTCACCTGGCACAATCTCTCTTTATAAGGAGCAAAGTTTGGTGTGGTCATGTCCAACTCTTTGTGATCACATGAACTGTAGCCTGCCAGGCTTCTCTGTCCATGGAATTTTCTAGGCAAGAGTACTGGAGTGGTTTTCCAATTCCTTCTCCAGGGGATCTTCCCAACCCAGGGATGGAACCCAGGTCTCCTATATTACAGGCAGAGTCTTTACCTTTTGAGCTACCAGGGAAGCCTTTGGTGTGGTAACACTTGTAAATTATGAACAAGATATTGTTTTGCAATGAAGTTGCTTATTGTCAAGATCAGCCAAAAGTCTGCAGGAATGTATGAGGAGTTGTTGTTCTTGCCTTTTGAAGTCATTGTTTCATGTTATTCTCTTTATACTGTTTGTATCCATCCTTTTCTCCCTGCCCACTGCTCTAGAATCTTACTTCATCCATTACTCTCTCCTCTCCTCTTCCTCCAATGTCTCTTCTGCTGACTTTCTTCGTTGGTCCACACACGTGCAAAACTAACTTTAACCCAGCCCTGCATAGCACACTCACAATCTCACAGTCCTTATCATGTTGTTCTTCCTTTCAAACTTTTTTTTTTAGGACTTACCCATGCTCCTAACCTCAACTTCCTCATTACCCCTACACTGCATACAATCAGTATTTCGGCCTCAATTCTACTGGAACTCTCCAAGTAACACGAGCCAGTGAAAGTGAAAGTCACTCTGCCGAGTCTTTGCGACCCGCACGGACTATACAGTCCATGGAATTCTCCAGGCCAGAATATTGGAGTGGGTAGCTTTGCCCTTCTCCAGGGGATCTTCCCAACCCAAGGATCAAACCCAGGTCTCCTGAATTGCAGGCAGATTCTTTACCAGCTGAGCCACTAGGGAAGCCCTAAAACAAGCCAGTGACTTCCCAGTTAGCACAAAGACCACCAACCACCCCATTCTCACCAGGCAAACCTCCCTAGTTTTGTTTAACACCCTCTAGCCCTGGCTCTCTTCTTTTCTCAGTCTTCTCTTATTGAGATTTTTATTATATGACTCAGCTATGACCAGTTTGCAGATAACTCCCTGGTCCACGTCTCAAGTTCTCATCTCTCCACACTCACATTTCCAGCTGTGGACTAGACAAGTTGGTTTCCAAATGAATCCTAAAAACGCACTCAAAATAGAACACAGCTGCCTCTTCTCCAAAATAAAGTGTTTTAACTATTCCACTCTTTAGTCAATGGCATCATCAACCACCCAGGAAGTTAAAGTTAAAACTTGGCAATCATCTTTGATGTATCCGTTTATTTCATACCCACATCCAATTGTACATGAAATCCTGCAACTTCCTCTATGGAATTACACCTTCCTCTCTTTCTCCTCCATTGATACCCTCTCATAAGGCTCTCTTTCTCTCTGTTTTTAATGTAGACTGTTTTTTAAAGTCTTTATTGAATTTGTTATAATATTGCTTCTGTTTCATGTTTTGGCTTTTTGGTGATGGGGCACGTGGGATCTTAGCTCTCAGGGCAGGGATCAAACCTGCACCCTTTCCATTGAAAGGCAAAATCTTAACCACTGGACTGCCCGGGAAGTCCCCTTGCAAGGCTCTTTAAAATGTCCCACCTGGACTATTTCAGTGTGGTCTTCTGGATTATAGAGCTCTTCCATCTTCTCTGCCTCTGATCTATCCTAAACACTGCTTTCAAAAACCATGTTCCTAAACAAGAATCTGAGACTACCCTATGCTCACAGTTTCAATGACTCCCTACCAGGTAGGGAGTAAGGTACAAATGCCCAGCCCAGCACTCAAATATTTATCTGGCCTCTACCTATCTTTGGAGTATTGTTCTGCATTATACTCCCCACCTCGGAAACACCTCTGTTGCCATAATACGCCACTCCCTGCCCCGGAAGTGACCTCGCTTTTCTCCTGTCGTCTTACACTAAGGGACTCCCTTTCTCTGCAATGCTTTTTGCCCTTTGTCCTTCTCCCTCTGTTTACCTGTTTTGGAACCAGCTCAAATCCCACCTTTTCCAGAAGCCCTTCCAGATCTCCTGGTTGAAATCCATCTCTTCTTCTTCCTTTATGAATGCTCAAGGCCCCCATAGCATTTTGAACTGAGATCTGTAAGAACCTATAGAAATCTACATCAACCCTATGGAGTGTAGCCTGCCAGGCTCTTATGTCCATGGGATTTGCCAGGTGAGAATACTGGGGTGGGTTGCCATTTCCTTCTCCAGGGGATCTTCCTGACCCAGGGATTGAGCTGGTGTCTCTTGCACTGGCAGGTGGATTCTTTACCACTGAGAGTCATCTGGGTAGCCCACACACGCCACACACACTCCTTCAGAAGCAGGAGCTCTGCTCAGTGTTACGTGGCTGCCTGGATGGGAGGGGAGTTGAGGGGAGAATGGATACATGTACACGTCTGGCTGAGCTGCTCTGCGGTGCACCAACACGGGACAACACTGTTAATAGGTTATATATACTCCAGTTCAAAATAAAACAGTTTAAAAACCAACAACAGGGGTCTCTGTCTTACACTTTTATCCCTCCTAGCACCAGAGTGGTTTTCAAAAGATGAGCTACTTAAGAATCTGACCATGAACCTTGCAAAATGATTGCTTCTGCTGTGCCAATCCACATTCACTTGTCCTTATCACCCCCTCAGCCATTAGAAGCAATAAAACCTGGACTCTGTACTTCGGTCTTTGCAGCTTTAATCGCTTTTACAGTACCTGTTTCTTGGTCACATGTTTACCTTGTGGTCAGCTGTTTTAGAATTAATTAAACATATTTCAGAACTCAGCCATCAAGGTGCCTGTGACATCTCCTTGAAAAGCTCGTGAAACTTATGGACCCTTCCCGCAGGCAAAGCACATAAGTAAATTCAAACATTTATATATAACTTCAGAAGGTACGCAGAAACACTCCCTCCCTTGAAACCCACTGATGGGACGACTAGGGCATGGCTGAGACTTAGTTAAAAGTCCTTGAACTTGGGGTATGTTTGTAGCTATTAGAAATGTAAACGCAAAAAAGAAAAAAATTCTAAAGTCGCTTAAAACATATACGACTATAAAAAATTAAACAGTTAGCATGATTGAGAGAGCTCTTGAAACATCAGGAGCTTTATAGCTCACCTCTAGAGTTCTGAAAAATTCAGGAAACTCTCTTTTAACCTTTGTTATAAAACAGCATTTTGTAACTAGCAGACTACTTTGGCTTCTACGGTATTTTGTGAACTATTTGTGGGTAATTAGTTAATATTAGTTTTTAATTCTAGTTAGTTAATATTTACATTAGTTGAATATTTCTAAATATATCTAAAATTCTTTAGATCTAAAAAAAAACACGGTAATGGTACCTAAAGTGCTTTTTAAGTAATGCCTTTGGAATATGAGGGATATAAGTGAAAAGAGTCATACCAACAGTAACAAAAGCCACTTAAAAATAATATTCTGTGATGTAGTTTAGTTATAATCTTGCCAACTTGTAAAAATTCTATTTAAGAAACTAGTTGTTTACACTCTATCAAGCAAAAGCCGGAGAGTCCTGCTAGAATCTCTTTTTATTGTTTGTAAAATCCATTCCTCCGTTTGTTTACTGCCAAACCTCAAGATGGATGTTTTCAATTTCCCTTATGCTTTCATTCGTTCCTTTCATCGTTCTTTCAACATCTGTAGAAAGCTTTCTGTGTCTTGAAACAGCACTCGGTTCTAGGAATACAAGGTTGAGGAAGATGAGCTAACTCTCATTTTCATGAAGTTTACTGCCTAGTAGGTAACAGACAAATAAAGAGCTATTTTACATGTGCAGTAATTGCTATGCGATTACAAAAGGCTGGCTTCTGGGCTAGACTGTGATGTCAGGGAGGGTCTCCTACAGCAAGTGGTACCCAGTGGAGAAGGACTCAGGTGAGTGATGGGGGGAGAACAGATTCCCCGGAACTACAGCCACAGGTGCAGGCTGAGATGGAAGGAACGTTCCAGTGTACCTGCATCTGTGTAAGAGGGGGTGGGGAGTGAAGAGATTGGGAAACAGGCAGAAACCCAATCACGAGTGACTTATGAGTCATGTTTTAGAGCTTAAACTTTTTCCTAGAGGCAGTGAGGAACCTCTGAAGTGTTTTAACCCTGGAAGCCCTATGAGTTGACTTTTCGTTTTAGAAAAATTGCCCTGAATTCAGTGGAGAAAGGGGATTGGGTGAGATAGACAAGTTAGCCCACAGCTAGAGTCACCTCGGTGAGCCGGTGATGGCCTAGAGAGACAGCCTGACCTTCCAGTCAGGAGGCCTGGACAGCGCTCCTAAGTGTGATATGCTTTAGTTCCAACGCTTCTTAAGCTGATCCACAGAGCCCACGGGAGGAGCTGGAGGGGTGTCCGGCTGCCATGCTAAGCCTCCTGTATTCGTTGTTAGTGATGTAACTGATGAGCATATGTTCTAAGAGATCACCAGTCCATCATGGTCTACTCTTGACCCTTCCAAGTTTGAAACCCAATAGGCCATCTCACAGGGGGTGATGTCGCATACCAGACTACAAACAAATTCATCCAGGAGCCTTTCCCAGTAAAACATTCTCCACCTTGGCCTGTTACAATGTCCCTTAATAGGCTTAGCCCAAATGTGTCTTCAACAGAGATTTTCTTGATCATGCTAATCAGACATTGATTTCCCTTTCACCTGAATTCTCTTTAGAACTTTGGGCTCTATAGTAATCTCTCCTTTTCCAGATTATGACATTTAGATTATGACATACTTTATTTAAATATTTTGAAATACAAAAAATTTAACATATATATATGTATACACAAATACATATGTGTGCTAAGTGCTTCAGTCGTGTCCAACTCTTTGTGATCCCATGGATTATAACCCACCAGGTTCCTCTGTCCATGGGATTCTGCAGGCAAGAATACTGGAGTGGGTTGCCACGCCCCCCTCCAGGGGATCTCCCCGGCCCAGGGATTGAACCCATGTCTCTTAACATCTCCTGCACTGGCAGGCAGGTTCTTTAGAACTAGTGACACCTGGGAAGTCCCACATAAATAAATATATAAATACACACACACATATGTGAGTTTGAACATTCTTGTACACCTATAACAGAATCACTTCTATCAAGGTACAAAACAGATCACCTCCCAAAGTTTCCTTGTGTTCTTCTCTGGGTGCTTGTTATAGTACTTTGTGTCAAGAACACTTAGCAGATCTAGTCTCAACATATTTTAACGTGCACAGGACTGTATTGTTAGTTATACAGAGCTCCTTAAACCCCGAAACTTGTGTCCTGTGCTTTTTGGCCAAGAATAACTGATAACCACTTGGTTGATCCACTTAAACACACCACCCAAACTCAGGGTTTGTCTTTGCTTGGCCACATCGTGTGGCATGTGGGAAACAGCTCCCTGACCAGGGATCAAACCCGTGCCCCTGGCCTTGGAAGCACCTCGTCTTAACCACTGGACCATCACTGGTTTGGTTAAACCAAACTCATTTCTAAAACAGCCTACATCCCTTCTGTTAAATATCATTTAAATTCCTGTGAGTTGATTATTATATTTTTGATTTGATCCATTTTTTAAAAAATGTGTCATGTGGCTGAAATATGCACAGAATTCAGTAAGATAGCAAAAAATAAAAAGTAAGACAGTGTAGATCTTGGCACATGAGGATAACAGTTGGGATGGACGTTGGCTCAGAGAGGATCAGAGACTGGGGAACATGGCGTTGTCACATATGGGAAAAAAAATCACCTAATTTCTAAATTTTTTTTTCCGCTGGGATGCTGAAGCATCAGAATAAAGCAAACTGTACTCTGAGGGAAGATAGAGGCAGAAAGGTAACGGGATGCTTGCAAATAGCACACTGGAGGCCAAGAAGAAAGGGCCTGAAAGGAAGCCCAGCGTCGTAACAGTTACGGGTGTAATATTTACCATATGTCCCATATGTTTTCAAATTGCAAAAGTGCAACTCGTTCCCACAGCCCATTTGCAAGTGGACCTGACAACCTTAGCCCGCAGAAATCAAAGACTGTAATCTACTATAAATTCTGCCACGCTAGATGGAACGAATATCTGTCAGGCTTTTTTACTTAAACTTCTCTTCCTTTAAGAGAGCAGCATCTGGCTCTAAACTGCACATTTAATTGAAAAATCCTTTAATAATAGCATTAATTTTCATCATTTTGCATTCTGGCCGGCTGTGACAGGGAACAAGGCCGCCAGACCGCCGGGAGGAGGGGCTGGGCAGGGGCGGGGGCAGGCGAGGTGAGGGTGCAGGGGGCAGGCGAGGTGAGGGTGCAGGGGGCAGGCGAGGTGAGGGTGCAGAGGGCACCCTCTGCTTGCAGCCCAGCCTGCAGATAACATCAGGTGTTGGGGACGAGATATGATTAAGGATTCTTAATTAAGGATTAAGGATTAAGATATGATTAAGGTTCTAGGGTTTTTTTTTTTTTTATTGGTGATGCCTTTTAAACTGGACAATGAACTTGAAGCTTATCTCAAGCAACCCGGGCACTTGAGAATGATAACTTGGCAGTGATGACAATGGCCAAGGACCTGTATCCTTGGACTCTTGTCAAGCGTGGTTCCAACCGCAGTTTTTAATGATCTAACTTACTATGCTCATTTAACCCACTTCCCTGGTGGCTCAGATGATAAAGAGTCTGTCTGCAATGCAGGAGACCTGAGTTCGATCCCTGGGTGGGGAAGATCCCCTGGAGAAGGAAAGGGCAACCCACTCCAGTATTCTTGCCTGGAGAATCCCATGGACAGAGGGGTCTGGTGGACTTCAGCCCATGGGGTAGCAAAGAGCTGGACAAGACTTAGTGACTAAACAACAACAAACCTCACGTCAGTGCGTCTCTGTCTAAAGAATGTAGCCCTTTCCACCGAGAAGGTAGAAAGAGGACGCGATCGGAGCAAGTGGTTCCTAGGTTCCCACTCCTCAACCCCGTCCCCGGTGGGGTCGAGGCAGGGTATGGAGCGGGGGATCTTGCCCGTCCTCTAGCAAGTTCTTCCCTGGAGTTTAGAGACGGACCCACCAAACACGTGAGTGACTAACCCGGAATCTGAGGCTGTCCCCAGGGTGCGCTTAGGGATGCATCTCAGTGATACCCTTGGCATACCAGTGGCATGGAGAGGGGGGTACAGACCAGCTGAAAGGGGGTGGGGGGAGGGCAGGAAGGGAAAGAGATTGTGGAAAAGAGCCCCTTGAAGCACAGAAAAGAGAAAAACCCTCTTTTGTGGGGCCTTGCCAGCGCCTGGGGAACAGCACAAGCTGAAAGGGCAAGCTTTGCCCCGGGAAGCCTGGGGCTGCTCATCTGTCTGTGAAGCACATACACCTGGGGTGGGGATTCCTCCCCTGTTGCCCTGCCCAACCGCCCGTCACTCTGAGTTACAGGCCTGTCCGCTCCCCGCCCTGCTCCTGCTGGTTTCAAATGGCCTAGATTTTTACTTCTCCATTTCAGGAGCAAGAGAGGAAAAACTTGGCTTCTTAGGGTTTCTAAGCAGATGATCTAATTTTAAAGTCCGTTTCCCTCGCGGCAGAGCAAATCTACATGAAGGGTACTTGGAGAATATCTTATTTTTGTATTCAGTGCCTTTCAGAGGTTCCTTGTTGTTTTATTTAAAGCTGTGTTTGGTGCATTAGCAATGCATAACAATAACTGCTTAGCAAACACTGCAAAACGGAAACTCAAGTAGGTGGCCCCCAGGGTAAAAAAAAAAAAGAAAGAAAAAGGAAGAAAGAACACAAAGACAATTCTCTTGGACTCAAAGAAGTATTTTCCTAGCTATTATTTCACAGAAGTTTTCTAATACATAACCAGGAAAAAAAAAAAAAGGAAGGACTTTTGAAAAGTGGTCTGTGGTCTGACCTCTCTTCAAATTCAAAATTTTATTACCCAGTAATCATACTGCTCAAAAATCTCATTAGCTGTTTAAAAAAGAAGAAGAAAGAAAATCACAAGAAAACCAGGCTCAGCTCGATGCTCAACCTCAGAAAAACTTTAAAGGCCCTTAAGTGACTAAGTGTTGACAGCTGAAGCCAGGCCACTTCCACCAGCCCATCCCCTCTTGATCACTGCTTCTCAGAGCTCACTATAAATCCTCTGGGCCATGATTTTCTCTCAAAGTCTTTGCAGTATCTAGAACAGTCCCTGGCACCTACGAGGTGCTCAACAAATATCTGAATGGGAGAAGTGGGATTGTTTGGGGGAGATGGAATCAAAGTTACAAAATAAGCACGATACAGCTTCCTGGAAGATGTGAGAAAAATATTTGTGTCAAGGTTTTCGATTTTTAATTAGATGACCTTGTTTTTAATCCCTCTCCATCAGATTCCTTTTCTTCCTCTCAGATTCCTTTTCTTCCCACCACTCAACCAGATAGTGTGAGCTAAGCTTATTTCTTAAGGGCTGCACAAGTTCATAGCAAGAAGACAAGCATTTTGTTTCTAAAAATACCAAATGCTCAACGTAGATAAAATATCCTTGCAACTACACTCACAGAGAAAGTTAGGAAGGAGATTCTCTTGGCTGGAGGGGAACTGGTGACACAGGGTTCTAGAAATTCTGAATTCTTGTCAGAGGCCCAGGCCTAGACCTGGGAGGGCCCAGGGCAGGCAGGTGGGGGCCGCTCAGTTAGAGGCCAGCACAGGCAGAGCAGGGAAGGCGCTCAGGTAACCACATGTGGCGTGGGAGCCCAGACTCCACTGGTGCGTCCCGTGGGCTGATGGCAGAAGTTGATGTAACACAGTTGCCCATGGACCCTCCTCAAACTCCTTTAATACAGACCTGGAAAGGCGGGTTTTCTTTTTCAGTTATTCAGCCCTGCCCTACTCTTTGCAACCCCCATGGACTGCAGCACACCAGGCTTCCCTGTCCTTCACTATCTCCCGGAGCCTGCTCAAACTCATGTCCATTGAGTCAGTGATGCCATCCAACCATCTCATCCTCTGCCGTCCCCTTCTCCTTCTGCCTTCAGTCTTTCCCAGCATCAGGGTCTTTTCCAGTGAGTCGGTTCCTCGTATCAGGTGGCCAGAGTATTGGAGCTTCAGCTTCAGCATCAGTCCTTCCAGTAAATATTCAGGGTTGATTTCCTTTAGGATTGACTAGGTTGGGAGAAGGAGTCAAACTCTGAGGTCAACACATCCTGCCAGCTCTGCAAGAAGGGGCTCTAAAATTGTCTTATAGAAAATAAAGCCTTTTCTGCCTAAGTTGAGTTCAGGAACCAAGAGTCACTCTAAGGACACATCACATTTATCTCAAAGAATCCACAGATGATCTTTATGTGAATTTATAAAAGGAGATTCCTTCTTTGAAGAAACATCATGCTTCTTCTGCATGACTTCTGCACACCCAGCCCCTGACCACTTTAAACCATCAGCACAGCCCTGCCACGCACACCACACAGGGCACACACGGTCACCCGGACTCGTCACCTCTAACAGAGCCAGGACCCAGCATCGGTCAACTCAGGGGAGGGAACTCCTTCTCATCTCACCCCAGAGCACTTTCAAGGCCTTCCCCTCAATGCATATGTTGACTTCATCCTGAGCCCGGCCGCCACAGTGCACTTGGTTTTCTTGGGCATTCTTTCCCAGTCATTCCCCTGCATCTGGCCCAGACCACGCCCTCTCCTCATACTCCAATTGCCATAACATTTTCACCTCATTGACCTTTCAGCCCCTGGTCTCTACTCGTGAATGTATTTTTTTAGTCGAAGTACAGTTGCTGTGCAGTATAGGTGAGAAGCTTCCTTAGTGGCTCAGTTGGTCAAGAATCTGCCTGTAAAGCAGGAGACACAGGAGACTCGGGTTGAGAAGATCCCTTGGAGAAGGAAATGGCAACCCACTCCAGCATTCTGACAGAGGAGCCTGGCAGGCTACTGTCCACGGGGTTGCAAGAGTGAGACACAACTTCGTGACTAAACCACTACCACGAGTAAGAGGAGTATAATACAGGGGCACTACCAGGGAAGCCCGTGGGACACAGCTAGAGTCCATGCGCCACAAGGACAGACTCCACACGATTCAGTGAAGACTCCACGTCCAACCACCAGGACCCAACACAGCTAAATGAATAAATAAAGTAGATTTTTTAAAATTATAGGAAAAAAGTCTCTGTCCTTCTGATACAAAGGGTGAGAGTTCGACCTCTGGCTGGGGAAGTAAGTTCCCACATGCCGCATGGTGTGGTCAGAAAAAAGTGGAAAAACATTTTGGTTCATTGAGGTAAGTGTGCCAGGGAAATGATAAGCGTGGAACTATAAGCACCCAGGCAAAAGTGCATCCCTGACCACCCGGGATCAGAAGTGGCTTTGTAGGGAGAGCTTCATCTTGGGAAAAAAAAAAAGATTGTAGCATACTGTGGTGATGCCAGTGGTGAAGAACCTGACTGCCAGTGCAGGACACACACTCTGCAGGAGATGCAAGAGCCTGGGATGCGATCCCTGGGCCAGGAAGATCCCGGGAGCAGGAAACGGAAGCCCACTCCAGCATTCTTGCCTGGAAAATTAAAAAAAAAAAAAATCCATGGACAGAGGAGCTGGTGGGCTACGTCCGTGGGGCTGCACGGGAAACATGACTGAGCCACTCAGCACACATGCATCCAACATGCCGTGCAGCTGGCTAGGAGACAGACGTCCCACTCCACGGGCACAGGTTAATTTCAACCACCGTGGGAGCATGGGAGTCATAGAAATTCTAGGAAATGTGCCCCTGCTTTGGTCTAGCTTGAACTGACACCCACGTGAAGGGGTTAAGCTGTAATTAAAGGCAATAGTTATGAGTGGACGTCTTCCTGTGCCCCAGAAAGATGAGTACTTAAGCCCAGTGAGTCTTAAGCAGGAGAAGGATATTACCAGGGGTGCCTTTCTGAAAGGCCATGGATGAGAGGAACAAACCCCCACAAACAAGTCACTGAGGAGGACACGCCTGGGGGACACACAGACAGCAGAGCTGGGAAGAGAGATTGCCAACACAGGTTTCTCAGGAGGATGGATTGTCTGACCTAGAGACGCAAAGCCGGGCCAGGTGGAAGGAAAGAGGAACACGAGAGATTTCCAATCTGAATTCTGAGTAAGAGAGGGCTCCTTCCACTGAGTCGGGAAACACCTTCTCGGGTTAGAGGAAGTGCTTGCTTTCAGGGAGGAAATGTCACTGCCCAGGTGGTGGTGGCCTTCGGGAAGCGGTCTAGACGTCATCTGGAGGGTAGGGGTGACTTTCAGATTCAAGGTACAGGTTTGAAGTCGTCAGCAGAGAGGTGGCCATTGCTGGGGCTCCGTGAAGCCCTCAAGCAGAGACTATGAAAACTCAAGACCCAACGGAGCGTTAAGTGCAGCTCAGGGTCCTGGTGACCCTGGGACCATGTGTGACTGAGCAGGGCACAAGCTCATGAAGCCCACCCCGCTGGGCAGGAGAAGGGAGCCGGAACGTGGAGACTCCAGGAACACCGGAGGCAAAGGCGGCGCTTTGGTAGATGAAGAGGGAAGGATGGTGGTGAACTCCAGCGACTTAAACGGGAACTGAGGATCCATCACAAGTTGGCAGAAATCTTTACTGTCTTAAGTATGGGTTTCTTCTCCCAGGAGATTTTGAAATAAAGCCTGTGTTAGACTATGCCATTTATTAAATCCCTAGTCAGAACAGGCATTAGAGCCATGATCTGAGCCTCCCAGGAGAATCCAGTGGCTGGGACCATAACGGTAGCCTGAAGGTACAGAGATCGGAAGGCTGACCCTCTCCACATGCTCGCGTCTGGACCACCAAGGACCCCAGCCAGCATCCCGGCTCACACACAGGGCCTTCAGGATGCAGAGAATTCACCTCAGTCTGAGATCTGGCCCTCAGCTTTACGAGCAGCAACTTGGGGGCAGAAGCACATTTTCCAAGCTCATTAGACTAGAGCATAAAGCAAGAAGAATGTCAATTTAATAATTTCAGAGGAATAAAACTGCCACACACACCCAGCAGGACCAGTACATTCTGTCCCTAAGGTTAAGCTATAGGAAAAACCAGCTTATAATCAGACGCCTTCTCAACTGAGATACCAAGAAGGATTACTGCGTGGGGACACTGTTGGTTGGTGTGTTCAGCTGTCTGTAATGAGGCAGCTTACTCATTAGCTACGAGGATTTATTGTTGCAGAAACCAAAATACTTCAAATTGGCAGACCTATCGGGGGAAGCCAGACCATGATCAGAATGTTTTATTGTAAACACAGACTCAGAACCACACAGTTGGAAGAACTGGGTATTTTCATGGCATCAGGCAAAGAGGCACCAAGGTGTCTGTGCCCATAGGATCATTAGGACCACAAAACTTGAGGCTACTCAGCCACGCTCGCATCCACCAACACCACACCTGGGACATTTACAGTGGCACTCAGCACTCAAGAGTTCCCCAGCCTGTCTTCTCTTCAGTTCAGTTCAGCTGCTCAGTCGTGTCCGACTGTTTGTGACCCCATGGACTGTGGCACTCCAGGCCTTCCTGTCCATCACCAACTCCCAGAGTTTACTCAAACTCATGTCCATTGAGCCAGTGATGCCATCCAACCATCTCATCTTCTGTCATCCCCTTCTCCTCCTGCCTTCAATCTTCCCCAGCATCAGGGTCTTTTCGAGTGAATCAATTATTCACATCAGGAGGCCAAAGTATTGGAGTTTCAGCTTCAGCATCAGTCCTTCCAATGAATATTCAGGACTGATTTCCTTTAGGATGGACTGGTTGAATTTCGATGCAGTCCAAGGGACTCTCAAGAGTCTTCTTCAACACCACAGTTCAAAGGCATCAATTCTTTGGCGCTCAGCTTTCTTTATAGTCCAACTCTCACATCCATACATGACTACTTGAAAAACCACAGCCTTGACTAGATGGACCTTTGTTGGCAAAGTAATGTCTCTGCCTCTTAATAAGCTGTCTAGGTTGGTCATAACTTTTCTTCTAAGGAGTCTTTTAATTTCATGGCTGCAGTCACCATCTGCAGTGATTTTGGAGCCCCCTCCAAAATAAAGTCTCTCACTGTTTCCACTGTTTCCCTATCTACTTGCCATGAAGTGATGAGACCAGATACCATGATCTTAGTTTTCTGAATGTTGAGCTTTAAGCCAACATTTTCACTCTGCCCTTTCACTTTCATCAAGAGGCTCTTCAGTTCTTCTTCAAATTCTGCCATAAGGGTGGTGTCATCTGCATATCTGTGGTTATTGATATTTCTCCCAGCAATCTTGATTCCGGCTTGTGCTTCCTCCAGCCCAGCATTTCTCATGATGTACTCTGCATATAAGTTAAATAAGCAGGGTGACAATATACAGCCGTGACATACTCCTTTCCCGATTTGTCACCAGTCTGTTGTTCCATGTCCAGTTCTAACTGTTGCTTCCTGACCTGCATACAGATTTCTCAAGAGCAAGGTCAAGATATTCCCATATTTTGAAGAATTTTCCAGAGTTTGTTGTGATCCACACAGTCAAAGGCTTTGGCATAGTCATTAAAACAAAAATAGATATTTTTCTGGAACTCTCTTGCTTTTTTTGATGATCCAACAGATGTTGACAATTTGATCTCTGGTTCTTCTGCCTTTTCTAAATACAGCTTGAACATCTGGAAGTTCACAGTTCACGTACTGTTGAAGCCTGGCTTGGAGAATTTTGAGCATTACTTCACTAGCGTGTGAGATGAATGCAATTGTGCAGTGGTTTGAGCATTCTTTGGCATTGCCTTTCTTTGGGACTGGAAAGAAAACTGACTCTTCCAGTCCTGTGGCCACTGCTAAGTTTTCCAAATTTGCTGGCATATTGAATGCAGCACTTTCAGAGCATCATCTTTTAGGATTTGAAATAGCTCAACTGGAATTCCATCACCTCCACTAGCTTTGTTCTTAGTGATTCTTCCTAAGGCCCACTTGACTTCACATTCCAGGATGTCTGGCTCTAGGTGAGTGATCACACCATCGTGATTATCTTTGTTGTGAGTATCTTTTTTGTATAGCTCTTCTTTGTATTCTTGCCACCTCTTCTTAATATTTTCTGCATTTGTTAGGTCCATACTGTTTCTGTCCTTTATTGTGCCCATCTTTGCATGAAATGTTCCCTTGGTATCTCTAATTTTCTTGAAGAGATCTCTAGTCTTTCCCATTCTATTGTTTTCCTGTATTTCTTTGTGTTTATCACTTATCTCCCCTTGCTATTCTTTGGAACTCTGCATTCAAATGGGTATATCTTTCCTTTTCTTCTTTGCTTTTCACTTCTCGTCTTTTCTCGGCTATTTGTAAGGCCTCCTCAGACAACCATTTTGCCTTTTTGCATTTCTTTTTCTTGGGGATGGTCTCGATCACCGCCTCCTGTACAATGGCACTCACCTCTGTCTATAGTTCTTTAGGCACTCTGTCTATCAGATATAATCCCTTGAATCTATTTGTCACTTTCACTGTATAGTCACAAAGGATTTAGGTCATACCTGAATGGTCTAGTGATTTTCCCTACTTCCTTCAATTTAAGTCTGAATTTGGCAATAAGGAGTTCATGATCTGAGCCACAGTCAGCTCCTGGTCTTGTTTGTGCTGACTGTATAGAGCTTCTCCATCTTTGGCTGCAAAGAATATAACCAATCTGATTTCAGTATTGACCATCTGGTGATGTCCCTGCATCCATTCTTCTCTTCAAGGGACACTAACAACATATCCATCTGAGATTCAGTCCATCAGACTCAGTTGTTCAATAGAAACACTGTACTCCATAGATGGAAATGAATTTAATCTAGTTTAAAGCTCCATTCTGCAGGCTCAGAAGTCCCACAGATTGCTTTGAAGTGAAATATTGGTTGCTTAGTCATGTCCAACTCTTCAGAACCCTGTGGACTGTAGACAGCCAGCCTTCTCAGCCCATGAGATTCTCCAGGCAAGAACATTAGAGTGGGTTGCCATTCCCTTCTCCAGGGTATCTTCCCCTACCCAGGGATCGAACCTGGGTGTCCTGCATTGCAAGCAGATTCTTCACCATCTGAGCAACCAAGGAAGCCACAGCGGTCCTTTTGCACACCCACACTTGGCTTAGTTAGATCTTGACACTGCAGCTAAACATTTAAGGGAGAACGTTATTCCCTCCTGTTCTAAGGGAAAGTGGGTGTGTTTTGTCCCTTAAGGCCAGAAGACTTAAGAAATTCAGCACAGGAGTCAAGGTTCAAAGCCTTGTGTGTGGATCCCAAGCTGTATTCTTTCCTCTGAAGCAGCTGTTGGCTCTGATTAGGTTTGCTAAGACAGGGGCTCTGTTTTTTCCAGTTCTAAGAGCTTGTGGTTCAGGAGGATGCTCTGCTCAGGACCATGAGTATGAATGACTGGGAAGGAAATAGAAGGGAGATTCTATTCTCAAGGGATTATTTAGCTTTCAGATCTGTATCCTCAAGTTCTGATTTGGATTTGAGTCCAGGTTCTGGCATTTTTTAATTGTCAGCTGTATTTTAAGTTACATCAAGAGTAGAAATGAGGGGCTTCCCTGGCAATCCAGCGGTTAAGAGTTTGCCCTCCAAGGCAGGGGTGCAGGTTCGATCCCTGGTTGGAAAGCTAAGATTCCCACATGCCTCCTGGCCAAAAACCAAAACATGAAACAGAAGTAGTATTGCAACAAATTCAATAAAAAAAGACTAAAAATGGTCCACATTAAAAAAAAAAGTCTTGAAGAAAAAGCGTGTAGAAATGACATCTCGGAGCTATGATCAGCCTGCCCTTCCGTTTCTCCTTCTCCCTTCCGTTTCTCCTTCTCCCTTCTGTTTCTCCTTCTCCCTTCCGTTTCTCCTTCTCCCTTCCGTTTCTCCTTCTCCCTTCTGTTTCTCCTTCTCCCTTCCGTGTTCTCCCAGGAGCTTTCAGGTGCGATCCCCAGTCTACAGCACCAGCACCACCTGGGAACTTGTTAGAAATGGAAAGCCTTGGTCCCAACCCCCTTCCACGGAATCAAGCTCCAGGGCAGGACACGCTGGTGTGTCTCGGTCAGCCCTGCATGGGCGTGGGTGCACACTCACGTTTAAGAACTGGTGCCCTGGCCTCTGCATGTTTTACTAAGTGCTAAGATTTTAATAAGAAAGATAAGGGCAATTACCATTTAGCTTTTAGATGAAGGTGTGGTTATCTTTAAGGATACTAGGTTACAGTTGGTTACAATAATTTAACCAAGATAAGCTGCTTGCTTTCACTTAGAGGGTCCCTGACCCACATTATCTTAGGCAAAGTTAATATGCTAGAAAAGTCCCCCGACACTATTTGAAAAGGCTCAGATAATTTCCTGTGAAAATGTATCAGTGGGTTTAAAAGAGACCTGACTAGATTGATCAAACGAAATAATTTAACATCCTCCGATACCCCTTTTCAACATCCCTCCTCTGAAGCCTCAAATACGCTGATCCACGTAGTTTTATGTAAAAGGTCAAACTCTGCATAAGCTCGCCAAGGATGACCATGAGTGGTTGCATTTCACCCACAGGAGGACAAAGGTCCTCTGAAAATAAGAAACGCAAGTGACACCAAAAGCAGTAATTTAATATCATGTTAACTCACTCTGCACGGTACCAGGTAGTGCCGCGTCGTGGCAAAGACACGGTGCAAAGTATTCCCATATGACTTTAGGACCATTAATATGCGAATTCCATATTTCATAACATCAGCAAACCAGATGAACCTCATCCACTTAAAGCACAGAACAGTGAAAAGAACAAATGTCTCGTGAAGAGTGGAAATGAGAACAATGTGTGTGGGGTTAAACAGTGGAAATAGGACGCGGATGCCGGGCATGAAGTCATTATTTCTGCAGCGCTGTTCCTGTATTTGGTTTACAAGCATGTCAGGCTGCGCAGTCCAGGCATATTTCAGAAAGGAAGCCCCCGTCTACATGACGTGTGGCCGCCGACAACGCGAACTCCATAAAAGGCTTAAGATTGAAACTTTGAAGAGAAAGCTTTTCTGCCCCGAGTATCCATACGTGAGGTGTGCCTGTAACCCATTTAGACTGTGAGCTTTTAGGAATCAAATTTTGTCTCCAACTATGTGTTGGAGAAGACTCTTGAGAGTCCCTTGGACTGCAAGGAGATCAAAGCAGTCAATCCTAAAGGAATTAAACCTGAATGTTCATTGGAAGGACTGATGCCGAAGCTGAAGCTCCAATACTGATACGAAGAGCCAACTCATTGGAAAAGACCCTGACGCTGGGAAAGATAGAAGGCAGGAGGAGAAGGGGACGACAGAGGATGAGATGGTTGGATGGCATCACTGACTCGATGGGCATGAGCTTGAGCAAGCTCCAGGAGATGGTGAAGGACAGAGAGGCCTGGCATGCTGTGGTCCATGGGGTCACAAAGAGTGGGACATGACTGAGTGACCGAACAACAACAATAACCTAAATTTCTATCTCAAAATCCCTTTATTTAGAAAGGAAATGAAAGCAAGCTATGAAATTTAAAATTGCTCCCACAACATATCAGCAGTAAACTTGCTCTAATTTTGTTTTTCTAATCTAGGTTCATCTCATATTCTACATATTTACTGTTTAGGTAAATGATGTGTGAGATGCTGTGTTTAAGAGTTTGTCTTTTCCCCTCCTTAGGTGAGCTTTTGAAATAAATAATATGAAGAACCCTTAAGTACTCAATCATACAGAGAGTATAACACTGCATCATAAGAGTGGAAAATTCTGGACTATCTGGTGGTATCATGGATTAAGGCCCTAGGGCTCAGGCAGGTAAGTGACTTATTCAAGCCCACAGAGTTGGATAGTTAGATAGTTAGATACAGGACTTGATCCTAAATCTAATGACTAAAGATAAGCCCATGCTGGGGCTTTTTACGTGGCTCAGTGATAAAGAACCTGCCTGCTTTTAATGCAGAAGACAGGGGTTCAATCTCTGGTCTGGGAAGATCTCCTAGAGAAGGGAATGGCTACCCATTACAGTGTTCTTGCCTGGAAAATCCCATAGACAGAGGATCCTGGCAGGCTATAGTCCATGGGGTCACAAGAGAGTGAGACATGATTTAGCGACTAAGCGATTAAAAAAAAAAAAACCCTGTGTTGTCCCCTCCATTTTGGATACTTTGGGCAGAGCTAATATTCGGAAGGGAAAGTTGGAGATCATCTCCCTGCTGGATGGCCTTCTGGAGAGTTCCATGGAGGGGGGTCTAGGCTAGCACTTCAACATTAGGTAGTGTTACAGGCTGAACTAGCAGCTCAAACCAGTTTCTGCCAGCACACGTCTTGTTCATACCAGTTGAGGGGCTGGGCCGTCTCCAATCATGGCATCAATGTTGGGGTCGCTCACCCTGCACTCCTGAGCTGGGGTCTGACGGCTGGCCATGTACTGGTTTAGATGGCAGTGGGACCCGGCACCCCTCCGGAGTGCTCCCCTCTGAGTGTTTGGGAGCCTCTCCCCTGCTCCTGGCCTGTAGGCTGCTTGTGACTTCATGGCAGGATCATGACCCTGATGCTGTCATCATTCAGAAGTATTTCCATATTTGGAATTTCTTCTGAATCTTTTCCTAAGTCATTTTTTTTTTTTTTTTGGAATATTGTCAACGGTGGACAATTTTCACACTTTATTTCTGGAAGGAGAAAAAAAGAAGACAATGACTATTCAGAGCCAAGTGTGGTGAGGAGGGTGAGTAATCGAGCTGTGGAATGCTGCTCTGGTTGAAATAGGTGCCATCCGTGAAGAAATAGATGGATTGTTATTCGGCTCATAAACTGACTCTGAAAGCAATTCCCAGAGAAGATGTGAGTAATATCATTAGACAAATTCTAAATTTTAAGGAAGGTATTTGAAGGACAGTACTTATTTGCATGGATGAGTTTTGAGGCTTTGTTTGAAAAACTTCAGATTCTACCCACAAAGACATGCATGATATATTGACTATTTTCAACTCATTCATTTGTATCCTCACTTCTCTTGGATAATTTCCATATACCTACCTGCTCAGCAAAACCAAACGTTGACACCTTGAAACATTAAAATAGGATTCAATATTGAACTGAGTAGTAGCTCTGTGCCAAAAAGAGATAGATTAAAAATATTGGTCTTACCCACTCTTATAAACCCAAGATTTATTACAAATCCAGGTCATGCTTTCCAAATCTGTGCTTCAGTAAATCCTAGTGCAAACATGTGACAACCCAGTCAATGATATTTACACAGGCTTTCCCATTGGTGATTTGTTAAGCTACATCGCACACTGAGGTTGGTAGAGTAAACTCATCAGCTTGTTGCTTCAGTAACAAATAGCCAGCCTGCCCTTCCCCGGGTTCCCTAGACCCGACCCGAGATCAGAACTCTGGCGGCAGCAGTGTTACCTGAGTCAGCCCTTCCCAAACTCTCCCTCGTGTGGGTTCCTCGGAGACCATCCTGAGGAGTGGGTGATGATGGGATGCGAGGATGGAAACAGAGAGTGGTTGGAATATGATTAAAAATGTTATGTCACCTGACTCAGTGAGGTAGTAACAGCTAAAAAACATACAACAGCTAAGTAATAAAGCTGTAGTGTCTTCTTTCTAAGGAGAGGGCTTCCCTTGTGACTCAGCTGGTAAAGAATCCGCTTGCAATGAGGGGGACCTGGATTCGACCCCTAGGTTGGGAAGATCCCCTAGAGAAGGGAAAGGCTACCCACTCCAGTATTCTGGCCTGGAAATTCCATGGACTGTGTAATCAATGGGGTCACAAAGAGTCAGACACGACTGAGTGGATTTCACTTTACTTTCTAAGGAGAACTTCAATAGGATCAGTTTGTTTCCTCAAAGTTCCTAAACAATTATTTAAGTAGGCAACAATGCCTTCTTCAGTTTATTTACAATGATTTTCTTTTAGGTTTCCATGCTTATTTTGTATACATTGGAACCAATTATCATTTAGTTTGGGTATACCTTCTCTTTTGACAGTGATGATACCCCCTTCTATTTTAAGAACACTAAATTATATAATATGTAATTATAGATATAAGATTATATAACTTTATTAAAAATAATTGTATTCAAATGCTAATGAGACAAGCATTATTTCTTCTGACTCATCAGCATTTATGTTGATTCGTAAGTGAAGTCAAAACAATTCCCCAGTACCATTCTGGAGGGGAAATGAAAGTAAAAAAATCTACATTCCCAGTTAGAAAAAGCAACTTCCAAATCCACTCCCCTAAAAGGAAATAGTACTCTAATTTGACTGTGACTTGTCTTTGCTCTTCCATATACGGGATTTAAAATGAGAATTTTACATTTATGTACTTTGCTCAAAGGTTTACTCTTTTAGTTACTAAACATAAGTATTACGACAAAGAACTGTGTCAGTTTTTCCTGTGGGTAAGATATTAAAATGTCTTTTCATAAGCTTTAATTCTCATGAAATTAAGATTCAGTCACATACTATCATAATATTGAATTGTGGGTTTTCCCTCTATCTTTATACCTTACTTGGTCATCCTTTCCATTTCTAATACTCATTTCCCAAAGATACTACTGGTTTTAAAACTACACACTGATACAGAATTAAGAACAAACAAGAATGAGTTTACGGACTCTGAAATCACCATGTATTTGCAGTAAAGATAAGAATATTCAGCTTTAAGATACGTGAAACATTTCCTTTTTTAATCATTTTCTTTCAGCTGTGCTGGGTCTTTCTTGGGGCATGCGGGTTCAGTGGTTGTGGCAATCGGGCTTAGTTGCCCCGAGACACGTGGGGACTTCCTGGACCAGGGATCGAACCTCATGCCCTGCACTGGCAGGAGATTTCTCCACCCCTGGCCCACGAGGGAAGTCCCCTTGAAACATTTTTAAACAGGCAAATCTGATAGACCTGCTGAGGTTTAACCCAACATGATTCAGCAGCTTGTGTTTCTCTAAGAGGCAGAGGGTATTTTCTCGGTTTTTAATATCTAATTATACATCTGCCATCTTTTGAGGCCTCAGTTCTATATTAAATGGAATACTCATTTTTAGGTTAAAAATTTTATATGACTTACTCAGGCTTTTCATGTGCTTGTAAAAAATGGGCTTTCGTTAATGGGAATAAAATAGTTAATGGGATAAAAGAGAACATTAAGAAGGGAGATGTGTCCACAGGTATGTAAAAGCATTTAATTCTATGTGGAACTGACGTTATAGTGGCTCAAGTCAGACGTCTGCAGGACTGAACCGCAGTGCACTTTTCACCCCTTTTTTGACAGAGGCTTCAGAAGTCCTCTCTGAGTTTTTTAGGGTTAGATTTGAACCAGGGATCTGACTTGTATCACATCAGCTGGAATCAGTTTCAGGTCTTAACAGCTGTCTTAGGAAGCAGGCCCTAGACAGAATGGTGCCCCCAACAGGCATCTTGTTGATGGGATGAGAAAGATGCAGAGAAGTAGGAAATGGTAGGAGCTCACGTTGAGAAAGAGGAGGGGGAGGACCCTCCGTGAAGAAGGACACAGTTGCTCAACTGGTTGGAGACACACGTCATGTGATGATCATCCTTCCCAGGGCCAACCCAAGAAAAGCCACGACTCATCACTGGGGAAGAGCCTAGAAAAGATGGATGGAAAGTGAGACTCATACTCAGGCGCTCATCTCAATGTTTTGGTTTTTTTCACTGCTGTTTTACTATTTCCTTGTGCTTTATTTCCTTAAGGTACGTTTGACAAACCAGAGAAGGGAATCTGTTCAATAGCCACACCCCAGTATATATGGATTAGGTATACAAGCACCTACTGTGCAGCACGGGGAACTGTATTCAATACATTGTAATAACCCATCATGGAAAAGAATATGAAAAAATATATGTGTAACTGAATCACTTCTCTGTACACCTGAAACTAATATAACATTGTAAGTCAACTATACTTCAAAAAAAGAAATATATGCTCAACAAAACAAAATGGCTGGGGTGCCCTCACCACCCCCACCCCTTTCAAAGTCTTATGCCAGGTCCACTCCTGATACAGAAGAAAGACTGAGCCGGAGAGTTAAAGAGCCTCCTGTCTCACAGATAATACTCGTGCACTGTGGTTCCAGTACTCTTGCCTGGAAAATCCCATGGATGGAGGAGCCTGGTAGGCTGCAGTCCATGGGGTGGCTAGGAGTCGGACACGACTGAGCGACTTCTCTTTCACTTTTCACTTTCATGCATTGGAGAAGGCAATGGCAACCCACTCCAGTGTTCTTGCCTGGAGAATCCCAGGGACGGGGGAGCCTGGTGGGCTTCGGTCTCTGGGGTCGCACAGAGTGGGACACGACTGGAACGATTCAGCAGCAGCAGCATCGGTTCCATGTTCCGATAACTAAGTGGATATCTTTGCCATTGTTGTTGTTTAGTTGCTCGGCCGTGTCCCATTCTTGGTGACCCCATAGACTGTAGCCTGCCAGGCTCCTTGGTCCATGGGATTCTCCAGGTAAGAATACTGGAGGGGGTTGCCATTCCCTTCTCTAGGGGATCTTCCCGACCCAGGGACCGAACCCTCATCTCCTGCGTTGGCAGCCAGATTCTTTACCACTGAGCCACCAGGGAAGCCATAAGTGGCTATCTCCTTGATCTATAAACAGACTCATCCACGGCGCTTCCTGTGTTCCAATAACTGAGTATCTGTGACATCTGAGTGAGACCACGTGGAGGATACACGCTTCGGCCACTACTTCTCCAGATCTCTTGCTTGATCGCTCCTACCCTCTCCCTCCCTGCTCCAAACCAATTCTTTAAACCATCTCCAAGCCACATGAAAGAATGAGTTCCACCAGGCTTCACTTCCTTCCTTCAACACCTCCCCTAAATCACAATCAGATACTAAAGAACCCCAGATTCCTCTCCTGTATCCTAGGCCACATTCCAGTTTTGACTCATGTGTGGAGGCTACTTAGGCATCTTGATTTCTTCAGATCGTTTTCTGACCCAGCTTCGTTGGAAACGACTTCGAGGTAAAACCTGGGACTGACCCTTTCACCCCGTGTGACGAAGCCCTTCAGAAGTCGAAGGGAGTGTCTCTCCAGCAGTTTGTGGTGAGGCGTTCTCCTTAATTGCAGTCTTTAAAATGTCTCCCTCAAGACTAATGGCTTCATAAATTGAAGTCTTTTCTTTCTTCATTTATGCTTCCAATAAATAGTCTTCTCATTCTCTGAGGGAGAGCTTTTGAATAGCTAATGTTTGGAAAATAGTCCAAACCTGTTTATGTAAAAAAAAAAAAAATTCCAATGGCATGATGTACAAGACAGTGTCTATGAAAAACTGATTTAAAAAATTAACTCTTAGATGACCTCTTTTATGAAAACTAGGATACACAGATGGATTTTAATGAGGAATGACATTGGGAAGTATGTGGAAAACTTTAGGATAAAACTAGGATAAATCCATGTACGGAGACGAATATAGAATGAGGTAGTTTGTCATGAAAACAAGAGTTCTACTGCATATGCTTGTTCAAACTGTATCTGACCCCACCTCACTTGCTCAGAAGGGCAGGATTTCCCATCCCCAATCACTGAGACATCATCTATAGGGATCTTGGGAAATGCCCTTATCAGACCAAGCATATCACTGCAGCCTCACAGTCTTATTGGAAATCTCACTTGTTTTCAGGCAAAAAGCACATAACAGCTATCAACGTTTGAGGGAACCGGAAGATCTGAGACATCGCAAGCATTTGAATTTCAATTTCTCCATCTCTGGACTTGTGATGCAATAAAATAAAGCCTCCCACTGTAGTCCAGTCCACAGCAAAGTCAAGCCCCAAATGGCTGAATGAAGATCTGAAAGGCTTGGAAAAAAATAAATGAACTGCCTGCTTTTCATTATGCTTCCCTCTCAGGATGGAGATACATCTGGTTTTCTGATTACACTTTACCGTAGTAAAGAAAATTCTAGCCTAGCAGGTCAAACCAGCTGATGACTAGCCAGCTCCAATTACTGACCTGACCTGCTTCTAACCTCAGAGGAGGAGGGAAGGAGAAAGCCCTTTTCTCTCATTCTTAGAAACTGAAACATGGGCATAGAACGTTGTGGGGTTTGTTCCTTGATTAATTAAAGTTGCTTATTCAAATTGTGCTTTAGTACATGGTCTTTAATTATAAACAAAATAATGCCTGACTTCCTCCATAAAACACTCAAAGGCAAAGAGAAAGACTCAGACTCTTTTCTTCTTGTAATAAAATAGACAACAAAAACAGAGTAGCTTCAATATGGCATTTGGAACTTGATTTGTTCTATTTAATGAAGAAAAGATAATAGTACTTCTCAAAGGAGTCAGTGTCTCCTAAAATAAGGCTTTTTTGAGGTTTTTCTAAACAGGCAGTCTAAAAGCCATTTCTAACTTCCGAATAAACTTCAGTGTAGGTTTTGATGAGCTTTACTAAACAGTGCCTGTAACCTTGCTTGTGTATTTTAAAATATGTTTCATCTGATCTAACTTTGACTCAAAAAAAAAGTCTTGCCTTCAGTTCCCAGTTTAGGGAGGGATTACACAATACTTTAACATTGTTTCGGTCAAGCCTTTCAAAGTAATAGGAAAAATACCTACCTCCTTGTTGAAAGCATGCTATTCAGGCCAATGGCTCACAGCAGGATATACACAAGCCCAATATTTCTATTTTTAGGTGACAATTTGAAATGTATTTTTTAGATGAAGGTAGCTCTGTTTGTTTGAACCAGATGAAGGTGCCAATACTCACCTTTTTGACCTATAAATATAATTTCAAATGATTTGACCTAATTCTAAAGAGAACCAAATATAATAAAGTCATTATATTAAATATATCTAAATAGCCATCTTTAGCATATTAGCATAAGTGACTTTTGGAAACAGTTATTTTCCAACTGAGGAGGGTGGTGAATCTCCACGGTCCCTTTAGCAGGGCTTCGCAGCTTCCAGGATCTAATGCCTGATGGTCTGAAGTGGAGCTGATGTAATAATAAAAGAAATAAAGTGGCCAGAATAAAGGCGATGCACTAAATCAGCCCCAAGCCGCTCCCACTCCTTGGCCCACGGAAAAACTGTCTTCCACAAAGTAGGTCCCTGTGTCAGAAAGCTTGGGGACCGCTGCTCTGCTGTATCAAGACGTAAACACTCTGAAGAGCGTTTTCTGGAATACTTTACAAAATAAGCAACCTGATCCCTCCTTCTAGAAAGAGCACAGGTACTCACTTGACTCACACTTTGCATCATCCCTGGGAAGCAGGGTGTGCTTTGCCCATGCTACAGATGAACCAGCCAAGGAGAGCCTGTGTACAAGGCAGGAGTTACTCTTTAGATCTGTTGTTGTGGAGTCCACTCCTAAAGCCTGGATTTACTTCCTTCGGAGTATTTAAAAGGCACCCGATAAATGAACACCGATGTTCTGGAAGCTTTTAATGACAGTAGATTTGAAACAGTCCATAGATGCTTGCTTTATAGGCTTTTAATTAAATTAAGCCAGTAAAAATACCAGATGTGTGCATTCATTTTATCATATCTGGTATGGCTTCTTCCTTCTTTTTATTCTGGATTCCGGTGTGTATATTTCAGCTCAGTTTCAAACCACTTTTGGCCGGCTGTTGTGTACCCAGCACCTCCATGGCTGCTGTCAAGTCTGAAGCGTCACTGGGAAAAGCACATGGTACTGCGGATCCGGAATCTAGGAAGTCAGTGGGAAAAGCACATGGTACTGCGGATCCGGAATCTAGGAAGTCAGTGGAAGAACTTTAACAGAGTTGTAATGAACAAAATAAGCATAACATCACAGGATGGATAACAAACCATTGTATTACAGAAAGCCATAGGATTCTTTTGGACAGCTGAGCGTGGCTCCTGTTGAAAGACCCTCTCTGCAACCATTTCTCTCATTTTAGATAAAGATGCTTCAGCAGAAACTCTGATCAGAGTATTCCCACATCCAAACAAACATTTATAATTAAAAGCTTTCCACCCGCCAAGCAGGAAGTTTCTCTCTGGGCTGGGTTCCTGTTTTTCATTCTGTCCATTCTGTTGTTAAAACCAGCAACAACTTTTAAGAAAAAGTCCCCTCCATCTTGCCTCCTGCTGCGCGATTCACAGCTTCTGTCTTTTTCCCCTTCCGTCCCTCTACGAAAAACAAACCGCACCCATACTTCTCAAACGCTTGTCTCTGAGGATGAACCGCTTTCCCACCCGAGGTTCATCTAATCCAGAAGGAATGTTCCTTTTGTTGCATCGAAGCTGAAATGTTGAATGTTTTCAATCAAGCCTACATCCTTTCAGGCTCTCCGTATTATGTCTAGCAGAGGTAGATGGTTCAATCCAGCCTTAATTAACAATTCTAATCTCAAAAATAGCAATGTCAACTATGAAAAGAGGAGGAGGAGATAGCACCGCTGGCCTTGCCCACGTAGCAGATAAGCCTACCCACATCAATTCCAGCCTTGTTGTTGTTCTGTCGCTAAGTTGTGCCACTTCTTTGCCACCCCATGGACATGGACGGGAGCCCACCAGGCTTCTCTGTCCCCCACTATCTCCTGGAGTTTGCTCAAATGCATGTCCAGCTGAACTCAGCAAACAGATGAGGATGGGATTCAAAGCTATGCGTGCATGGCACAACGGATTAAGAGTCCATCCCCTTAACCACTGGGTCACCTCATCACACAATTCCAGCTTTAAGCATTGCTATTTCCCCTCTAGCTCTCTCTCCATTTTCAGGCACGTATCCCTATAGAGTGCAGCACACTCACCCCTCACATCTGCACTCTCCCTAGACTCTTCTTACCCCACTGTCATCCCCCCCACCCCCCACCACCCTCAGAAATGCCCTCTTGGAGATGACCAGTGACCTCTACATCGCCCAGCTCCATGGGCTCTAAGCAAGCTGACGTCTGTCATCTTTAGCACAGCATCTTTGTCATGAATGAGAAGACTTTCTAAGTGGACTCCAACTGCCTTAGTCTATTCAGGCTGCTACCACAGGACACCGTGGACTGAGATGCTTGTTTACAAGCCGCCTACAGTTCTGGAGACTGGAAGTCTGGGACCAACGTGCTGGCAGACTCAAGTGTCTGGTGAGAACCTGCTTCCTTGTCCATAGATGCCTGTCTTCTCCACGTGTCCTCACACACCTGTGGGCAGGGAGACTTCTCTGGGGTCTCTTTGATAAGAACTTGATTCCCATTCATGTTCTCATGACCTAATCACCTCCCTAGTCTCCTGATTTTGTGACTGCATAGGGAGTTTCCTCCACTAGAAAACCCAGCTCTCTTCATTTGTCAAGTGAGTTTCTATTTGGCATGTAAGCCTAGACTAAGAAGATACTTTGTTCAGGAAGTCTTAATTATAACCACACCTGTACCCACTATGTGTGTGTTAGTGGCTCAGTCGTGTCCAACTCTTTGCAACCCCACGGACTCCAGCCTACCAGGCTCTTCTGTCCAAGGAATTCTCCAGACAAGAATACTGGAGTGGGTAGCCGTTCCCTTCTCCAGGGGATCGTTGTGACCCAGGGATTGAATCCACCATTGCCAGGATCAAATGCCGCCTCCTCTAAGCTGTGAAGGCATCTTAGAAGCAGTAGGTCCATGCTGGTGCTTACTGAGCTGTGACTGTTCATGTTTGCCTCTTCTAGACCAGGATTTCTCAATCTTTGCACCGGTTTCATTTTGTACTTGTTAATCCTTTGTGGTGGGAGATAGTCCAGCCCATTACGAGACCTTTCATAGTTTCCCTCGTTGTTACTCACTAGACACTTACCCTAGTCCTGACAATCAAAAATGTCTACAGACAGCACCAAATGCCCCCAACCCTGAACAATCGCCCCCAGTTGAGACCCTCTGCTCTGGACTGCAGAATTCACTTTAGGCAAAGCTCTCATCCTCATCAAGCATGGGATGTGGAAATGCAAGTCGTCCATGCATGTTTATTAAATGAAATCTACTGACCAGATGATGTCCTAAGCCTTGTGAATCAACTATTTAAAGATAAATCTTGAAATGACACTAACTTTACTATGAACAGGTCATCCTGTGTGTATGGCATTGTGGACTCGAGAAAGGAAATGTTGATTCACAAAAGATGAGTCAGTTTCTGCTCTGGAGATAATAACTCATTATATAAAATAATTACTTTATGAAAGTATTCTATTTATTTCAGTGGGAAAACAGGCAATTAAAATCAGGATAGGTCAGCATGTCCTTTCAATTTTTATTCAAAGAAAAGAACATCTTTGCAGTATGTATCATGTTTCAATTGATACTTTCCCCTGCATTGTTACATTAAATCTGGCTAAAGCAAGGAACTTGAGAGATAATGTAACACACTTGAAATACAGTCTAAATTACCTTACAAGGAATCCCTGGCAGTGACCCTTATACTTTAAGATCTGTGCTTGATTAAAACTTATATTTTAAACCTTAAATGAGGCCCACCAATTTCAAATCTCTTTCCTCCTCTTCCAAACCACACAACCAATTACATATGCATTTTCCTTCAAAAGCTTCATCTCTCAAAAGGATCCTGCCTGCCTTTATCCAAGGATTATGATGAGAGGCAAAACATGAGCTTGGTTCTCTTCTGAGAGAACTCCTAAGTAATTAAAAGTTTCGCAAGTGGAGAATCTGTCCATTAGTTTGGGACAAAGTTTGGCTTCAATCAACAAACCAAATTAAATTAAAACCTAAAAGTAATTGGTTGTAAGTGTGTATGTATTGAATCTTACCCCCTGGTCTTTATTCTCCATAATCAATGATAAAATTCTTTTATGTCCTCTGAAATGGATTAACCAACTCAACAAGCCTGCCTCACTTTTCCCAGCTGTTCAACTGAAAGTTTTAGGACACCAAGTTCTGCGTGGTCTGGTGGAATGCAGTAACAGGAAGCCTTCTAATTTTGAGGTTAGTTACGTACTACTTAGAGAAGACTGAAGCAGTCCCAGGGGCTGACAGAGTGCCTATTTGCCAGGTGTCACTAATAATGTCACATTTAAGGCATATCTTCTTCTCTCCTTCAAAGATTTTTCAAATAATTTAGCATTTTTGATCACTTTGTGATCTTATTGTCACCTTTACGAATGCTTTAATTGACGTGCATTATTCAAAAAGTAGAAATCTTAAAGATAGAAAGATCCCTTAGATTGCATAATTCTTCCAAAATAAGTACACAACAGATACCAAAAGTAAAAATCAATAATAAATACCAACATACTTGAGAGGTAACATGTGCATTATCGTCAAATGTAATAATCTGAAAGTTAGGACACACAGCAAACTGAAGAAAATCTGACATAATGAATTGTTTGGTAAACTATCTCAGATCTCAGTCCCTTAAAACATCCCTAGGTCAGTCTAGATTTTCCCACAATCCCAGAACTCTTGTCCAGTTAACTATTTTACATTTTCTTGAGTGTGGGAATAGATGATTCAAATCTCACGCATCAAAAGTTAAACCCCCCAAAGGGCTAATTAGAGAGTCTGAAATGAACATGTACACACTGCTATATTTAAGTTGGACAACCAACAAGGACCTACTGTAGAGCACAAAGATCCCTGCTCAGTGTTAGGTGGCAGCCTGGATGGGAGGGGGTATGGGGGAGAAGGGATACATTATATGCATGATTGAGTCCCTTTGCTGTCCACCTGAAACTATCATAATATTGTTAATCAGTTATACCCCAATATAAAATAAATTGAGTCCTTTTGCTGTCCACCTGAAACTATCACAATACTGTTATTCAGTCATACCCCAATATAAAATAAAAAGTTAAAAAAAAATTAAACCACTGGCTTCCTCCTGCCATCTAAGAGTAACTTCTACTTCTCAATGCATCCTTCATCTCAAGTGATTGGCAAGTACGTGGTACAGTGGGCCCCACCAGGAAAAGTTAGATTAATTCTTTGATTTATGAGAATATCCCTAGTCTTAGAAAATATACTGATGTATTTAGGAGTAAAGAGCCGTACAAAAGCAACTTATGCTCCAGGGATTCAGGACACAAATGATATCGTTTATGAATATTACACTATAGACCCATACCAAGAGGAGGAGGAGACGTGAAGCTAACAGGGTAAAATGTGAGCAGCATCCCTTGAACTACACTTGCCCCTTTCTGTCAGTTTAAGGTTATTTCCTAGGACAGTTTTTTTTAATAGTATTATCACCCATTCTTCTCTGCCTCACCCATGTTCAGGTCATCAGAAAAGCCATGCTGACTCTACTCTAAATAGGATCCACAATCTGGCCATGTCTCCCCCTCCACCACGCTGGCCCCTGGCCTGAGCCCCAGATCCCTGCTGCAGGAGCCTCCAGCCTAGCCCCGACCTCCTGCCTTTGGGCCGAGCCCCCGAAGGGCCTCACTCTCTGCTCACAAGCTGCGCGTGCCTCACCGTAGCATCCTGGTGACGGCCCGACGACACCGGCGTGACCCGCCTCCTCTCACTTCCCTCCTCTCAGCTGTTTGCTTGGCTTTGCCTTTTCTTTCTTCCTCAACTGTTCTTCCCCCAGGTGTCTAAGATCACAGGTCACCTCCATCAGCCTGGTTTCCTCTGAATGGCCTCTTCGCCTCAGTCCTCTCTTATTTTTCTGGATCAGGGATGAGAATGCTTATCCTTCAGGACCAGAGCCAGTGTTTTCAGCCATGTGGTCTCTGCAGTTATTCAGCTCTCCTTGTAGTGGGGCTTTCCTGGTGGCTCAGTGGTAATGAGGCTGCCTGCAGTGTAAGAGACCCAGGTTCAGTCCCTGGGTTTGGAAGGTTCCCCCGGAGGAGGGCACGGCAACCCACTCCAGTATTCTTGCCTGGAGAATCCCCATGGACAGAGGAGCCTGGCGGGCTACAGCCCAAAGGGTCGCAAAAGAGTCAGACACAACTGAAGCGACTTGGCGTGCACTCTGTGCATCAGAATACTTAGAGAATGTCAGTACATTTGTGTTGAATAAAGAAATCAATTGTGACAACAAGATCAGGGTAAGCCGTGGTTGGCGAGAGGAGCCTCCAGGGGAAAGGACACCTGACGAGTGAGGTTGCTGGAGATCTTCATCAATTACAGAAAATGCAGATGATTGTTCTGGGTGTGGTTGGTCAACCACCACCTGGAGGGCTTTGTTCCATCGCCAATGCCCACACTTTTCAGGAAGTTATAACAGTGTCCAGGGCTTCAAGAGAAGCACAGCCAAGACAGTGAAAGGCAGGAAACTTGACATTTGAGGAAGAGTTGGAAAAACCTAAAGTGGAGGCACTGAGACTTAGCATTGAGGCTTAGCCTAGGAAAGCAGAGATTTAGACTAACATGCTCACAGTCTCCAAATACTTAGAGTTGTCAGATTGGAGGATTAAATTCTCCCCGTTGCTCCAGAAATCAAACCACCTTGTGAAAATTATAGAGAGGTTGATCTTAGTCCAATAGAAGGGAAGAACTTTCTAGGGACTCGAGTCATCTGAAAACAAGATGAGTTGCCATCTGAAGACATGTGCTTCTCATCACCAGGAGTGTTTCAACTACTTGTCAGGGCCAGCCTGGGAACACTTGGGCAGGAGGTTAAGATCTTCGCCCAACCAACCACGGTTCCCCTAGACTCTGTGATCAGATAATTCTGCAAGGCAGTTGAGGTTATTAGGTAGGGCTCCAGACTAGTCCAGTAGACATGCTCAGAGGAAACAGTTTCAATTAATCATCTTGAATTCAGACAAAGCACAAAAGACGTTGGGGCAAAAAATCTTAGGACAAATAAGGATGATGGGTGAAAAGCCACGCTAGAGAGAATATGAAGTCTTTCAAATGTTAGTTATGTGTGTGTGCGCATGCTAAGTCACTTCCGTCATGTCTGACTCTTTGTGACCCCATGGACTGTAGCCTGCCAGGCTCCTCTGTTCATGGGATTCTCCAGGCAAGAACACTGGAGTGGGTAGCCTATCCCTTCTGCAGGGCATCTTCCCAACCTAGGGATCAAATCCATATCTCTTATGTCTTCTGCATTGTCAGACACATTATTTACCATTAGCACCACCTGGGAAACCCAGGTCTATGTATAGACAAAGAAAAAGGAAAAAGTGAATATTATTGACTTTCCCATCCTGTGTCACAGCCAAAGGAAGAGAAAGGAGAGGCCCTCAGGACATAGGCTTTTGTGCCTGGTCTCCGAGGAAGCCTCAGAGAAGGGCCGGAGGTAAGGCCAGGCCAGCCGCCAGGCCCAGATCTGTGTGAGGCATGGGCTCCCAGCCCGGGCTCCCAGCCCAGGTCCCCTGGAACCCAGCTCCGCCTTGAAAGGCCTGCTGTACAGTTTCCATCAATATCCCTGTCTTTGCAGAGATCTTTAAGCTCTTCAGAAGCCTTGCTCTCACTTTCAAACATCAGAACCCCTTCTCCTGATCATATGCTCTTCCAACACCCCAGCAGAGAAGGCTCCTAAATGTCTTGCCTCCAGTTTGCCTTCCTCAATCTATCCAGGCTACTGACACGCTTTTAACACAGCCACGCCATTCGCCAAGCCTCTGCTGTGCAACCCCCTGGATGCTTTGCACATGCTCTCTTTATTTGAAGCTCTGAGAGCGTCTGACGCTGGCTAAGCCTCTGCCTCTTTACGGACATGCTCTCTTCCTTTTCACTGAGAATTCCTTTTGGAGCTCTGTGTGTCAGACACTAAGTTAGCATGCAGAAACAGCTCTGGAGATGATGTATATTCCCTTCTCCAGGGGATCTTCCCAACCTAGGGATTGAACCCAGGTCTCCCACGTTGCAGGCAGAATCTTTACCAGCTGAGCCACCAGGGAAGCCCAAGAACACTGGAGTGGGTAGCTTATCCTTTCTCCAGGGGATCTTCCTGACCCAGGAAATGAACTGGGGGTCTCATGCGTTGCAGGTGGTTTCTTTACCAGCTGAATCCCAGACGTATATATAATGAAATACTACTCACATATATATAATGAAACAGTACTCATAAAAAAGAAGGAGATTTTGCCATTTGCACCAACATAGACAGAACTAGAGGGCATTGTGCTAAGCAAAATAAGACAGAGAAAGACACAGTATGATATTATTTATATATGGACTCTAAAAATGCAAACTATATAACACAGCATAAAAGAAACTGACTCACAGATACAGAGAACTGGCAGCAATGGTGGGGGTGGGGCTGTAACATAGCGTGGGGGAGGGGAGGCACAAGCCATTGGGTATAAGATGGGCTCAAGAGCATAGTGCGTAACACAACATGGATAATAAGGCCCAGATTTTGTAATAACTGTACATGGAAAATAACCTTTAAAAATTGTATACAAATTAAAAACAAAGAGACCAGGAGGTGGTGAATCTGAGACTTGACTCCCAGGCCACGGCTTGGTGCCCTGCGAATAAACCCCTACTTCGCTGCAAACAAACACGCAAACAGATGATGTGTGTGGCTCGGTGCCAAGTTTACGTCTCCGGGACGGTGGGTCCGAGTGCTGTGGGCTGTGTCTCCCAGCTGGGTAACCCCGGAGCGGCCCCCCCTTGCAGGCCAGTCACTAGCAGTATTAGTTCCACCTGCCTCCTTCCCTGAGCGCCCCCCCGCCGGCCCCAACTTTGCCATCTGACATATTCACAGGTTTGTCACGTGACCCTGATTCTGCCCATGTCACCATTCATATACGCCGTGCAGATCCCCGCACATTCATGCTTTTGCTCCCATCTGGGTTATTTCGTGGGCTCTTGCCCTGCCGGGGGCACCCCTTCTCTGACACTGCCTGCTGCACTCCTCTGCTCCTCTGATTCACCTTCCACATCCCTCACCGTCTTCCCTGTGGGCCCCTCCCTGCGAGCTCTGTAGGTTGGGGTGGACAGTCCAGCTCTCGGTTGAGTCCTCTGCGCTCATGCATCTTGTAGCACCTGTGATGGGTGCTTGACTGGCCATCGCTAGCTGTAGTCTCTATACCCCTTTAACTCTACACCCAGAGTGGCTGGCACAAATCTTCGTTCTTAGTAAGTCCTGGAGGGTTTGGCACAGACCTGGCACCCCAGATTCAGTCCAGACGGGAGCATTAAAGCCGTGGGATAGGCTGGACTCCAAGATCTACCATGATCCATCCAGAGGATCTTTGGGTTTTGTGGATGTTGTTGTTTGGTTGCTCAGTCGTGTCTGACTCTTTTTCGACCCCCTGGACTGTACCCCGCCAGGCTCCTCTGTCCATGAGATTTTCCAGGCAAGAATACTGGAGTGGGTTGCCGTTCCCTCCTCCAGGGAATCTTCGTCACCCAGGTTTTATGTGGTGCTAAACCACTTCTCATTTTTCTCCACTTTCTTCTTTGCTTTTTACACAAGCTTACATGTATACAGTCATGATTTTCTTCCTCATATTTCAAGTGATGCTTCTTAAAAAGGAGCCCAAGTTCCCGGATCATCTGTAGATTCCTGGTAGTAACCTAGAAAATATCTAGACGATCCCTTCCTGTTGTCAGTATTTCTTCATGTCTAAATGTTGTTGACTGAGTGATACAGACTCTGAGCCTGTAGGACAGAGCTCGTGTATAATGCACTCTGTTTATTTATGAGCCCACCAGGAACAGTCTACAAACCAAGGCTACAATGATTGCCATATATTATTTGTACAAACCAACACATGCCTTTATAATTAGCACATTTGCAGCGAGTTTTGTTATTCGAAAAGATGGCTCCCACTGGAGGCTACTTTCCTAGAAACTAGGTCAGAGAATCAAATATCAGAATATTGGATTCAACATAGGATTTGATTTAGAACCCTTTTCCCTCCTCTCCCCAGTACTGTGGTACTTCACAGAACTTAATTTATTAATAATGTACGAATTAATAAAATTTGAGGAAGTTAAATGGTTAACATTAACTATACTGCTAATTTTATATTCCTCAAAAGATAACCATTTTGCATTGCAGTCCTCACAAAATCTAGCGTATCATAGGAAGTCAATACAAAGCTGCTCATCAACAAGCACAGAATACTGAAGTACAATTCAGAAACTAAATGCAATTATTAGCATCATCTATTTTTAAAGTGGAGCTTCCCAGATGGGTCAGTGGTAAAGAATCCTCCTGCCAATGCAGGAAATATAAGAGACACAGGTTCAATTCTTGGGATGGGAAGTTCCCAGGAGAAGGAAATGGTAACCCACGCCAGTATTCTTGCTTGGAAAATGCCATGGACAGAGAACCCTGGCGGGCTACAGTCCATGGAGTCACAGAGGTGGACACAATTGAGCAACTGAGCACAAACACACATGTTTAAAGTGAATATAGAATTGTGTGCATATTGAAGAAAATCATGAATAATCAGATTATAATAGAATTACCCCTGGAAAGTTTTCCTCAGGGAAAAAGTGTCTTCCAGGGGTAAAGCAATGGGACAGGACTGAAGGATTGAGCTGGGCTAGTACGTTATTTAATAACCAGGGAAGTAGAGAGAAAGAGAGCTAAGGCCATGTGACCACTGTGTCTCTAAGATGGAAGAAGACAAAAGCACAGTAGGTTCAAGGAAGACCAAGCCAACTGAGAAACTCTGGTTAAATGCAATGAGATTATCACTGGAGAGGGAAAAAAAAAAAAAGAATGCTGAAGAGTCTTAGGAAACCTGTGGTTTACACCTGATCTTTAATCTTTGCGCAAATGTTCAGTGATCACCTACTATTGCAAACCACTGAGAAATCCATCAGCTTCTTTTAAGGGGAGGCCTTTATTAGATAGGACCCATTTCCTTCTCTGATGCTTAAGGCTTTACACTCCCAGGATAAGCTGTAACTTCTGTATTAGTTAACCGATGCTTAAAAGTTGAATCATAAGACATTACACTTAATGCCATTATCCTTTTCTTTCTATTTCTGGTCTATATTTTTACCTGTTTACACATCTGCTAGCCTCCGGACACTGCCGTCCACTGTAGGAGCTACTCTCAGCTTTGTGCAATCCACAAATATCAGTGTGGTTTCTTTGGTTTGACTCATGTCATTAACAAGAAGGGGAACTGGCACGTGACTTGAAGCACGTGCTCTACTCAAGAAGGAGGCACACACATGTCCAAGGATCTCTGCTGACCTGGCGGGTAAAGTCCTTGAAGATAAGCAGCGATTCCAGTAGCACAAATAAAGGAAAGGCCCAGACAGGTATGGAAGGAAGGAAGCTCCTGGGCCCGAGCAACCGTCCAGTTACAGAGAGACAGTCACCGATGGATACCCTTTCCTTTCAGAGAGTCTGTTCCCTTCTTCTCGGATAATACTTAATAAGCCAATATAGTTAAAGTTCAATCACCATGTTTCTTCTTTTAAAAGCTATTTATTTTTTTTATTTCTTTGACTGGGCCAGGTCTTAGTTGCCACACACAGGATCTTCAACCTTTGTTGTGGCATGAAGGTTCTAGTTCCCTGATAGAACTTGGGGTAGAACCTGGGGCCCCTGCATTGGGAGCACAGAGTCTTAGCCACTGGACCACCAGCAAAACCCCCCAATCAAGATGGAGGGCTAGATATAGATACAGATAAATGATTCATTTAAAACTCAGCAGTCAACATTTAAAACTCAGTGTTCAAAAAACTAAGGTCGTGGCATCCAGTCCTATCACTTCATGGCAAATAGATGGGAAAATAGTGGAAACACTGATAGACTTTATTTTGGGGGGCTCCAAAATCACTGCAGATGGTGACTGCAGCCATGAAATTAAAAGTCGACTGCTCCTTGGAAGAAAAGCTATGACCAACCTAGACAGCATAAAAAGCAGAGACATTACTTTGCAATGAAGGTCCATCTAGTCAAAGCTATGGTTTTTCCAGTAGTCATGTATGGATGTGAAAACTGGACACAAAAAAACCTGAGCACCAAAGAATTGATGCTTTTGAACTCTGGTGTTGGAGAAGACTCTTGAGAGTCCCTTGGACTGCAAGGAGATCCAATCAGTCAATTCTAAAGGAAATCACTGCTGAATATTAATTGGAAGAACTGATGCTGAAACTCTAATATTTTGGCCACCTAATGCAAAGAACTGACTCATTGGAAAAGACCCTGATGCTGGGAAAGATTGAAGGCAGAAGGAGAAGGGGATGACAGAGGATAAAACGGTTGGATGGCATCACCAACTTGATGGACATGAGTTTGAGCAAGCTTTGGGAGTTGGTGATGGATTGGGAAGCCTGCCGTCCGTTGGGATGCAAAGAGTCAGACACGACTGAGCGACTGAACTGAACTGAACTGATAGCTGATTCATGTTGTTGTACAGCAGAAACTAACATACCATTGCAAAACAATTTTCCTCCAATTAAAAAAAAAATTCACCTTGCTTCTTGCTGTTGGCCTGACATTCCTAGGTAGGAATGACTAGGTAGTCATGCACATCCTTTCCAATATGGGGGAAAAGCTTGAGACTGTATTCTTCTTGTGCAGACCTCAACTTTTCCACAAGCCAGAAGTTCGAATCTCTGTACAGATTAAGAAAACGTTTATCAGCCTGGGATTCCCTGGGTTAACATTAAGCTAGGATGAACTTCATAACCAAGACTTACTATAGAGTGGAGCCCTTGAGAAATTTATGAATTTCTCTCTTTCTCAGCTGTAGATTTAATACTTCGTAACTCAAAAGCTCATCAGTTCAGTTCAGTTCAGTCGCTCAGTCATGTCCGACTCTTTGCGACCCCATGAATTGCAGCACGCCAGGCCTCCCTGTCCATCACCATCTCCCGGAGTTCACTCAGACTAACGTCCATCGAGTCAGTGATACCATCCAGCCATCTCATACTCTGTCGTCCCCTTCTCCTCCTGCCCCCAAAGCTCACAGAAAGGTCTAAAATGAACTTTTTTCCCCTCACAGTTTCTTTAAGCCACAAGAGTTGTGGAGTAGTTCATCTCTAAATTACGACCAGCTATTGAAAGAGATGGCGCACAGAGCTTCAATACTTTAGGTCCACACATTTCCTATTTTTCCCAAAGAGTATCTTAAGGACTTTCTCTCAAAGATCTCCTGAAATCCATCATATGCAAATTGAACACATTATAAATATCCTCTCTGCCTTCAGGCAAGACAACACCTAAACCGTTATTAAAGACCTTCAGTAAAGACTTTGCCATCTCCTGGGTTTCAGTATTTAATAAACCTTCCCATCAGCCAGCTCTTAAGTCTAACTTAAGTCCTGCTTCCTGGCATTTCAGTTGAGAAATATCCTTCTATGAAGGGATTTGAAATTTGGGAAATTACTCATCAGCATAGGTATCACTGCCAGAGATTAACCACACATGGAAATAACTGAAGCCTGATGCTTTTGAAAATAGAAACCCATTATTCACACTTTCTGCAGCCAAAGACAGAGCCACAAGATATTGTGGTAACCTATTTGGGGAGCCAGTCTGGCTGTTAGATTCAGCCGTGAGATGAAGCTCCCACCTCCAGACTAACCTCAGTCCAGCCAGCACGATGCAGAGAAGCAGTTTCTACATTACAATACAGAACTCTAGGCTCTTTACTGTCTTTGATACCCTCAGGGTGGTAAGGACCTGCTTACACATCTTTTCAGATGAACACCAGTAGGGATGGTTACTGACCACAGAGTCCCTGCAATTTCCCCTGGGGACCCTTCAGAATTGGAGTGCAGCTCGTCACTTTGCTCCCCCTTCATCTAGAGGACCCTGTGCAAGGAGCATCATTCTGTCTGCTTTCCTGTCCCCTGGTACAGACTAGGTTAGTTCCATCTGATGGTTGCTTTTCATGGTGAGAAAATCCTTATCTGGCCTTCCCCCTGAAATTCTGAAAGACCTAATGTCTGTCAAACTGACTGTGCAGTGTGAACAATTACAAGGGCAAGAACAGCATCTGCAAAGTTGGGTTCTACAGCCATAATAACATGGGGCATTTTTACATACAGATCTTCTTTCACTTATGATGGGGTTACATCCCGATAAATCCACTGTTAGTTGAAAATATCCTAAGTCAAAAATGCATTGAATACACCTAACCTCACAAAGTCATAGCTAAGCCCAGTCTACGTTAGACATGTCCAGAACATTTACATTAGCCTATAGTTAGGCAAAATCATCTAAGACGATGGCTATTTTATAACAAAGTGTTGAATATCTTGTGTAAAGTATTGAACAGTGTGTGTGTGTGTGTGTGTGTGTGTGTGCACACTCAGTCTCTTAGTCAAGTCCCACTCTTTTGTGACCCCATGGACTATAGAATACCCAGCTCCTCTGTCCATGGGATTTCCCAGGCAAGAATACTGGAGTGGGTTGCCATTTCCTTCTGCAGGGGATCTTCCTGACTCAAGGATCAAACCCACATCCCCTGGGTCTACCGCCTTGGCAGGTGGATTCTTCACCACCAAGCCACCTGGGAAGCCCATTGAACACTGGACTGAAAGTGAGAAGCCGCAGAGTCGTCAGGATCCAGAATGGTGGTTGGTGTATCAGTTGTTTGCCCTTGTAATCGTGTGCCTTGCCACCTCTCCCCAGCATCACCAAGAGCCTTAAACTTCAGCTGGGGAGAAAATCAAAGTTCAAAATTTGAAGTACGGTTGTTAATGCATGTGTATGGCTTCCACACTATAGGAAAGTCAAAGAATCCCAAGTCGAACCATCATGTCCGGGACCGTCTTTATGGTCCTTTGAAAAGAGAGCTTTTACATATTTCCATGCAACATTGCAAAGAAAATTCAACAAATCCCTTCAGTAGGTGCTAAATACCATCAACATCTGAATCATCTTTAAATCATTTCCTTAACAATAGCTCCATTTTGAATGGTACAAATTACTTGGCTAAAAGAGACGAGGAGAGTGCCAGCATGCTGATAAACTCTTAGACTCAGATGATGTCGGTGTGGCTGTCACTTCAGATACGCTCGGCAAGGGAATGGCAGAGACACCTTGGAAATGCTTCCAGTTGTTTCTCTTGAAAATTTCCAGGACTGCTTACGAAGCAGACTTTGCCAGACTGGAAGGGACTACATACTTCTCTAGAGGAACATAGGGTTATTAAGAATGGTCTTCTCCCTGCCCCTCTCCAGTGCTCATCGTCACTGCTGTGGCAGACAGAAGGATGCTCCCGCAAGGATGTCCTCATCCGAACCTGGGGGCGTGGTACCTTCCAGGCGAAAGAGACTTTGCAGATGTGCTTAAGTGAAGGGTCTTGAGATGAGGAAGTAACCCTGCATTACCTAGGTGGTCCCAACGTCATCACAGAGGCCCTTAGAGGAGAGAACAGGAGATGAAAGTCAGAGATGTGGCCAGAGAAGCAGAGGTCAGACGGACGGGAAGGGGCCACGCGCGAAGGGGTGTGGGCAGCCTTGAAGCTGGAAAAAGCAAAAAAAAAAAAGACTGATTCTTCTCTTTCAGCCTCCTGAAGGAGCACAGCTCTGCGGACACCTTGATTTTAGCTCACTGAGACGTCTTCCTCCAGCACTGAAGACAGTGGGGTTGTATTTTCGCAGCCACTAAGTTTGTGACAATTTGTAACAGCAGCAATAAGAAGCATCCAATTGGTCTGACGTACAATGTGTTCTTACTTTGTATCACCTGATAAGACACTCACTTTTGGCCATTTTGTCTTTCTTTTCTCCTTTCAATAAGCAAAAAAAAAGAATCAATTATTGAAGGCCTTCCATATGGTCGGTACTCTGTGTGGCAGAAGGATATGTCAAATATGAGACAAGAACTGTTTCAAGGAACTGTTTCAGTTTGAACTTAGGTTGGAAGATAATATATATGTAGCAAGACAACTCTGCAAGAAAAATGGAATAATAAAAGTAGTATTTACATTAAGAAGAGAAGAATATATAAATTCAAGAAAAGAAAAGGAAGGGAAACATACATTGCATTTCTTCTCAGAATTATAATAGTTTGGGGCTTCCCAGGTAGCATTAGTGATAAAGAATCTGTCTGCCAAAGCAGGGGATGTAAGGGATGCAGGTTCAATCCCAGGGTGGGGGATATCCCCTGGAGGAAGGCGTGCCAATCCACTCTAGTATTCTTGCTTGGAAAATCCCATGGACAGAGGAATTTGGTGGGCTACAGTTCATAGGGTTGCAAATAGTCCGACATGACTGAAGCAACTTAGCACGCACCCACATTAACTTTTTTTCTTAAGAAAACTAATCCTCCCTAATGGCTTATTTTGAAAATCTATGGATCATTTCATGTCATCTTTAGTCATATGATGGAGAAGGAAATGGCAACCCACACCAGTATCCTTGCCTGGAAAATCTCATGGACAGAGGAGCCCGGTGGGCTGCAGTCCATGGGGTCACAAAGAGTCAGGCACGACTGAGCGACTAACACACACACACACTGTTCACAGAAACACAGCAACTAAGCAACAACTGTTCATAGAGTCAAAACGTACACCAAAGACTTATACAGACAAGGACTACAAAACTTCCATTTTTAGAGAATGAAAGGTTATCACATGATCTAGCTTTTCTTTTCCAGTTTTAACTCTCATCCTCTATTTAGCTAACTTGGTGTTCTGAGCTCTTAAGTCTCCCCATATTACCTAAGATGAAAATGTCCCCCTCTTCCTGCACTTCCCTAAACAAGAGGCACTAAAGGGGGTTTTATTCAGTGGCATGTCATCAAATTTTCTAAGGCAGCCATTAAGTTAAAACCTTCCACTTATCCAATAGCTTAGAACTAACTTAGAAAAGAGACCTCCCTCCCCCAAATAACTGGAACACCAGAGTGTAGTTCAGAGCAGATGTTGGCTACCTACAGATCCTGGGCCAAATGCACCATTTTTGTGTATGAAGGCTTATTAGGATGCACGACACCATTTGTTTATGCACATGATTTCTTCATGCTGCACACACAAGCTTTTTCACAGAGGCAGTATATCGTACGTGAGCACCTATATGATATTCCCATTTTTCCCTCACAGCCTATAAAACCTAAAATATTTACAACCGGGCCCTTTACATAAAACACTGGCTGACCCCTGAATTAGAGGATTCACTTTGGAGTCAGACAGACCCATAAATTCTAATTTCACCTCAACCATTTATGAGTTATGTCATTTGGACCAAAGGATTTAATCTCAGTGGACCTCAGTTTTCCTCATTTGCAACACGGAGGTTTCAGCACCTACCTGAGAGGAGACTGAATTTTTCCAATCCTTAAATATGCAGAAGACTTGATGCTCTTTCTAAATCAGGAGAATTAATTCTTCAGGGTCGTCGAGCTTTGACTATGCCTCTTTCCAATACTTTACTGCAATTTTTGTCATTTCTCTGAGGACACCCTTGGCTGTCACCAGTGAAAAAAGTTAATTGGATTTAGAGTCAAAACATCCTGGTTTGAAACCAGCTCTGTAACTTCCTGTTTTTCTTGTTGTTTAGTTGCTACGTCGTGTCTGTTTCTTTGAGACCCCATGGACTGTAGCCCACCAGGCTCCTCTGTCCATGGGATTTTTCATGCAAGAATACTGGAATAGGTTGCCATTTCCTCTTCAAGGGGATTTTCTCGATCCAAGGATCAAACTTCTGTGTCTCCTGCATCTCCTGAATTGGCAGGAAGAGTATTTAGCACGGAGCCACCTGGGAGGCCCCTATAGCTTCCTACTATAGTCATTTTAGACAAGTCTCTACATATTCCTAACTTTCCACTTTTCCATCTGCAAAATGAAGCTAAAATACTTAAATCATGGAATTGCTGTAAACATTAAATGAGAAATGAGATAACTTTTATGGAAGCACAAAAAAACATTATTTTGCATGTTTTTTATTAAAATAATTATATGGTAAAAATGAAATGAGGCAAAAATGCAAACATACTCTGCAAATGCTAAAGACAATATAAACATCAGCCATGTGTGGGACTTCCCTGGCAGTCCAGTGGTTAAGACTCCAAGCTTCCAGTGCAAGGGATGTGAGTTCAGCCCTTGGTTAGGGAACTAAAATCCCACACGCTATGTGGTGCAGCCAAAAAAGTATAAAGAATAAACAAACATAATTAAACAGCCATTTGTATGCAGCAATATATGGAGTAAAACTGATCACATTTTAGTGTGACTTGAAAAGTCATATTAAAAGCCATCTAATTGTCATGGCTCATGACAGTATTTCTTATATGAGACAAAACATGGAAGGAAGCCAAATGTTCTTCAACTGGTAAATAGATGAATAATTGTGGTATAGCTGTTCTATGGAATACACTTGAATAATATAAAGAATGTTATTAAAACATGCAATAACATGGATAAATCTCATAAACATCATGCTTGAATGAATGAAATTAAACACAAAGGGCTATGTGATAATTCACTTTGCATGCCAATTGGGTAGGCCATGGTGCCTAGCTGTTTGGTCAAAAACTCATACATATGTTGCCATGAATGTATTTTTTAGATGTGATTGACACTTAAATCAGTAGTCTTTGAATAAAGCAGATTGCCTTCCACACTATGGGTGGGCAATAGATGGGTGGGTCTCAGCCAATCATTTGAACACCTTAACACAAAAGTCTGAGGTTTCCTGAAAAAAAAGAGAGCTCTGTCTCCAGACTACCTTTGAGCTCAAGACTGTGACATCAGATCTTCAACTTTTGTCAAAACGTCCAGCCTACCCTCCTGCCTTGCACATTTCAAACTTGCCCATCATAATCAAATGAGTCAATTCCTCAAAATAAAGCTCTAGATAGATAGATAGAAGAAAAAAGTTCTATTGCTCCTCTTTCTCTGGCTGCCTATCCTAAAATTCCATTTATATGAAATTATAGAAAAAATAAAACAGTAGCAACAGAAAGCATATCAGTGATTTCCTGGAACTTGGAGCATGAGAAACTCTTTAGGATAATGGAAAAGTTCTAAATATTTATAGTGGTGGTGATTACATGACTGTATAAATTAACAAATTCTATCAAACTGTAGATTGAAGGCAGGAGGAGAAGGGGACGACAGAGGATGAGATGGTTGGATAGCACCACCGACTCAATGGACATGAGTTTGAGCAAGCTCAAGGAGATGGTGATGGACAAGGAGGCCTCGCATGCTGCGGTCTATGGGGTTGCAAAGAGTTGGACGTGACTGAGTGACAGAATTGAATTGATTAAACTGTATGTGCTGTGCTTAGTCATTCAGTCATGTCCAACTCTGCGACTCCATGGCCCACCAGGCTCCTCTGTCCATGGGGATTCTCCATGGACAGAATACTGGAGTAGGTTGCCAAGCCCTCCTCCAGAGGATCTTCCCAACCAACGGATTGAACCCAGGTCTCCCGCATTGCAGGTGGATTCTTTACTATCTGAGCCATCAGGGAAGCCCAAGAATACTGGAGTGGGTAGCCTATCTCTTTTCCAGGGGATCTTCCCGATCCAGGAATTAACCAGGGTCTCCTGCATTGCAAGCGGATTCTTTACCAGCATGTACCTAAAATGAGTGAATTGTATTGTATTTAAAATACAGTTCAATCGAGCTGGGAGGAAAAAGTCAGACTGCAAACCATATAATAGGCCATAATATGACTGTCTCTTATACATCACGAGTAAACTTAATTAAAAATTACATTTTGTATAACTTCATTTTTTCATGACTAGACTGGGGTTCACTGAATGTGGATTACTGTCTAATACATTGAGATGTTCAAGGTGAGCAAACACTAATACATCTGTCAGGCAGAAGCATGGGTAATTCACATATTCATTATTATGAACAAGTTAATTAAAGTCATAATATTAATAAATTGCATCTACTAAGCCATTATTTTATTCGCTTCTGATTTATATACAGTGTCTCTCTTGAGTAAATGGGAATTTTTATGTGGCAGTAAAAACTTAATAACTAATATATCAATCCACAGTAAACACCATCCAAAGGCAACTGTGATAAACATGAAGCCCCTGCGGTATCAGGGAAGGACAACAGTATCAAAAAGAAAAGCGTTTATTTATACCTTCAGATGTAGCCAGAGCATTATCAGTTCTGATGGGGATCCTTTGATCTCTGGCTCTGAAAGCATTTTACAGCAGTTCAGGAGTTATCATCAAGAAATCACACACTCAGGACAAAGCCCCTGACAAATGTATGGGAGAAGCAAAGAAACAGCTAAAAGCTTTGGCTCCGAAGTTTCACCTCTGCTCACAGCTGCCCCTCTGTCTCAGCAACTCCACAATAAACAGTCTACCTTGGTGCGCTACAGCTTGCCTCGCCATGAGTCCACTCGCAGAGTGTCTCAGTGCAGCCATGAAGAGCGATCACCCTATGAATCCAGACACGACACATCCTTCTGCTACCAAGACAGCTGGGACCATGGTCTAATGTCGATCCTGCGGTTGATTCAGAATACAAGAAAACCCCAGAAATGGAGAACTCTGTGTCTAAAAACGCCTAGCCATGTAGCTTATGGCAGAAAGTCTGTCTTGTCGTTAATGGAATGATGGTGAAAACCCAGGTTTTAGAGACACATTGGAATGTTAATACCAATCGTGACACTTTGGAGCTGTTGAGTCTTAGACAAACTATGGATCTCCCTGAAACTCAGGTTCTTAATTTGTAAAATAAGATTTATACCAACCACACATCACTTTAAAGGTTCAAATCATGTTTGGGAAGGCTCTACTTCTAATTCCCAACTACTGAAAGGTCTAAAAAAAACATGAGGAACACGACTGTTATGTCTAAAAAGCTAAATTGGGGTAGGGGGGAGTGGGGGCGGGTATTTGGTTCCTGAAACAATTGCCATCTCCTCCAATACCGTTGTCCTGGACATTACAGATTCTAATGGGCTTCAGCTGAAGCCGTTTGAACATTCAGCCAGCGTTATGTGAAGATGTGCCTTGTATGGTCTCCACTCTCAAAGGGGGTGGACACACGTCTCCTGAAATGCAGGGCTTTCTTTAACATACAACCAAGCATCTGCCTCTCAGCACCGGTCCCCCAAAACTCCAGTCTAACCTTTCACTTTCAAAGACGCCAAATCAATAGATGCCAACTAAACTTGTAACTGGGCTTACTTGTAATTCAAAAAAAAAAAAAAATACTCGAAAGGGTTGACAGGTGTCAGTAGGTGCTGACTGATTTTTAGGAGATATATTACAAAATGAGGGTGCCAACTTAAACTGTCTCTGCTGATGACCAACACAATTTCAATTTCTTAAAATACAACTGCCTCCCTTTCAGACACTGCTGTGATTGTTCAGGGTTTCTCTACACCTCTCTTTTTCTGCAGGTCTTTTCCTCTATTGAATATGTCAAGACTCGCCAATCGGTAAGGGTTATGGCTTTTTCACACTGAAACCCATTTTTAGGAACTACCGCTGTACCATTAGCACCCCTGAAATCTCCATCCTCAGCAGTGATGACTGGTTTGGCAATGTCAGTATAAAGTTTGGCAATTAGGTATAAAGTCAAAGTGAGAGCTGCTCAGATGTGTCCGACTCTTTGTGACCTCATGGACTGTAGCCCACCAGGCTCTTCTGTCCATGGGATTCTCCAAGCAAGAATACTGGAGTGGGTTGCCATTTCCTCCTCCAAGGGATCTTCCTGACCCAGGGATCAAACCTGCATCTCCTGCATCTCCTGCATTGGCAGGCAGATTCTTTACCACTGTGCCACCTGGGAGGCCCCTAAAAGTCTGCATAATAGTGCACAAATATGAAGCTTATTAGCACATATACAGAGAAGGACATGGCACCCCACTCCAGGATTCTTGCCTAGAGAATCCCCTGGACAGAGGAGCCTGGTGGGCTGCTATGCGTAGGGTCTCACAGAGTCGGACATGACTGAAGAGACTTAGCAGCAACAGCACACACACATGTACAGCAAGCTCTTTCAGGGTGAATGTATTCTCTTTCTTTGGGTTCTGAGCACCAGCAAAACATCTGGCACAAAGTAAGTGCTCAGTTAGTACCTGATTAGAAGATGAGTAAATCCCATGAAAAAGAATGAAATAACGCCATTTGCACCAACATGCATGGACCTGGAGATTAGTGAAGCAAACCGTCACAGAAGCGAGAGACAGACGTATGGTGTTACTTCTGTGTGGAATCTAAAAATTGAGACAAATGAGGCTATTTTAAGAACAGAAATAGACTCACAGACATAGAAAACAAACTAGTGATTAGCAAAGTGGAAGAGGGAGGTGGATAAATTATGAGTTTGGGATTAACAAACACAGACTATTATATATAAAATAGATAAACGGGTTTCCCTGGTGGCTCAGAGGTTAAAGCGTCTGCCTGGAATGCAGGAGACCCAGGTTCAACCCCTGGGTCAGGAAGATCCCCTGAAGAAGGAAATGGCAACCCACTCCAGTACTCTTGCCTGGAGAATCCCATGGAGGGAGGAGCCTGGTAGGCTACAGTCCATGGGGTCACAAAGAGTTGGACACAATTGAGTGACCTCACTTCACTTCAGTAGATAAACAGCAAGGACCTACTGTATAGCACGAAGAACTATATTCAATACCATGTAATCACTTATAAGGGAGAAGAATCTGAAAAAGAATATACGTATATATATATATATATGGCTACCCTTGTGGCTCAGCTGCTAAAGAATCTGTCTGCAACGTGGGAGATCTAGGTTCAGTCCCTGGGTTGGGAAGATCCCCTGGGTTGGGAAGACCTACGCCAGTATTCTGGCCTGGAGAGTTCCATGGACTGTATTGTCCTTGGGGTTGCAAAGACCCAAACACAGCTGAGCGACTTTCACTTTCACGTGTGTGTGTATGGAACTGAATCACTCTGCTGTAGACCTGAAATACTGTAAATCAACTATGTTAGTGGCTCACTCATGTCTGTTTCTTTGTGACCCCATGGAATGTAGTCTGCCAGGCTCCTCTGTCCATGGAATTCTCCAGGCAAGAGTACTGGAGTGGGTTGCCATTCCCTTCTCTGGGGGATCTTCCTGACTTGGGGATATAACCTGGGTCTCCTGCATTGCAGGCAGTTTCTTTGCCATCTGATCCATCAGGGAAGCCTCTGTAAATCAACTATATTTCAATAAAAAAATTTTTAAAAAGAATGAATGGGCCATGTCTCACACAATATACTGAAGAATGACAGAAACAGAATAGCATCTTTTTTTTCCTTTTCTGTCAAAGGGAAAATGTCTGAGAAGGTGCAGTGGAAGAGCTTCTCAGAACATGAGTACTGTTTAGCTTGGTTCTTCTCTCCTCTGAGTCCAATTTCTCTGAAAAACCTCCTTGGGTCAGATAGAAGCACTAAAACCTGTATGTATCTGGGGTCAATAAATTAAGGATCTCTAAGAACAAATTTGGGGGGCTCCAAAGTCACTGTGGATGATGATTGCAGCCATGAAATTAAAAGACACTCGCTCCTTGGAAGGAAAGTTATGACCAACCTAGATAGCATATTAAAAAGCAGAGACATTACTTTGCCAACAAAGGTCCATCTAGTCAAGGCTATGGTTTTTCCAGTGGTCACATATGGATGTGAGAGTTGGACTGTGAAGAAAGCTGAGTGCTGAAGAATTGATGCTTTTGAACTGTGATGTTGAAGAAGACTCTTGAGAGTCCCTTGG
>NW_011495078.1:5503973-5512761 GCF_000754665.1 Bison bison bison | reverse complement strand
GGAAAAGGGGATGACAGAGGATGAGATGGCTGGATGGCATCACCAACTCGATGGACATGAGTTTGGGTGAACTCCGGGAGTTGGTGATAGACAGGGAGGCCTGGCCTGCTGCAGTTCATGGGGTTGCAAAGAGTCGGACACAACTGAGTGACTGAACTGAACCGAAGAACAAATAATCAAAAAATAACATTTGACAAATGGGCTGGGTATATATACCTATAGTCTCTCTCTTTGGGACCTTGGAGGCTCAGCTGGTAGAGAATCTGCCTGCAATGCAGGAAATATGGATTTGTCCCTTAGTTTAGGAAGATCCCCTGGAGAAGGGAATGGCTACCCACTCCAGTGTTCTTCCCTGGAGAATCCCATGGACAGAGGAGCCTGGCGGGCTACAGTCCAAGGGGTGGCAAAGAGTTGGACACAACTGAGCGACTAACACTTTCACTTTGACACTTTGGGACCACGAAAAACAGTTGCTTCCGTCTTTGAAATGATGGTGATCTTGGGTGGCCTCAGCCTTCAATGGTTTGGAGCTTGGCTTGGGTTCCCAACCAGAGACTGGGCTTGGTCCTAGCACCCCAGACCTTAGCCACTAGACCAGAGGTCAGTGACAAGGGCCCTGGCCCTTCGGCTTTGCAGGAAAGAATTCTCACAAAGACAGAAAGTAGGGAAACAAGTATAGTATTTATTAAAAGGAAAGAGAGTACAGCACGTGTGGACAGACACACAGGCAGACTCAGGGCGAGACAGCTGCACCCTCATGGCAGTTCCAATTACTTTTATGGGGCATTTCTTCCAGGTTTCCTTTGGCCATTTTGATTCACCTGGTTCACGGTCCATATTTGGTATATCTCAGTATCTTTCCAGATGTGCAGATGCATTTCTTAGCCAAGATGAATTTTACTCGAAAAGGCATCTGAGTAGGGAAAAGCGCTTGACGTGACTCCCCTTTGGCGTCCAAGGAGTCTTTTCCACCCATGTGTGGTCAGGGAGGTCTCCTGAGTTTGGGAATAAGAAATATGTGGTCTGGGAAGAAACCAGTCTCCTTCCTTAATTGTTCTGTTCTTCTAGTCTTGGAGTTTCTGCCCACAGGGAATGAATCTTCAATCACTTTATCCTGGGGGGTGCCCATCTGCCTCCTCCCTCAATGGTATTCATGACTTCCCTTCAAGAAATTATTCAGGGAAGTTTTCTAGAAGTTATTTGTGCAGTGCAATGCATATGTGCTGAAATACTATGAAATTTAGACACAGCTTTATCCATTCAGGGGGTATTTAGGTTGCTTTCATGTCCTACTTGACTTCCCTGATGGCTCAGATGGTAAAGTGTCTACCTACAATGTGGGAGACCTGGGTTCAATCCCTGGGTCAGGAAGATCCCCTGGAGAAGAAAATGGCAACCTGCTCCAGGACTCTTGCCTGGAAAATCCCATGGATGGAGAATCCTGGTGGGCTACAGTCCATGGGGTCGCAAAGAGTCGAATACAAGTCAGCGACTTTACTTACTTACATGTCCTACTGTAAATACTGCTGCAATGAATTGGGATACATGTGAACTTTTGAATTATGGTTTTCTCATGGTATGTGTCCAGTCATGGGACTGCTGGGTCACGTGTCGGCTTTATTTTTAGTCTTTGAATCAATTTGCAGGGCAGGAATAGAGACACAGATGTAGAGAACTGACTTGTGGACCTGGGGGCCGGGCAGAAGAGGGTGGGGTGGATTGAGAGCATAGCATTGACATATATACACCACCGTGTATAAAACATATGGCTAGAGGGAAGCTTCTGCACAACACAGGGAGCTCAGCTCTGTGCTCTGTGATGACCCAGAGGGGTGGAATGAGAGATGGGGCTGGAGGAAGTCCAGAGGGAGGGGATATATATATATATATACATATTAATAGCTAAGTCACTTCATCAGAGAGCATAAACTAGCACAGTATCATAAAACAATTATACTCCAATTTAAAAATAAAAAAAATTTAGAAAAGCAATGAACATAACCAAGCTGATACAAAAAAAAAAAAAAGAAAAGAAAAGAAATTTAAACACAATCCTTTGATTTGATTTTGTTAGAAAGTTTTCACATTACCCCAATATTTAGGACGTTTTTTTTTTTCCGTGTGTTGTTGTTGTTCAGTCTCTGAGTCATGTCTGATTCTTTGTGACCCCATGGACTACACAGCACGCCAGGCTGCCCCGTCCTTAACTATCTCCCAGAATTTGCTCAAATTCATGGCAATTGAGTCGGTGATGCTATCTAAGCATCTCATCCTCTGTCGCCCCCTTTTCCTTTTGCCTTCAGTCTTTCCCGGCACCAGGGTGTCTTCCAGTGAGTCAGCTGTTTGCATCAGGTGGCCAAAACACTGGCGCTCCAGCTTCAGCATCAGTGCTTAGAATAAGTACTCAGATTTGACCATTTGGTTTTGGTTTTGGTGAGTGGGGCGGATATAATCAGATGTGTCTAATACTGCTGTTTTAATCCACACATAGGCAATAGCTGTGATGTCTTAGACTAATGTCTCATATAGGTGAGTCTACTCGAGGTTACCTCAATTGGAAAGAAAAAACCAGCCATCATATCCCACCAGAATCGTGCATCTTTTATGTTGGGTCTCAGCCAGCTCCTCCTCTGCTGTCACACAAAATGATCCTGACAAATTCAAGACATGGATCTGAAAACAGGTCAAATTCAAATTACTTTTGCCTTGGGTCTTTGGTGTTTTAATCATTTCATCTCAAGAGCAAAGGCATAATTTTAAGTGCTAATAATGAGTAAAATTCTCTTTGTTTTTCTCTCTTTACACCCTACTTGTAATTATTGGTTTTACACATCTGTCCAACAAAAACTTGAAGGCTAATGGCAAAAACCTTTATAAACACCAAGAGGTTTAGCATGTAGAACATGAATTTGAAAATGTTTACCTATGCAAATATTTGGGCACTAGAATTTTATTCTTGGCTTATGAACTATGTTATTTTTCCCAAATGTGTTGCTACAGAAAACTGATATCCTGGGGGGATTGTTTACTTGGAAGAGGCTTAGGGGGTAAATTACACCATTTCAAGATGGTGATCAAATATTACTTTTACATTAAAAGAAGCTGAAGGATTTTACTTTAAACTTCTACCTAACTGTTCTTTTTTTTTTTAATGAATAAAAGCTATCATTTTAAAGATGGACTATTATTAAAACATGGGGTGCATTTCTCAATTTCACTGACACCAGTGAAAGCAAAATGGAATGAAATTGTATATTCACTTGGGTCATTAAAAAAGTAAACTATGTCATTTCAGTATTTACTCAATAAATGAACTGAATGATATCCACACACTCATTTTTGAAGGAGTCATTTGAATGTTCACTTTAGTGAAATAGAGTCAAAACCTCAAGCTCTGTTGGCCACAGGCAGATCCCAAAGTTGCCATGAAAAGGCAGGTGATAATAAATATGCAGTAACGTGGGCCTCCCAGGGTCTGTCCTGAGATTCTCAACTCTGCATTTCTCTGTCTTGACTGAAATACTGGAGGTACGTTTTATTCTCAGACATCAATTTCATGCTCCCTGTGAATGTTGAGGGAAAAAAAAAAGGTTTTCTGGTTGCATATGTAGTGTTTACCCACTCATATATGAAAATAAATGCTTGAGATTCCATCTGTGAGTTCCCTTTTGATTTCTGCTCAGTGAGGAACCTGCTCAACCAGTTTTACCAAATTCTTAGAAGAAGGTTTTGTGACACAAAGAAAAGTATTGTTCAACCGGAGCAAGATAGGTAATTATGAGATAATGGATAAGTTTGTCTTTCACTGTGAAATCACATAAAATAGAAATAAAATAGGTGATTATGGATTACAGAAGTTCTCTTACCAGGGAACTTGTAAGGAAAACAAAGGAAGTGCACTTACCAAAAAGGGCATTCAAAAAAGTCTCGGTTTGTAACTCAAGCTAATGAAAACAAGGAAATAGAGAGCTAAGGCTGACTTTCATCACCAGCTCACACGGGGGTGTCTTCTGAACCTCTTCCTTCAGATGTTCCTCCGAGCCTATGGAAGGGAGAGAAGCTTAAACTGGGAATTCCCTTATTAGCTTCTGTCACGACCTTAATGTACTGTGAGTGACTCGCTGGTTAGTACATTTAATTTCCTCTCTGTAACTACACAGGTATGACCCTCCTAGAATAAGCTACCACAACTGAGATTCAATTATCACCAAAGGCAGAGATCTGCTCTCACTGGAGTCTCAAGCATGGTGGTTTTCCTTCGCTACCAAATGCCACTGACCACCCTAACGGGCATTTCTGGAAGGCTCTATCTTCATAAAGTTTGTTTCTAATATTAAACTTTTTATGATGTTAATAAAATTTAATATTCGAGTGTTTTTTCACTTCAGTGTTTATTGTTTCAAAAATAAGACCCAGAAGGCTAACTTCTGTAAAATTGTGTGCTTTATGAGAACAGATCTATGACCCTTGTTGAGCACAAAGGGCAGGATCCCACTGGACACAAGGAGAAGGGGCTGGCCTCTGCGTTTCAGCACGTTCTTCTCTTCTTGCCCCACCCTTGTCTCCACCAGGCTGCCTCTGGGGCTTACTGGACTGCGGCGTCTTCAAAGCGTGTTTGCCTTGAAGGCATTTGTGAGTCCTTTGGAGAAACCTCCCCCCATGAAGTTCTCACCTTATAGTCCCCTCACTGAGGTCAACATTTCTCCCCTGGCTGTTAGAGGATGCCCCACTGCAATGGCGAAACCCTTTTAAGCTCTTTCCGTTGGCAGTCAATGCTCCCGGATGAGGTTGCTAGGACAGTGACCCTCATTCAGGTCTCCTTCCTGAGGCTGACCTCTGCTCTTCCAGCTCCAGATAAAGCCGTAGCCCTTCACCGAAACCAGCTACATAATTTACAGGGCCCAGTGCAAAGTGGAAACGCAGAACCTCTTGATGAAAGCTTGTGAGGAATTTCAAGATGGCGGCAGTAGAGCGTCAAACCAAACGTCGCCCCGCGTGAGTGTGCGGCTCAGCGCTCCACTTTCCTCCACACCAGCAGCCACAGCCACCCGCTGCCTCTATCTCACAGCTCTTCTCACCACCCCCAGTGTTTTCTTCTGAGTCCCACTCAGTAAGCAGAAACCCAGCCAATGAAGGAGGCAAACACCAGGTACTTTTATAAGGAAAACGTCTTGATTCCATCAACCTCACTCTTTGCTATCAGCTTCATTCTTTGCTACCTGAACCAGAAGTTGCCAAAAGTCACCTGAGTCTGTGCTCTAGTGAATATCCAGCAAATCTTCCACTAACTGCATTGGATTTTTTTCTCTAGGAATCCGTTCCCTCCACAACCCTCAGTCCATGCGGCTCAGGCTCACTGTGGAGCTCACATAACTTACAGAATATTTTCATATAACTTTAATAATATGCATGACTTTTCTTAAATATAATTTTCAATATTTTTTTAAAAAATTGTTGCTCTGTCTTTATTAACTGTCATTTGGGGAACAAGTGAAATATAAATGGAGAGAAAATTATTAGCAAAAACAACACAAAGAATATTTAAAAGCTTGACCTTTCATTTCCTCCCACCAGTGAAACTCATATGTTAAGGTGAAACTATAATATACCTTCTTCCACATTTTCTATCCATCAGAGGTATTGATGGTTATATATCGTCTTTTCCTCACAAACATGAACACTTCCCTGAATGACAGCCAAGTCAAACCTTACAAATATCATTTAAAAGCCAGAGGAAGGCTGTCTCTAAAAGAAAGGTAACTTAGATGGCCTTCTGTTCTAGAAATTCTACTGCCCTAGCTACTCACAGCTACAGTTCTACATTTGATTTTTGTTATTTAAAAGACAAAACTAGAGGTGACCACAGTGGTGGGAATAATATTTTAAATGCCCTGCAGCTGCATTCGTGAACTACATGTTCTTTGAAGTATAGAATTAATAGTTAAACTATATACCTCAAAGAGGGCCCCTACAGGTGACCAGAGCATGCTAACTCTGCAATTTTAAAATGTGAACATTTCCAGAGGTATGCACACGTGGGTGCTGATAACATTTCCATCTGGGGCCTGTTCCTCCTGCCAGCTACTCATAGTCTTCTTTGAAGTCCAAAGAATCCTTGAGGGAAGATGGCGAGACATTTTTTCCAGGACGAGGGGCCAGGGACACTCTTGGCAAATTGCTCTAGAAACAAACAAAAATGTTGTGAATCACAACTGTATGGTGACTTAAGTGCAGCGTTTTCCCCATGAAAACACTCAAAGTCCCTAGATATGTCTACAGGTTCTCCCAACACAAGTAAATTAAATTTCATGACTCGGATAATGGTTTCAAAGGGATTTCTTGAAAGCATGGTGGGTGGGGGGCGGGGGTGGGGAGTTATAGGTTGAAAATAGTTTTGGTGGAGACATAACAAAAGGGGATATGTTTCATGACAATGATAAGATTAATTATCAAGTGAAATCTCATGGTCTCTACCCACCAGGCCACCCCACACAGACACAAATTACTGAGAGACCAGCTCCAAAATACACAAGTCTGAGCTGGTTACTGTCCTGTTTCAACCTCTCCATGAGATTTCCGCCAACATCAGAAGAGGCCCAGTTTTCATCCTGGTGTCCAAAATCTGTGCAACCTCATTTCCTGATATTTCTTGGCCCCTTCCACATATGCACACCCTTCTACCCCCTGCAACTCACACACCCCTTACATTGAAATCAAGCTGAATAGATTGCAGAGAGAGCTTTGCAGATGCTGTTTCTACTAACTTAGGGACCAGAAAGGTTTTCCTTCTCTGTCAAGGGGCAAATAGTGAATAATTTTAGCTTTTGAACTATTTACAATTTCTGTCATAACTGCCCTGCCATTGAATACAAATGAATGGACATGGCTGCGTCCCAATAAAAGTCTGTGGCTACTGAGTTTAAATATCATATAAGTTTATATATGTCATGAAATACTATTTTTCTTCTTTGGTTGTTCCATTTATATACAGAAATTTTTTTTTTTTTTTTTAGCTCCCAGGCCACAGGAATACAGGTAATGGGGCCAGATTTGGCTTATGGGCCATAGTTCTCAAAACCCTGCTGTAACTGTATGGCCTTTCCTTACTTCAGGGCCAACTTACTCTTAAGGACAGTTCTGGAATCTTCCATGCCTAAGCATGATGCTGCCATGTTAGAACATCTAACTCCACTTGTTTCAATGTTTTAAATGATTTTTGCTCCCTTTCCTCTGAGCCAGGCTCTGAGCTCTTTGTGTGGCATGCATGCTCAGTCATGTCCAGCTCTTCACGACCCCATGGACTTGTAGTCCACCAGGCTCCTCTGTCTATGGAATTCTCCAGCAAGAATCCTGGAGTGGGTTGCCATTTCCTTCTCCAGGGGATCTTCCCAGCCAGAGGCTCAAACTCATGTGTCCTGCATTGGCAGGCATATTCTTTACCACTGCACCACCCGGGAAGACCTCTGAACTCTTTACAAGCAAGGAAAGTCTTGAGCAATGCTGTATACCCTCAGCAAGGTCCAAATGAATCATTGCACAAAGCCAGGGGTCTCTTAACCTTTAAATTCCTCTTTCTGGTCTGCATTATATTTCTGCTGAGTCATTCCTCTGTGAAGAAAAGGTGTTGGGTACAGCGGGACTGGGAGACAGTCTGACTGGGAAGTTGGAGCCTGTCAGCGTGGAATTGTTTGTGGATGAATGATAATAGACCTGGATCAGGGTGTGGCCGACAGTCATCCCTCCCACAGACACTCCGCGACTGCTGGGCATTAAGGTTCCAGCTGCAACAGGACAAAGACACTCCTCACCCTGAGGAATAAAAAGACTGGTCAACAAGAAAGACTCCGAAAGCTAGTCTGCTGAGAAAGTAAGAGGGTGCAGGAGCGCTGAGCAGTGGAAGCCAGTCCTGGGGGAAGGGAGAGGTTCAGGAAGAATCACTGAGGAAGTGATAGGCACACCAAGACCTGGAGGAGAAGTCCAGGTTAGCCAGGTGAAGAGAGAGGTAGGGATGACCGAGTAGAATAATACCATCATCTGGAGTAATGCATTAGAAACGGATGTCCTAACCGCTTTCACAGTACAAGTAAAATTGCATTTTATTAAGAATATGGTTTGGCTCACTCTATTCTGACAATAAAACACAAAGTAACTAGCTTTCAGCAACAAGCATCATCAAAGTGAAAATCACACACACACATATTTCACTGGAAAGATAGTGTAGAAAATTCTATTTGGTAACTTCGACTCTAATTTATAGCCTAGATACAAAACAGGAACCAGAAACACAGGGACAAAAATAAAAGCCGACTGATTCTGGAAGGAAACAGCAGCTAATGGGTCACCTCCCTGGCCTGGAGAGGGTTTCAGGGCCCCGGGAGCAGCGTCGACAGCCGTGCCTCCCTGGGCAAAGACCTTCCTGAAATTGACTTGATTTTGATGAACTCCCAAAGCTGGAGAGCAGGAAGAGATCAAAGGTCTCAGCACATCAACGCCTCCCTTTCTGCACTTAGTGTCTCAGTGCAGCTCATGCAGGAATCCAAACGGCTGCATCACCAGCAGAAAAACAATTCTGTAACATTATTTTTGGAGATCTTGGGGGGAAATATTTTCCGTGCTCAAACGGGTCAGGTCCAATAGCGATGGCGACGACACCAGCACAACCCGCGGCCAAAGTGTATCTCAAGCCTTTCATGAGAGGGTGCGTGATCACAAGGGCCGCAGGGAACGTGCACCCCTTTCCAAGATCCACCTCCTGCTCCTCGTAAAGGAACACGGCCCTTTCCACTAA
>NW_011495078.1:5503478-5503873 GCF_000754665.1 Bison bison bison | reverse complement strand
GGAAATGAGGAGTAATAGCAGATTTCAGACTGCTTCCTTATTGAAACACAGTGGAATATTCCTGATAAAATTCTTCAAATCCACTGACAATTAGCACATTATCTTGAAAATGTATTTTTAAATAGCAACCTCATAGTCTTCTCTGCTTTTGTTTTTTTTTTTAATGAATTCTATTTTACTGTGTAACTGAGGTACACATTTCATAAATAGGCACTTAAAAAAAAAGACCCAGAACACATCACATTATTTTTCAATCAAAAGAGTGACAAGTTAGGGCAGAAAGAGAAGGGAATTCTCCTTGTGCGTCCTAGTCAGTGTCAGTTGCAAGAAATTCCTCAAGGAATGCTCCTGAATGTTGAATCCAATCTGGCTTTAAATGACTCAGGGGTGTACCA
>NW_011495078.1:5502464-5503378 GCF_000754665.1 Bison bison bison | reverse complement strand
CTTCAGCAGAAATCTTTGCTTCCCAGGTGGCTGAAGAGGTAAAGAATTCGCTGGCCTATGCAGGAGTGGCAGGGGTAACAGGAGATGGGGGTTCGATCCCTGCATCAGGAAGATCCCTTGGAGGAGGAGATGGCAAACCGCTCCAGTATCCTTGCCTGGAGAATCCCATGGACAGAGGAGCCTGGCGGGCTACAGTCCACGGGGTCGCAGAGCCGGAAACAACTGACCACACACGCATGCATGTTTGCAAAGACTGAAAAGCAGAGTGCCCTGCTGGAACCCTAAACATTCCGAATGCAAGTTGCCTGACTGTTTTTCCCCTTCTCTTTTATCCTTTCTTTTTTTCTTTTTAAATTACAGCCCTGAAATTTACCGAAGCTGAAGGCACTATCTTCCTGACAAGGTAAGGTGACTTTTTTGCGGGGTAGGGGATGGAGTGTTCTCATTTCTCCAGCTCTCTTCATAGTTCTGACTGTGCTGGTGGGGAACTACTGTGTCTGGAAGCCTGCAAATATATGCCATAAATGTGTCATTTCTACTTAGACTCTATAGGAATGCTGTTATCTCTTGGGAGGATAATATTACTATCATTACAGTGCACGTAAGCCAGCTGTGGTTTCTTAAATTAAAAATATATATTCACTAGAGTTTAAAGGAACATCCCCTGAGTGGCAGCAATTGTGTTCACCCTGCAGACAATTATTTAGGCAACATTTAACCAGGTTTGGCCACTCTTAAACTACTTGGCTAGTACCTAACACGACGAATTTCAAGGTTCCATATTGTTATCAATAAGAAAACAAGTGAACACACTGTTCTTGTTTTACATTACCAATAGTTATCATTTGATGAAGTGAAAATGGCTAATGGGTGAAAAAGAATCGAATTATTCTTCTAGGCTTATTAAGTCACTT
>NW_011495078.1:5488427-5502241 GCF_000754665.1 Bison bison bison | reverse complement strand
TTCAGGTGTGCCAAGCATCATTTTCTTCTTTAATGCGTGAATTTAAAATCAGCAAAATTTTAAATACACCTAATAAATTTCCTTCCTGGTCTGGCCTGAAACAAATTTTTCAGCACAACTAAGATGTTCACTTTACTGAATTCCTTCCACATCAAGCAAGGAACGGGTGCTATTTTTAATAAATTTCATGTAATAAACATGGTATATGTGGCAAATGCTAAAAAACCATTAGGTTTACAAGGCAGAAACTGCATTGGGTGTTTCTGTTTGTGACTTTAGTGTAAAATATTCCTTTCCTGGCTCCTTCCTGTATTGAATTCAACACATAGCTTGAAAAATAAATGTCAGTGACTCCTTCTGTGCCTGTGTGTTTTTCTTTACATTTAATATCTTCTTATCCACTTTAGAACACAGAGAAATTTCCAGAGCCAAAGACAAGGCCTTGAACTTTAAAGAATTTTTTTTTTTTCCTTGCTAATCTGCTCCCCTCATAACCCTCAGAGTCCAAAGGCAGTTAAATTAGATATCCTCTTTTCTGACCATGACAACTCCTAAATTTTAACTTTCATAAGTCAGAAACTCTCATTCTAGAGGAGCCTTCAGAAGGCTGGTACTGGGTGTGCCCAGCAGCTGTTCCCTAAAGTCTAAAGGGCAGGGCTGAAGTGTGCTGTAAGGTTGCTATGCAGAGCAGTAAATAAGGATTATAAAATCCTTGGTAAAGCCTTTTAATGTGACAGAAGTGCTCTATAATAAAAGGATCCTCCAGCCGGGCACAAGGAGACCCTGTGGGGTAGAGGCGTTGCCCTTCAGATGAGTAATAACCACGAGCTGCAGAAACCTCACGGCTCCTCTGGGAGAGAGGTGCCATGCCATCTTGAGCTCAATGCGTTCCCCCGAAATATGGGGACGTTCTTCCTTCCCTCTCCTAGAGCTTGACTTCCGATGGAGAGCAGTGGTGCAGGCGCTTGCTCTCTGACACCATCCGAGTGAATCAGGGTGGAGGAATTACAGGATGTCGGAAAGGAGGTTGTCTCTTTCTTTGGACTAAGAACCGGAGGCCTTAGCAGAATGCTATCTGGTTCTCAAACCACACACCACGCCTCTTTTCCTGAGGTCCCTTTCTCAATTTATTTCTCGTTAATTTGATATGGGTGCTAAGTCACTTTAGTCATGTCCTACTCTTTGCGACCCCATTGACTGTAGCCCTCCAGGCTCCTCTGTCCATGGGATTGTCCAGGCAAGAATACTGGAGTGGGTGGCCATGCCCCTTCTCACTTGGATGTTTTTTGCTTTCAACATAAACCTATTCTCCTAAAGCTCAAGAAATAACTACCCTTAACACCAGATTGCCCCTCCAAATGTAAGTCAGCACGCATTCCAAAACCCAAGAAAAAGGCCCTTAAGCCTTAATGCTTCATCTAAAACCCTTTCCTTTAATCAATAAAGTTAATCATTTATTGCTATCCAAATGATCTCTTTTTAATTTTCTGCAGTTAACTTTTGGACTAATTTTTGCTTCATGTTCTAGGTTCCCTCCTGTTGCAAGTTATTAAAAAGACTTTATTCTTATATTTTTATAGCAATTATACTAACACTACTATAATTTATCCCATAATATATTGTATATGTTACTGATGACATTTGTCACAAGATTTAAATTGTTTACCTACCCACAACCCTAATGATGTTTATATCTCATGTTCCCTGTTTTTATTGCATGCAATTTTCCATCAAGTCCGTTTATCCCGTACTATTCATTTGATTCAACCTCCCCCTTTATTTGGGTCAGTCTGCAATTAAGTTTCTCATGCCGGGGCCAGAGAGGCAACGAGGGGATGAACAGGAGGAAGAAAATAGATTTGTGATTCTCTGGGAGACAGAATCTTCTGGGGACAGGTTTCAAATACATTTACAAATACAAATTCATATGCATATACAAATACACACCACAGGGATTTCAATATGCTCCCTCTTTTACCTTATTTATTAATTCAGCTAATATTATAGATATTGAGCATCTTCTATAATCCAGGCTTTGCCCTTGGCACAGAAGGTACATCCTTGAAGAAATGGGAGCTGCTGAGAGACGTATATTGTACGTAGAATCGTGAGGAGACCTCGTGGGCCCCGTAAGCATCATTTAGTTTATTTATTTACTTTGGCTCTTCTGGGTCTTCTTAACTCCTGGACCACCAGGGAAGCCCCAGCACCATTTATTTCATTTCAGTATTTCTCAGCCAGATGTTTGGTCTTTTCAAAATTTCTTTCTTCTACAAGAAATCTTCCTATGAAATCTTGGATGAGTCATTAAACTTTCTAGGCTTTGGTTTTTCTACTATATGACCAAGCAGTTGATTTGTGAGAAAGCATTCAAATGTGGATACGCAGACTTTCAATCGTCAAACGCTCTTTTACGCAAAGTTAATATGTGTGTATCACTATCGTTAACATACAGCAGCTAAGTCAACGCTGTGTCCTCAAAATGTACAGAAATGTCAAAAGTAGTCTTGTTCACAACTTTCCAGGCTCTCTGCTTTAACTTACAGTTTGGTAGTGCGTGCATGCTAAGTCGCTTCAGTCGTGTCTGACTCTGTGCAACCCCATGGACTGTAGCCTGCCAGGCTCTTCTGTCCATGGGGATTCTCCAGGCAAGAACACTGGAGTGGGTTGCCATGCCCTCCTCCAGCAGATCCTCCCGACCCAGGATTGAACTCAAGTTTCTTATGCCTCCTGCATTGGCAGGTGGTTTCTTTACCACTAGCGCGACCTGGGAAGCCCACTATCTCCTATGATCTTATCATAATGACATTTCCACATACATTGAAGTGGTCTTTGTAAAATTTAATTTATTGAAGTATAGTATATAATTGAAAGCTAATTGATTTAAAATGTTGTGTTAGTTTCTGGTGTACAGCCAAGTGGTTATATATATATATGTATATATACATACTTTTTCATATTCTTTTCCATTGTGGCTTATTATAGGACATTGAATATAGTTCCCTGTGCTATACAGTAGGGCCCTGATACTTATCCGTCCTCTCCGTAACAGTCTGCTAATCCCAGATGGATGGAGAGTCTGGGATTAGCAGATGCTGAAGTGTTCTGAGCACTCACCGAGTCTCTTTCCTCCTGCTTGCACAACAAAAAAAAATTTCAATCGCTAAATAAAAGTTAAAAAGACGAAGCCCATTGACCTTTGGGAAGAATTTAGGGGAAAATAATCCCCGTTCATGTTGGCAGGCCTCTATCTCTTGCAGACACTTTGGACAGCAGTTTAGTGATATGGACGACAAGGTGGGGAAATGCCTGATCAGTGAACACGTGCAATTTCATCTCCAGGGAAACCCTCAAACGTGCACAGGGAGGTGTCTCTGGGCACGTTTACGGTGGGGTGGTTTGGAGTAGAAATGCCATAGCCCAGATCACAAATCGGGAGCCCAGACATTCAGAAGTGACCATCTAGACAAAACATGTTACAGGCCTACAGTGTATCACTGCACGATGGCTAAAATGAATGAGCTAAATGTTATGTGTGTTTCATCTCAGCAAAATGATGTTAACAAAGAAATCAAGGTTCCTGATGACCTATAAAGTACAACAGGGGAGCATTCCATGTAAAACAATACTGTGCTCTGTTTATGGCTGTGGAGATGTAGGTAACCCTGAAGGGACTCTCACCAGACTGAAGCTGCTTGGTGTTTAGTTTCTGAAAGGGAAAGGAAGGCAGCGAGGCAGTGGCAGGGGCTGGGCAAGGCTGGGCATTGGTGTGATTGCTGTATAGTCTATTCTCTGCCTTTTTAAAGAGGCTTAACACGTTCATTCTTTTTCCTATTTTTGCCTGTCTTGTTTTCCCCTAAGATCACGAACGCATACTTTTCCTGCGTGACTTTTAAATCTATATGATTTTCTATCAGATAGATAGAAAAAAGACACAAGAGTATTGAAAAATGTTTAACAGTTTTAAACATGAGTGGTGAGGGTATAATTTTATATCATTTTTTGTACTTTTCTGTATTTTAAAAAATTCTCCAAATGGGATAAAAAGGCAACTCTAGAAGAAAGCTACCAATGTTCTAGTTTCTCTCTCTCACGCACACTCAGACACACACAGACATACACACATTCACACACACAAGCACACACACTCTCACATACACAAATTCACACACACACACACTCACACATAGATACACATGAACACATACACACATCCATACACACTCTCACACACACACAGACACACATTCACACAGACACACGCATAGAAACACACACTCACACACACAAACACATTCACACACACAGACACACACACAGATACACACACACGTACACAAACACATTCACACACACGCACACACATATACAAACACATTCACACACACAGACACACACACACACAAACATATTCACACACACACATGCTCGCACATACAGATACGCACACACATTTGCACACACAAGGCTACCATTCATTAGCTGTGAGATTCAGAGCGGATCGCTTAACCTCTCAAGACCGCAGCTGCCCCTTTAGGGTAATGATACCTCACTCCCATGAAAGCCGAGGGTGGCACCCAGATGGTCTCCTGGGATGCTCAAGTTTTCAGCGCTGTGGTATCAGCTTTGCTTGCCTTTCCAGGGACAGAAGTCACAAAGCTCCCCAAGTACCGGGCACCATGGGTGGCTCCTTCACCCTGCCACCCTCACCCCAGAGCGGCCACAGTACGCCTGGTCCCAGACGGCGGCCAGACCCTCTGGAGCTTCCCTATGAAGGACAAGGGGGCCGGGGACCAAGAGGGGGGGATAGAGGCAGACCAGATGGGGGCAAAACTCAGCCCCAGGGAGGGCGGGGGCCAGGGAGGGGACGAGGGGAACAAAGGACCCCGGGACAGCAGGCGTGCACACCGCACTCAGGAAGCAGGCAGGACAAGCCGGGGAAATCAGTTTGCTAGGCTGACATGCCAGCAAGCACGGGCGTGAACACGGCTGCAATGATGTGCGACCACGCACATCTGAGCGGAAGAAATAAGAGCCGAGCAAAATGCTTAGGAAATGAGTCTCACAGAAGCAGACACCTGCAGGCTTTGTCACCTTGATGCAACGGTGCTACCCTCTCACCTGGTAGAAACCAGCCAGCCAACCTCTCCGCCTCCCACTTCCTTTATTTCACTCCTTCGTCACGCTTCAACTCAGGAGGGCAAAACAGGAACCACTTTACCTGTGGTGCCTAAGCCAGGGTTTAATTCCAACTGAGTGAATTTGTTCATACAAGTCTTGTGAACAGCTCTGGATATCTCTTTTTGTCCGCTTCATAAAGTAGGGGGGGAAATACGAAAGATCACCTTCCACTGCACATTTTTTACATCATCCTTCTGTATGAATATGAAAATTTTCAATGTCATCCTTTCTAAAATAAAAAGCAAAAACATAAACCTCTCTCCACCCCACCAAAACAGCTGTGTCACTTGCAATGGCAGCTAAGTCAGTATTAATTTCTGATCACCTAGGAGGAACAATTAGACTAAGCAAGTATTCAGAGAACGATTTCTTGGCCCAGGTTCGACCAAGCTCTCTTTGGCAGCCAGCAGTGCGTGTATAATATGTAACAGTAAGAACTAGACAGGAGTTATTTCGACAAATCCCAGGTGACTGGCCTCAAGTGACTGTTATAAGTAAGATTTCACAACATGGGAGCTTGGCTCTGTGAATTGACTTTTCTCCACCGATTTAAAAATCCTTTCACCAGATGTAGGTTTCAACTACACTTAGATATACCATTTTCTTACGTCTAATTTTTCCCTTAGTTCTCAAATTCCATCATAAAATGGCAAGAGTGATACAGACACTGTTTCTCTATTTGGAATTTAATATGTAAGATAGAGTTTTTTTTCCCCTTCTGGAAAAATGTGAATCCACATTGTTCCAACAGTTGGAAAATTATTCGTCTCGTGCCAAACCTATAACAGAGCAATAAAGTGTGTAGCAGTTGGGTGGAGCACCCCAGATTCCAGAAGTCTGTGAAAGGCAGAGGCCCCCAAGTTTAAAAAATAAAATGTCTGTTTATTTTGTCCTTAACACATTTCTAATTTGTTTTTGCAGATTGTTCTTTATTAACAAGGGAAAGCTATTTTTGTATTGTTGCCAAGATACTTCAGAAACCAACAGCCTGATCAAAATAATAACTTCCTGTAATGAACAGTCTTGCTGGTTCAAAGATATTTAATTCTGTAATTTTTTTTCTGAAAATGTAAATTAAGAGCTTTTAAGCCTTCGTGACGTGACAGTGGAGCTTCGGAATCTTACACAAAATCAGCTTGCCCTAGTTTCATTGCTATATTGGGCAAGGTAAAGAACAATGCTTTTCTCTTTGAAACTCTATAGCACTTTTGAAAATACTGACAGATTTATGTATTAGTTCTAAACGCTATTTGTTAAAGGTTTCTTTAAAAATGATAGCCTAACAAAAAACATACTCCAAAAACCCGTCTGACACATTGACAGCATAACATAACTTAATCAATCCTAAAATAAAGTTTCAAATTTAAATTTTGTGTCTTTATTTTTCTGCAACTTCACATACACACTGTAGGAAATAAGTTGCCAGTGAGACAAGTGGTAATATGGTGAATTCTTCTCCCACAAAAGAAACTATGAAATGCACTTTCTGTTGTAACTTCTCTACACTAAGAATGCTAGGTCTTCTTCAATAATGTACACTAATTACTTGTAAAGTAAAATCTTATAATATGACACTATGATAATAGGGCTTCCCTGGTGGCTCAACCGGTAAGAATCTGCCTGTAACGCAGGAGACCTGGGTTCAGTCCCTGGTTTGGGAAGATCCCCTGGAGAAGGACAGGGCAACCCACTCCAGGATTCTTGCCTGGAGAATTCCATGGACAGAGGAACCTAGTGGGCAACAATCCATGGGATCGCAAAGAGTCAGGCATGACTGAGCTATTGACTTTCACTTTCATTATAACAGCTGGGCTTCCCAGGTGGCTCAGTGGTAAAGAATCCACCTGCCAGTGCAGGAAACATGGGTTTGATCCCTGGGTTGGGAAGATACCCTGGAGAAGGAAACGGCAATCCACTCTAATAATCGTGTCTGGTAATTCCACAGACAGAGGAACCTGGTGGGCTACAGTGCATGGGGTTGCAAAGAGTTGGACATGACTGAGCAACTGTGCTGTGCTGTGCTTAGTTGCTCAGTCGTGTCCAACTCTTTGCAACCCCATGCACTATAGCCCTCCAGGCTCCTCTGTCCATGGAATTCTCCAGGCAAGAATGCTGGAGTGGGTTGCCATTTCCTTCTCCACAAGGTAAGTAGGTAAGTAATTGAAAACATAGTTTGGAGTTGATACAACAGCAACATGCAATGATGTCCACGAAAAAATGTCTTAACCTGAAGTGTGTTTCACCTGGAATTACTGATGGGTCAAAAGTGAAAGGAAGTGACACGTGTTTCCCCTCTGGGCCATCCTTGCTCTATGCCTCACTTCTGCAGTGAAGCAAAAGGAAGGGTTCACCCAAATTACTTCTAAAACTACAGAAAAGTGCTGTCATTAGAACTTGAAGAAGTAATTAAATTTCAGTTTTGATCCAAGAATCTTTTCCATTCCCAGGGTCTTTCTCCTATGAAATCAATGGAAATAAATCCTTGAAAATTCATACTCTTTTTTTTTTCCTTTTCTAAACTTATTTTATGAAAGCACATCGTTACAGTCCAAATTAGACCCTGTCCTAGCAAAATACCTGTGGAGTCAGAGGTGATGAATACATCTTCTAACCTCATTTTTCTCTAAGAAAGCATTCCAGGCCCAACTCAGAGGCTATATGCAGAGTTCTGGCAAAACCACTACTCCAGACTAGCGAGCTGCTTTGCTAAGACCCAGTGGGCTGAGAGCAATTCTTGTGATTCTCTTGTTCCTACACCAAAGCAATGGCATGGACCTCGTGACGGTTTAGAAAGATGCTGCAGGCATCGTGCTTGCCAGGAAACCAGAGGCACTACATATTGACACAGGACAGCCTTTCTTTTTCCAAAGCAGTGTTAAAATAGGCAATTAAGCCAGAAATCATGTACAGAATAAAGGAGGCATCTAAGTCAACCAAACTGGGGGGACCCCCTATCAGAAAACAACCAACTATAGCTCCTAGTTCTCATCAGACACCAAGATTACCTATATGGTTAAGGAGATTAATGTTTATGACATAAAAACAAAAGGTTGAAAGATGCTAAGAAGACATAATTTAGTTTTTTCTCTGACTCTAACAGAGGGGAGATTTCTGAATACCACAGCAATGAAAGAATTTAAATGTCTTCATATTTTAAGATAAACTTCAGAAAAAAAGATAACTAACAACATTCAAGATAAGCAAACTAATAACTACATTCACAATAAATATACATTAAATGTGTTGATATTTGAAATTTCCAATGTATAGAGAATGGATAAACAAGGTCCTACTGTATAGCACGTCTAACTGAATTAATTTGCTGTACAGCAGAAATTAACACTGTAAATCAACTCTACTTCAATAAAATAAACTTTAAAAGTAAAATGAAGAACACCTATACATCATTAAGAGGAAACACTAAGACCCTCAATGAAAAATACACAAAATTATCAGCATGGAGATTACAAAGGAAAAATGCAAATGGACAATGCAAATGTGTAAACAAATGTTGAACTCACAAATGCTCAAGGGAATGGGAATTAAATTGCAATGACTTTTTTATGGCCAACAAATAAGCAGAGACTTAGGATAATGATACTAAGCAACGCTGGTGACTATTTATCAGAAAATACGTGTTGTGGCAACATTGATCAGAAAGCATATCAATTAATTAATGACTGAATTGGTATGGGCCTCACCAATCAGATCAGACCCAGGCCACAGAGGCTGAGAAAGTTCTGGTATTTCTCCTGAGCCTTGGAGAAGTCTGAGCATTCCAGGGAAAGAGCAGGATGGCCAGAGACCCTGAGGAGGGGCTCATCCAGTCGCTATTTACTAACTAGTTCCAGGCAAGTACTTCAGTATTTTACCAAGCCTGTCCATACCCATGAGGTATAGCTAAAAATCAGGTCAGTTTATTATTTACAGAAATAATTGCGAAAATTAAAAAGTCAAAATGATGATTTTATGCTTCGACCTAGTGATTCCAATGCTGTATATCTAATTTCTAAAAATTGGCACTGATTTACAAAAATTTGGTAATCGAAGTATGAAGTGAAAGTCATTCAATCGTGATCGACTCTTTGCAACCCCATGGATTATACAGTCCATGGAATTCTCCAGGCCAGAATACTGGAGTGGGTAGCCTTTCCCTTCTCCAGGGGATCTTCTCAACCCAGTGATCGAACCCAGGTCTCCTGCATTGCAGGCAGATTCTTTACCAGCTGAGCCACAAGGGAAGCCCAAGAACACTGGAGTGGGGTGCCTATCCCTTTTCCAGCGGATCTTCCCAACACAGGGATTGAACCGGGTTCTTCTGCACTGCAGGCAGATTCTTTACCAACTGAGCTATCAGGGAAGACTAATGACAGTATAACAGTAGCATAATGACAAAGGGTAAATTTACGATGTGCCTTCCATCTGCTTGGCCATCTAAGTGATATACATGAGTTTACTTGCTCGGTCGTGTCCAACTCTTTGCGACCCCATGGACTGTAACCCCACAGGCTCCTCTGTCCATAGGGTTTCCCAGGCAAGAATGCTGGAGTGGGGTTGCCATTTCCTTCTCCAGTGCATGAAAGTGAAAAGTGAAAGTGAAGTCGCTCTCAGCGACCCCATGGACTGCAGCCCACCAGGCTCCTCCATCCATGCGATTTTCCAGGCAAGAGTACTGGAGTGGGTTGTCATTGCCTTCTCCTTAAACAAAGTTAAGTTCAGTCCATTTGCTGACTTCCTCACAGACTGAGAGAACGAACTTATGGTTGGTCAGGGGGAAGGATGGTGGGAAGGTATTTTGGGAATTGGGAGGCACACATATACACTGCTATATTTTAAATGGATGGCCAACAAGGGCCTCCTGTACAGCACAGGGAGCTCAGCTCAATAGTATGTGACAGCCTTGATGGGAGAAGGGCTGCTGCTGCTGCTGCTAAGTTGCGTCAGTCGTGTCCGACTCTGTGCGACCCCATAGACGGAAGCCCACCAGGCTCTCTGTCCCTGCAATTCTCCAGGCAAGAACACTGGAGTGGGTTGCCATTTCCTTCTCCAGGGAGAAGGACTGGGGGAGAATTAATACACGTATATGTATGGCTGAGTCCCTTCGCTGTTCACCTGAAATTATCACAACGTCATTTGTTAATCGGCTCTACCTCAATACGAATTTAAAAGTTTTTTAAAAACTTGCTGACTTCCTCCTTGGCTTTAAGAGAAAATGCAGGGGGGGGGGAAAGCACAGCCTCTGGGATTAGACTGTCATATACAGCAGGCTTCGTGGTCTTACGAGACAAATAAGGAACACTTTCACGAGAGATATTTTAACAGTGGGCTATTTCCTTTATAAATATCTTTTTAAAAAATCCTCTCCAGAACATCATTTTACTAGAATTAGATAGTTTTCTGTTCTAAATTTTAAACCAAAGTTGTCTTTCACGGTCAAAATCATGACACCAGTCTTTCTAAACTCTTGTTATTATGGAAATTTGTCACAGGCATGTCTCTTCGAATAAATCTTGGTCCTATTTTATTCTTTGCCTGTCTGTGGCTGCAGCAACTAATATTTCTATCCCCTGTGGGGAGTGTATTAGAGAATTAGCTTCCTGTGTTAAAAAAAAAAAAAATGTGGTTCCTCAAGAGCGTCTCATTGGAATCCCCTATGGGAACAACCCTCATGAGAACTACTTAGTCCATTAACACACCCTTGAGAAAATGATACGAGAAACTTACATCCGTCTCATTTCTCAGATTTTACAAGACATTCTCTGGGCTAGTTAAGCGTTTGTGGATAAAAAGAACTCAGTGACACAAACCTGGCTTTCTCTCTTCCTGAGCACCCATGACCTCTGCATTTGTTCCAGAAATCTGTGTTTAAACATGAAGACACCTCACCTAATCTCAGGCTCTTCCCATCCACCCCTCACTCAGCACCACCCAGAAAGCAGACGTGCCCCAGTCGCTCTGGAAAGTGATGATGAAGCTTGACAAGCAGGGCAGGCTGCAGGCCACGGGGGCAGCACTGGGCCACGGGCACGGCACGCAGGAATCAAGAGGAGCCTTGTGTGTATCCGCTGCCAAAGGGGATAAAGAAGATGACTTGCTAGCTGGGAAAGTGACGACAGCGAGGATGTGAAAGCTGACGTTATCTGCGTATCTACTGGCCAGGAGGCCCTAAATCGCCTCCTGTGGCCGAAATCACTCCAGTCACAGCTGCCCTGTGAGCCAGGCACTGTCGTGAGCCCGATTTGACAAATGAGGAGGCGGGCAGGCGCCAGGGCATCTGCTTGGGTGGGAAAAGCAATTTTGGCCCCAAATCTTCAGCATCCGGAGCCCAGGCTCCTAACCAGTCACTGAGGGTTGAATCCTACCTTCTGTTCAAGCGTCAGTGGCAGGGGCTGTGCTCGGGTCAATCAAAGTGTGGAATTCCTTGAGACCATTCCACTCTGTCTCAGGTAGGGAGTTAGGAGTTAACCAACGTTTGGAGAATACTGTTCCAGAAGAAAAAAGCAGTCTCACATACCAAGAGGACATAGGTTCCTTTAGGATTTACCTGGTGGCTCAGATGATAAAGAATCTGACTGCAATGCAGGAGACCTGGGTTCGACCCCTGGGTTGGGAGGATCCCCTGGAGAAGGGAATGGCTATTCTCTCCAGTATTCTTGCCTGGAGAATCCCATGGACAGAGGAGCCTGGTGGACTAAAATGCATAGTGTCACAAAGAGTCAGACACGACTTAGCATGCACACACACGCACATCCATACATACACACACCCCTCGATTTTAATCCTTCAGAAGTTAAAGTGTCTGAATTCCACAAGGGTTTTTGTGTTACCACCCACCTATCCCCTAAATAAAACTCTGACTTATGAGATGTTTTGGTGGGGAAGAAAATTCATTGTGTTTCTTTTGGATCTTCCATACTCCAAATTAGTGAACTCCATTTTTTTGTTCTTAGCTGTGAAGTTATCTTAATATGAAAATGAACACATACCAAACAGAGGTGATGTGAAGAAAATGGGGAAATAAAATAATTTATATTTTGAGCTGAGGTGCAGATAGTACAACCTGTTAATCCTTCTAGAAATAAATATGCAAGCTATAATAGTTCTAAAAAAAATTTTTTAAGGGGCTTCTGTACATGGAAAGCAAAGGAAAGCTTAAATATGTGAGTAATCCTAATACTCAAAGTTCTCCTCATAGAATTTCTTCCAGCAGAAAGTAAGTATTCATTCACCTCTTACGAGTCTGTAAATTTTTAGGCTTCTAAGATATCCCTGCAATCTTTCTCATCCTTTAGAGAACAGACTCTGCAAACTGCTCACTGATGACGAGCACCAGACATGAAGGATTTTGGCCAGGAATCTGTACAGGTTGCAACTTCAGAGACTCTGTTTTTCTGTCCTTTTTTTTTTTTTTTTGCCAGACTTACTTTTAATATCTTCCTATCAAAGAGGAAAAGAGAGAAACCTGAAATAATAGATTCACGGGAACTGCTCTGTCAGCGGCCCAAGCCCTTCCTATCCGCAGATGAACAGCAAATGAATATGTTTTTTTCCCTCATACATACTTGAAAACTTCATGCTCCTTCCTTGCTTTAGCAGTGAGGGCATATTTGCCTTTGTGGACAACCAGGTCTGGGGACTAGATTGAATCTTCCTGCTGCCAGTACGTCTCCCAGAAAATTTCACCTTTTCCCTGTATGAGAAAAAATTCCATAGTTCCCGACAGTTAGAGCCCCAAATTGTCTACTTTCCCCCTGAGTAGCAAGAACATTTATGTAAGTTTGCCTTGAAGATTTTCATCTTTCTCCTACATGGTCTTAATCCAGAAAACTGTAAATTGTTTAGACTAAGAACTTCAACATAAGCCATTTCCAACATAAAAGCTGAGATGCGGCAACTAAGAATTCCACTTTTTTCTTTTTCTCTTTTTACGGTCTCTCCATTCAGAAACTTAAAACAACTTGAAAAAAATTTTATTAAATGAAAGCAATGTAATCACTTCAGAGGACATAACATAATAGACATCAAAGATACACACAAATAAGATACGGATTGCTGTAGTTGGACAACATGAAAGTGTGCATGCTTGCATTTGGATTCTGTTTTACGTGCACAGGCTTTACACAACAGATTTGCTTATTTGAGTCAGATGTGGCTTTTGGCAAACGACTCTCAACATTTTAGGTGGCCCGTTTAAAAAAAGAAAAGAAAAAAAAAAAGCTTTCACCTTATCTACTACAAGAGATCCCATTTAAATAAGGGGGAACTGTGTTGTTCTTCCTGTTGTAAAAATATTCCCAGCTCCTTACGATGCCTGAAATTCCAATTTTTATATAGATTTCCCACCTGCTTGCAGAAAAGGAGGATTGGACTACTGATTCAAAACCCTGGGCAGAAGAATGTCACATCGACTGTCTTTGCAAAGTGCAATTGTATCCAGACCGTAATGAATCTGGGCTCACAGTGTCCTCTGGAAGCTTCTGCAGCCTCTAAGAGTTATGGTCTACTCATCACTTCTGGCCAGTCCCCAGAAGAATGAAGTTATGGAAAAGCATCTTTGAGATGCCCTGACATGCCAGCCTACCCTCCTGGAACGTGTGCCACCTCGTCATCCAATTTCCAGGGGCAGAACCCTT
>NW_011495078.1:5471992-5488327 GCF_000754665.1 Bison bison bison | reverse complement strand
CATTCCAAGGCAGTGAGGCCGAACAAAACTCTTGTCACAGCCGATGGCTTCCACCATGCCCGGAGATCAAAGTCAGGGCACACGGGCCGGGGCAGCCGGTGAACGCGATGCAAGGTGGGGCAGTGGGCGGAACTGAGCCTGCGCGCTCCCGCCAGTCACCCGGCCCCGCAAAACAGGTGTGGGCTGCAGGTGGGATCAAAGCCTTGCATAAACGTGATTTTGACGAATCGAGTTGGCCCATTTGTAAGAGTCACACCATAGTGCCTCAAAGCCATGACTTAATTATCATTTGCCAGAAATACCTTATTAGGGACATGGGAGGAGAGCGCTGAGCTCTAATTGCACCTTGTTGAACTTGAACGTGAAGCCAGCATCTTTTCTCCCATGCTCCGTCTTTGCGATAAGCCATCTAGGGTGATTGCATCTTCCAAGCAAGTGTTTCTAGGTCCTCAGCCTTTCACATCGGAAGGAACGTGACAGAAGCTGAGAGGGAACCAGTCTGTTGAATTGTACCCCCATCCTCCCGAGTGTATACACATGGAAATGGCTACACAAGCAAATAGTCGCTGGTTGTTTTATGTTTCAGTGAAAGGAGAAGAGACCAAGGAATGCCACAAAGGACCCCAGGGTTCAAAATATTTAGAAACTTTCTTTACTCTCCAAACAAAGCCAGAACGGTGAAGAGAGGAACAGCAATTAGAAACAGCCGTTCCGTGGAACTAGCTGCCTCTGCGGTTCAGCCACTGCTGTTTGGCACAAGAAGAGTCAACTGTGGTCTAGTTCCTGTGTTCTTGGAGGTGTCTGCGACCCAGAAAGCCAGGGACGTGCCCTGAGAGCATGAAACATAATTTATCTACCTCCCGGGGTTGAAATGTCCCCTACCAGGTGCCAAGAGCCAGTTCCAGAAACCGGTGACGTTTCAGGAAGAAATCATTGTTTTGGTAAGGTGTTGCCCATGTCCCGTCCTCCACTTGGTGCCAAAGAGAAACGAGGCAAATAAAACAAGATAAGGAGAACTTTGGAAGCATGAAGATGCTTCGTTCCAACAGCTGCTAGCTGATCTCTTATCAAGTCTTTTATGTGGTGTGGAATGGTTTCAGATTCAGCCAGGACATAAAAGGCGTGCGCCCAAACAGAAGTCTGCGTTCCAGGTATTTCACGGAAGTTTTGTGGGGTCCTCTGCTCGGTGCCATGGACCCAAGGGGCTGGAGGAGGTCTCGGGGGGGAACACCCCACAGCCTGTTGCCACATTGTCACTTACAAGGGCTGGAATGAAGAAAAAAAGCAGATGTGCCGAAGCCCCCCACCCCCGAAGGAAGAAAATGATTAGCAAGACCACGTGGGCTCATCTTGAAAAATGCACAAGAAACAGAAAAGCTTTTTAGGACTGGGGAAACAATGCCCTTATATTTTTGTTCCCTCTGCTTGGAATATGCTTTGCTAGCAGTTTCTGTCTTTAAGGTTCAAGTCTCTGCTGAAAGGGCTAGTCTTCACATAGCTCCCATCTGACGCCCCACCTCCGTCACTTGCCAAACTCCACTCGGCTCTATTTACTTCATGGACCTCAGCCCATCATGATGGGCTTCCCAGGTGGCTCAGTGGTAAAGAATCCACCTGCCAATGCAGGAGACATGGGTTTGATCCCTGGATGGGGAAGATCCCCTGGAGAAAGAAATAGCAACCCACTCCAGTATTCTTGACTAGAGATTCCCATGGACAGAGGAGCCTGACGGACTGCAGTCCATGGGGTCGCAAAAGATTTGGATGAGACTTAGTGACTAAACAATGCCTGTAACTCATCAGATAGGAACTGCAGATGACTTTTAATTATTCTGTTTGCTGTTTGCTTATGGTGACTCCTACTTTGATGTAGTCTCTGTGAGGGAGGAGACTCAGCTTCTCTTGTTCATCTTGGTCTCTCCAACATCCAGGGGCTTGGTATGTCATCAGGGCTCAATAAGTATTTGAATAACTAATAAATCAGCTGTACTTTATTAGTCTGTTTTTAGCATGGGCAACTTGTTTTCATCGCTGAGAAAAATAAGGCAAAATTATGTGCCAATGCAACAGAAAAGGGCTTTAATGTTAGCATTTCAAACAAGCACAATTTCAGCCTGATGTAGGAGTCACAGCCCCATACAGAGCTTCCAGGTGGCGCAGTAGTAAAGAATCAGCCTGCCATGCAGGAGACACAAGAGACGGGGGTTCAATCCCTGGCTCGGGAAGATCTCTTAGAGAAGGAAATGGCAACCCACTCCAGAGTTCTTGCCTGGGAAATCCCACCGGCAGAGGAGCCTGGAGGGCTACAGTCCATGGGGTCGCAAAGAGTCTGACGCAACTAAACAGCTAAGTACAAGCTTGCAGACCAAGCCATGCTTTGAGACTTCAGGCTAAAAGCCCCAAGGAAGGGGATTACCAGCCCCTTCAGCTCCCTTCACATGCTTTCTGTAATAGGCAGTATAATCTGGCAACTTTACTGTTGCAAATTACTGTCTGAACAGCTTCATGGTCAATGTTTTATTTCCATAGTGTAACATTGTTTAGGGGAGTGAAAAAAGTGTTTTGTTTTGTTTTTTTTCCCCTCCACAGATTCAGAAGAGTTTATTGCATTCTAAAGTGTGATTTTTATTGTGAATCATCAGCTTAAGAATACAAACCAAAAGATTCAAGTTCTACATCTATTATCATCCTCCATCTAGTGCTGAGTGAGTGAGTGTCTCTGTGTCAGTTTCCCTACCTGCAAAATTAGGATAATAATAGCTTCCCTCCCCTATCTCAGCGAGATGTTGGGAGGATTAAAAAAAATATCGCCTTTTTAATTAGTGTAGAACACGCTGCGATTTTTAAAGAAGGTGTGAGGTTCACACGGAATAGTATTCATCTCAACTTCCTGGAATACTTTAATGGGAAAAAAAAAAGGGTTAAAAATGCAGCTGCCGAGAGAGAAAACACCAGCTAGCGAATCATGTGTGATTGATGGGGTTGGGGAGAGTCAATGATAATAGTATACACATTGGACTTGGCGGGGATTTTCCTTCTAAAGAAGTTAAGTATTTTATAAATATTATCTCTTTCATCCTTTTAAACTTCCCATGATGTGGCATTTATTACTCTCAGCTTCCAGATGGACAGCTAACCGCAGAGAAACGCACAAGGCTCCCAGAGGCACGTGATGACTGGGTCTCTGTGTGCTGGGCGAGACGGGCTCTGACGGATGGAGTCACTCATTCACTGGCTCATTCACTCATTCACTCAACAGGAAATGTGGCAGATCTGCGCTGTGGTAGGCACCACGCTCAGGACATGGGGAGGAGGCAGGGATGAATGAAGGCAATCAGCTCACATGGAGGCCAGGAGGCTCACGGAGGCAAACACCGGTAATAGGAAGAGAAGGTGAGCTCTCCGATGAAGAGCTGGAAATTGCTGTGATAAACAGTGAAGTATTGGGATGGTGATGTGCTTAGTTATAGAGATACAGACATGCCTTAACTGGTGTGAAAAGATGCACAACAAATATTACTAGGTAACCCACGCTCAGTCACTCAGTTGTGGCCGACGCTTCGCAACCCTATGGACTGTCGCCCGTCAGGCTCTTCTGTCCATGGGGTTTCCCAGGCAAGAATACTAGAGTGCTTTGCCATTTCCTCCTCCAGGGGACCTTCCTGACCTAGGGATCGAGTTGACCTCTCTGGCTTTTCCTGCATTCTTTACTAACTGCGCCACCTGGGAGAGACCAAGTAAAACCCAGGTTGAAAAAAAGAATAAGAAGGTCATGCTTGGCATGCGCCCTTCAACTACACATGTGTGTGAGTGTGCGTACGTGTGTCCGTGTGCACGCATCACAAGATAAATAAGCCAAGTGTTAAGCTGTTAGGACAGAAAATATCAGTGTGTAGAATTATGGATCATTCTCTACTTCCTTTTTTCTGCTGTCATGCATTTTCTGAATATTTTCATAGAAAGCATGTATTGGGTTTTCAAAGGTGATAGATTACTTTCCTGATTATAAAATAGCATGTTGACTGACAAATATATCAAATAGTGTAGTACAGAAGTGGTTAAATAGGAAGTAAAAGTTTCTCGTTAATCTCAACTCTCAGAAATAATGACCATAATCAATATATTTTATAGAAATCTACATTATTATTTGTCTATATTTTGAAAGGGAATTATCACTGGGATTCTGTTACAAAATTATATGTTGGGATTTTTGTTTTTTTTTCATGGACAGACCAAAATATGTTTAACCAAATTTCTATTATTAGACTTTCTTTCTCCTTTCCTCCCTTCTTTTCTATCTTTCTGCTAGCAAGTTGATCTTACATAACACTGTGCATATATCATCTGGAACTTTTCAGAATATTTCCTTAAATCCTACAGATGGAATTAATGAGTCAAAGACCTATTTGCCTATCACATGCATTGCAAATACTTCTTGAAGCTGTATTAATGAAAGGGAAAAAACTTCAAATAAGTGCAATTATTATCCTCAGATTTGGAAAGCTTATATCACATGCAATTACTTTAAGCAGGGTACTACAAGAAAAAAAGTTGATCAGGGTCACAAGAAATTAAAAACATTATTTAAAAAAATAGTAAATGATCTGAGAAGCAGAGAAAAGTAGATAAACAAAAGTACATGAAACAAAGTGACTCTTCCAAAACACATAGAAAATGTGAAATTATTGTTTGAGAGAAAGCTAAAAGATAAAAACAAGAGTTATAGATCATTACTTTAACCATATGTCAAAGAGGTATTTTAAAAGAAGAAAGTGAAAAGAATTGGGGGGTGCAGGATGAATTAGGGGTTTGGGATTGAGAGAGGCACAAACATTAAATATAAAATGAATGACAAGGTCTTTCAGTAGAGCATGGGAGACTGCACTTACTACCGTGTAATAACCTAGAATGGAACAGAATTTTTAAAAGAATATATATGTGTGTGTGACTGTGTATGTTGTGTGTGTTAGTCGCTCAGTCATGTCCAACTCTTTGTGACCCCATGGCCTACCTCGCCAGGCTCCTCTGTCCACGGAGTTCTCCAGGCAAGAACACTGGAATGAGTAGCAATTTCCTTCTCTAGGGGATCTTCCTGACCCAGGGATTGAACGAAGGTGTCCAGCATTGCAGGCAGATTCTTTACCATCTGAGCCACCAGTATCAGTTCAGTTTAGTCACTCAGTCATGTCCAACTCTTTGTGACCTCATGACCACAGCACCCCAGGCCTCCCTGTCCATCATCAACTCCCAAAGTCCACCCAAACCCATGTCCATCGAGTCAGTGATGCCATCCAACCATCTCATCCTCTGGCATCCCCTTCTCCTCCTGCCATCAATCATTCCCAGCATCAGGGTCTTTTCAAATGAGTCAGAGCTTCACATCAGGTGAACAAAGTACTGGAGTTTCAGCTTCAACATCAGTCCCTCCAATGAACACCCAGGACTGATTTCCTTTAGGATGGACTGGTTGGATCTCCTTGCAGTCCAAGGGACTCTCAAGAGTCTTCTCCAACACCACAGTTCAAAAGCATCAATTCTTCAGCACTCAGATTTCTTTATAGTCCAACTCTCACATCCATACATGACCACAGGAAAAAACCATAGCCTTGACTAGACGGACCTTGTTGTCAAAATAATGCTCTGCTTTTTAATATGCCATCTAGGTTGGTCATAACTTTCCTTCCAAGGAGTAAGTGTCTTTTAATTTCATGGCTGCAGTCACCATCTGCAGTGATTTTGGAGCCCAGAAAAATAAAGTCAGCCACTGTTTCCACACTGTTTCCACTGTTTCCACTTCATTTGCCATGAAGTGATGGGACCGGATGCCATGATCTTAGGCCACCAGCGAAGCCCCACTATATGTATAGACACACACACACATATATATATAACTGAATCACTTTACTGTACACCAGAAACTAACCCAACATTGTAAACCAACTATATTTCAATAAAAAATTTAACAAATAAACAAAAAAGAAATAAAAATAAACAAATTATTATTCCAAGTTGATCCAGTTGCAAAAGACTCAAAAAATAAAGAATGACCTCAGGATGAACACTAAATCTGGCAAAGCATGGTCTCAGTGTAAAGACCTCGACTGCGTGGCTATACAACCTTCAGATGGGCTCTCAGAATATTTCATGTGTGTACTTAGCAAGGCTTCCAATAATCTGAAGGCCCTCACTCAGATTTTTTTCTCTTTGATGGTGAGTACTGTTAAGAATTAAGATGTCTCAGGGATTCTTCTAACTAAGAAAAATGTTCTGAGATCTTAAGGGTGTTTTTCCACAGCATCCTGACTCTTGGCTCAAATGAAGAACCTATGTGACTTTCGTCTGGTGAAGTGTACTATTAAAATAATGTGATACACAAGGGACCTATGACATTTTTAAAAGAATTATATCAGCTTGAACTGAAGGAATCAGAGGGAAATGGGTTACCCCCTCCCCAACTACAACGGGCAGAAAGAAAGTAGTAGAAACATTCAGATGTGAACGGTCTATGTATTATGGAAAAAGAAAGATGGCTTGAAGGAAGAAAGGAGAAACTGGGGCCTGGAGCCACAAACCATGGAAAATCATTCCCAGGAAGCAGAATAATTCAAAGAACTGGCAGTACGTGCCCAGCTGGATTTGATAACTGCTCTAGACGAGTGACTGGCATCATGCACCTCCCATCTTCCTCACTTTTGAACGGGAATGTCATTTGTGGTTTTGCTTTGCCTATCCAACATTGTGTTAATATGTCTAGTGTGTGTGCATAGATAACGTGTCTCTTTGATTCACAGGTTTTCAAACAGAGAGGGCCCACGCTCAGGGAGCCTCATCTACACCTGGGCCTCATTTAGATCATTAAATCTTGACCCTTGGACTTGAAGCCATCATTGTACAAGTAAAACTTAGGTGGAAAGGAGGGCTTAGGAAGTGGTGTGGAGGGCAAGGGCAGTGCACATTTTGCATGTGGGAAATATGTACATATATTAATAATCTGCAGTAAGAGAGTGGATCCTGGTGAATTCAAGAGAATGACATTTTTAAAATGCTCTTCCTGTCTCCCACACTGAATCTGGTTGGGCTCCCTGACTACTTTATAACAAATCATAACAGACGTGATGTTGTGCTACTGTCCATGCCTAGGATTTCAGACTGGCCATTCTGCATCCTGTCTCTTAGAATGCTTGCACTTAGCAATAAGCCACCAGGCTGTGAAAGCCCAGACCACAGGGACAGGCCACCTGGAGGCACCGTGGCAGGGAGTCCCAGCTGAAGCCCCCGGAGAACTGTGAAGGGCAGATCACACCCCTGCCTCCCTGGGTGGGAGTCTCTTAGATGGCCAACCCAACAGACCTTTAGATAACTCAGGTCCCAGCTGCTCCTGACTGCAACTAGATGAAATATACAAAGCCAGAAGACCTCATGGCTGAGGCCAGGCAACTAACAGAATTCCATGGGATAATAATATCCTGTTGATTTAAGCCTCTATGCTTTACATATATATATATATAAAATCAATATCCATATTATGTAGAAAGCTGCTACGAGTCAATAAAAAAGAAAAAGCTCAATACAAAAAAAAAAAAAATGGGCAAGGAATTCAGTTCAGTTCAGTTCAGTTGCTCAGTCGTGTCTGACTCTTTGCGACCCCATGAGCCACAGCACCCCAGGCCTCCCTGTCCATCATCAACTCCCGGAGTCCACCCAAACCCCTGTCCATTGAGTCGGTGATGCCATCCAACCATCTCATCCTCTGGCATCCCCTTCTCCTCTTGCCCTCAATCTTTCCCAGCATCAGGGTCTTTTCCAGTGAGTCAGCTCTTTGTATCAGGTGGTCAAAGTATTGGAGTTTCAGCTTCAACATCAGTCCTTCCAATGAACACCCAGGACTGATTTCCTTTAGGATGGACTGGTTGTGCAAGGAATTTGAAGAGGCAAAAACAACAACTATATATATATGTATATATATGTATAATCAACAAGCCCATAAAAATGCTTATCAACTCTCAGAGAAATACAAATCAAAACAAGGAGAACACTGTGTCTTCTATCTGATTAGCAAAAATTAAGATGACAGATAAACCTAAAATAAATCTGGAAAATGACTGATTTGATATCAAACGTTACCAGCAATGGGAAAAGAATTGACATCGTGTTGGCAGACAAAGGGTGCATGGGTGTCTACAAGTTCACAGCCTTACAATGAGCAGGTCATGGAGGGCCATCTCTGAGGTTTCAAGACGCCCCACCCACTACCACCAACCCACCTCCCCACCCCACCCCCACACACACACCAGCTGTTGGGAAGTAAGTGTCTGCACACAGAGGCAGTGATTGAAAAGGAAGATAGAATCAAGGAGAGAATTTTGCCAGCCAGGATCAGTTCAGCTTGTCTGGATGTTGAGCAGCAGAAAAAGGTAGAGGAACCAGGGTGTGAAGTTGCTGGAAATGACTCAAATAAGCTCTCTCTCAGAGCAAGAGGTGGAGAAAGCAATGGAAACCCACTCCAGTACTCTTGCCTGGAGAATCCCATGGATGGAGGGGCCTGGTGGGCTGCAGTCCATGGGGTTGCGAAGACTTGGACATGACTGAGTGACTTCACTTTCACTTTTCACTTTCATGCATTGGAGAAGGAAATGGCAACCCACTCCAGTGTTCTTGCCTGGAGAATCCCAGGGATGGAGGAGCCTGGTGGGCTGCTGTCTATGACGTTCACACAGGGTCGGACACAACTGAAGCGACTTAGCAGCAGCAAAAGCAGCAGAGCAGGAGGGAAAGGGATTCAGAGTCCTTGGGGTGATGCTGGTCACACCTTTGAGCCTCAGCAGACTTCCAGATGGAGGGACTCAGCCCACAGAGGCAGATACAGAAAATATCAGAGGTTTATCTCTTTCACTTGCTCCAATATAATTGTACTAGGCTAAAAGAATATGTCAACATTTGTATTGAAGTTTAGCCCAGATATCGTCTTAGCTATTGTACCAAGTACTTCACCACCAAAATAAAATCCCCTCTGACATCTCTGTCCCTACCTCCTTGCCTCCAAAAGGTTGTGGGGACCACAATGAACTCCCAGGATGAACTCCTGCAGGGCGAAGCCATCTCAGCGATAAGGAAATAAATTTGAAGTTCTCCCTGACTTGAGCAGCAGAAAGGATCTGCCCATCCAGACTTCACTCTTCACAAGAAAGTGCCCCAGACAAGTGCCCGCTCCAACCTGGTTCCCCTGAATCAGGACCACAGGCACTTGCTCGTTCTCCAGCTGGAAAACCTCACCCACGTTCTGTCAGGGGTGGCTCACAGATGGTTTTCGCCTCTTGTTCTTTTTTTCAGTTGTTATCCTTCTCAAGCTGCAACCCCGACACGTCTGAGCAAGCACTGCTGTTTGCTTTCTCCAATGTCAGTGGCATTCTGGAATAACAGGGTAGAGGTCAGGGTCCTCCCGTCCCGGACCACTCTTCTCATCAGTGACTGCAAGGAGCCTCCTGATTGCCCTGCAGAGCCATCTATTCATTAAACACGTCTCCTCAAATGTTAAACCGTGGAAGTACAGCATCTAATTCCACTTTTGGGAGAAAACGGAGTCTATTTTCCAAGCTCTAGCTTCAAGGAATGATAAATTCCTTTTTGATCTTAGGGACCCTGACCTCTGCCCTGTGCAGACTGCGGTCTCACTGCCAAGCCATGCCAGCTTCCACCAGCCCCTCATTTGCTACCTGTGGTGATGGCACCTCTGGGTTGGGCAATGCTTAGTCACTCAGTTGCATCTGATTCTTTGCTGCCCCATGGACTGAAGTTTGCCAGGCTCCTCTGTCCTTGTGGATTCTCCAGGCAAGAATACTGGAGTGGGTTTCCATGCCCTTCTCCACAGGATCTTCCCCATCCAGGGACTGAACCCAGGTCTCCTACATTGCAGGCAGATTCTTTACCATCTGAGACACCAGGGAAGCCTGATGGCACCGCTATTGTGATGCTATATTTATCCAACATGTACTGGAAGTGGTTTACCAGTTCCTGGCACCAAGTAATTATCACAAAGCCCTCACGCACTGTAACAAACGCGATTTCTCCAAGGCCACTACATGGCCCGTTCAGGCAATGATTATTTTTAGACGGAGGTTCTAATGGCTGGTTTTATTCCCAAAGCCATCTCCTATTTGAGTGCTCCATTTGGCTTCAAGAACCAAACCATGCCCATCACATTCCCACGAGGTTTTTGCAGAAAGGCAAGCCTACTCCCACTCCTGAATTAATGAACCCCTCTTGCTGTCAACTGTAGCTTAATGGATTTCACCATCCTGTGTATTTTCATACCCAGAACAGAAAGTCATACAAAGGTAACTTAATTCAGGAGTGACCTTTCAGTTCATTGCCTGGCAGGGCTGTAAATCTCACGCGGTGGCAGGTTTATTCCTGTGTCCGTGATTTCCATAGGCAGCTTCACCTTCTGTGTGGCAATGACTTAAAATGGTTGCAAAAATGTTATCTCTGTCTAAAATGGCTGGTAGTCAAGGCGTTTAATCAACCCTGGTGATCACTTATCCCCATTCATTCCCCAAATTTAACATTTCACTAGACGATCTTTCAAAAAGATAGCGTCCCCATGGTACATGCTATATCAAGTAACTGGAAAAGTAATTCCTCTTCTCATCCCTTCGTGGCTTCATCTTTCTTGGTGACTTTCACGCTAAGCCTCAAAAGTGACCAAATGTGGGGCTTTTCTTTACTCTTTCATCTTTCTTCCTATAGAGTCACTTCATGATCAGTTGGGAGCCTCATCTTTAAAATTAAATGCAAATCAGCCAGTTGAACTTGATATGGAAAAAAAAAATTCTCCAAAGTGGAGTTGGTTAAGAACAGAGTTTTGTGGGTCAGATATAAACCATTTTAAAATAGTGAATTCCAAATTTTTCCTCCTTCCTGCACTCTCTCCACAGGGATTATTGGTTGCATGATTTTTGTTGAGCATTAGGTAAACAGGTGGACAAAAGTGTACCAAGAGTTTTCCTTATATTATATTTTCCTTATATTAAAGATTCCCAACCAGTGGGATAGATAATCACATTAAAGAAGAATTTTGTTATAATTACCGTGAGACAAAGTATAAAGTGTTTTGGGAGCAACTAGGAGAGGCAAAAAAGCCTCTTGCTGAAAGTGAAAGAGGAGACTGAAAAAGCTGGCTTAAAGCTCAACATTCAGAAAATGAAGATCATGGCATCCAATCCCATCGCTTCACGGGAAATATATGGGGAAACAGTGGAAACAGTGTCAGACTTTATTTTGGGGGGCTCCAAAATCACTGCAGATGGTGATTGTAGCCATGAAATTAAAAGACACTTACTCCTTGGAAGGAAAGTTATGACCAACCTAGACAGCATATTAAAAAGCAGAGACATTACTTTGCAACAAAGGTCCGTCTAGTAAAGGCTATGGTTTTTCCAGTGGTCATGTATGGATGTGAGAGTTGGACTATGAAGAAAGCTAAGCGATGAAGAATTGATGCTTTTGAACTGTGGTGTTGGAGAAGACTCTTGAGAGTCCCTTGGACTGCAAGGAGATCCAACCAGTCCATCCTAAAGGAGATCAGTCCTGGGTGTTCACTGGAAGGACTGATATTGAAGCTGAAACGCCAATACTTTGGCTACCTGATGCGAAGAGCTGACTCATTGGAAAGGACCCTGATGCTGGGAGGGATTGGGGGCAGGAGGAGAAGGGGACGACAGAGGAGGAGATGGCTGGAGGCATCACTGACTCGATTGACATGAGTTTGGGTGGACTCCGGGAGTTGGTGATGGACAGGGAGGCCTGGCATGCTGTGATTCACGGGGTTGCAAAGAGTCGGACATGACTGAGCGACTGAACTAAACTGAGAAGAGGCAAACAGAACGTGCAGCAAATTGTGGCTGCTTCTCCACCATCCATCCTTCTCTTTCTGGAGACAGCATCCTTCTTTGCCTTTATTGCTGCCCCATCATCCCCTCCAACCAATCAATATTCCCACCTTCCGGATCTTCCCCCACAGAGGTAAGCGTGTAAGCCAAGAATGCTGCATCCTCCCGCCCACAGTGATTGGTGCAGAATGGGCACATGACCCAAAGTGGACCAATTAGAAATATTTCTTGAGATTTTCTTCACAGATGCTTTTCTCTGAGAGAGAAAAGCTCTAATGATGGCAAGGAGACACACATTTTTCGTAAGTTTATCCGACTTTGTTTTTGTTCATTCTCAATGAAATCAGTCCTGACTAGCACAGAGCCATTCTAAAAAGAGAAAAACCTGTGATGGCAAGAACATGGTACAGCAAATACAGAAGAAGGACATGTCCACACTCCCATTCCAACCCATCATTTTGACCATATTATCTTGGTATGTTGATCCTGCCATTTTAACCCTGTTCCTTGTTCTGTATTCTGCCAGAATAAGGGCTGTGAGTATGTGTCCCACAAAACAGTAGGACATATACGAAAGAAATAGATTATCAGCACAATAAATCAGCTGACCATTCTGTACCATCTTGGAATGCCTAAGAGAACCGTTTATTATAACCTTTTCAATTAAATGAAGATACATGAAATAAATCCATAATTCAATTCCTAATAAATAATATTGGAGATTATAATGAACAAAATAAAAACTTTAATAAGGACTAACAGGCTAATCCTATACATGGAAAAATTGTACTCTCCAAAATTCAACCCAGAAAAATAAAAAACCCAAAAACTTGAAAGAAGGGACAAGTACCATGTGAATCTTACAAGGGAAGAAAATTGAATTAGAAATTTTAATTTTGTGAAGGAATGTGTTAAGTACTCTGATACAGAGATGCCCAATTAATTAATCAAATATCAAGTATAACATTAACATACAAGATAATCTTCCCAATGAGATTGTTTCGACTAAATAAAAACTAGAAAACATGCTGTATACAATTCAATTGTACTGCATAAACATTGAGACAAGCAATAATTCGACCTACTGGATCAGCCAGAGAAAACATTCTCTCGATACAAATTCACTTTGAAGTTCATTCAGCAGGAGGAGAAACTATTGATTCCATATGTGCATCGCTTTGGTGGAAATGCACATTTCAGGGGTAGAAGTGTCAAAAAACGCAGCTGAAGGAGTCCGAGGCTAGAGATTGCGAAGGATCAGGCAAGCAATCCTGAAGGCTTTGGACTTTATCCCGAGGACTATTAGGAATCTATGAATCACTTTTAAAAGGGGAGTAATCTGATCAGCTTTTCAGTCAAGCCAAATCCCCCCAGTAGCTCCACGGAGAGTGAAGTGCAGAGGGGTAAGATCAGAGGCCAGGACACGAAGCAGCATCCTCTGATCCACTAATCCAGGACCGAGTGGGTGTCTGGACCCAGGGAGGGGCTGAGCGGGTGGAGGGAAGATAGAAAGGCAGGAGAGGCGGTGTCAGCGAACCTGACAGGACCCGATGACTGATTCGACGTGAAAAGGAGGGAGAATGAAAAATGACTCCCGAAATCCCACCTGGTGCATTTGGACACCTTTTGCCAAGAGAGAAAATAAAAAAGGACTAAAGCGAGGCGGTGAGTTCATCCCAGATGACTGCGTCTGAGCTAAGTGAAGATGTCCATTCTCCAGCACGAATCTGTGCTCACGGAGGTGTGCGCTGGAGCAAGGCAGTCCAGGGTCTCCGTGCATAGTTGACCGGGCTTCCCAGGTGGTGCTACTGGTAAGGAACCCACCTGCCAATGCAGGTAGATGTAAAAGACGCTGGGTTCAATCCCTGGGTCGGGAAGATGCCCGGGAGGAGGGCATGGCGACCCGCTCCAGTATTCTTGCCTGGAGCATCCCATGGACAGAGGAGCCTGGTAGGCTGCAGTCCATAGGGTTGCACGGAGTCAAACATGACTGAAGTGACTTAGCACATAACACACAGGTATAGTTGACGAAGAAGCCATTTGAGACACTTCGTTTAGAAAGGCTGGGAACAAAGAGAACAGACCTAAGCCGGAAAATCTGAGTTGTGTTTGTTTTGTTCTGAAATTAATAGCTATATTGAGCTCTGTGTGCTTTATGTATTGTATTTCATTTAAAAGACATTTTTGGGAGCCTTTATGTTCTTTTGTTTGTTTGTTTTATGTATTTTAATTTGTTTAATCTTCACAATCTGTATAGGAGACAGATTCATCCTTATCTTTCTCATGGTTGAAGAAACGGAGGCCCAGATGGGGCAAGTTCTCTGCCCAAGGTACCAGAGACACTGAAGGGCACAGTGAGGAAGCAGACCCACACGGTCCGGACTCGGTCTTCGTTCTCGCCATCCGGCAGTACTGACCCTTACTGTGCTGGATACCACATTTAAGGGACCAGCAGAGGAAATCCAACAGACGGAAAGCCAGAAGACATATCAGAGGAGAGAGAGGGAAAGCAGACGGGCGTGACGTCACAGGCGAGGAGGGACGGCGTCCGGGAGCAAGTCACTGAAAACGCCGTGGCGCGCGGGGACCTTGACGATTAGGGCTCTGGGCTGGGGGGCAGGCTCTTCTGTATTTTTGCGGAGAGTTAGAGGCAAAAGCCATGAGGCAAAAGTCTCTGCCAGTAGACAGAGCAGACGTAGCGAGGAACGGAAATGAAGATGACGAGCATGGAAAACTCTGCCCTTCCCTTCGTAGCAAAGCTTCTTCAAAGACGTGGCCGTGGTGAAGCGGGACCTGAGGCCCATGCAGGCTGTGACAGGAGGGAAGGGCACAAGCTGAGAGGCCCAGTGGCTAGGACTCCACACTCCCCAAACCAGGGGCTGCAGGTTCCATCCCTGGCCTGGGAACTAGGTCCTGCATGCTGCACAGTGGGGTCAAAGGTTAAAAAAAATTAAATTTTAAATAAAAAATAACCCCAAATCCCAGAAACATTTTTAAAAAAAGAAAGTTTGAATAAGGCAGCTAGAGAAAAAAAGGTCAGACATATGGGGACAGAGTGTCTGCCAAGAAACTTTCATTTTGCACTTGAAGTTAGAGATGAGGCCATGTGCAGAAAATGACAATGTGGATGATGGGCTAGGGAATTAAGAGAGAATACAAAAGGGCTGAGAGGTCTATTGTAGAGATCGTGCATAGACGTGTCTCCTCTGAAACGATGGCTCCCTCTGACACGGACGGGCAGGCAATGTGCCCGGGTTCGCCCAGGAAGGTGCCAACAGACATTATCATGTTGCCATCACTGTTTCTCTTTCCAAAGCGTTCCTGTTTGGAGGTTATTGTAACCCTAATATTAGGGCATGTCTTCTAAAAGAGGCTTATAATTATGCTCATTCTCAGAATATCACCAAGGATATACATTCATTATACACGCTGTGATTTCAGTGGGAATCCATGGGAGAAAGCTTACCAATCTCAGTGTTAATCTAGTAATTATTTAAGTATGGGTAGTGTGTGTCTTATAATCAATAGGACAACTCTCTATGCATTGATTTCTAAGAAATTTAGAACAAAATCTATGGCACACTCCAAACATATATATCAAAGTCATTGGCATGTCTCCTGGGTTCTGACTTTATCATCTGTAGGTCTTTTCTTTTCAACTTTTATGTTTCCATCATCTGTCCCTTTAATTTTTCACTTATTTTATAGATGTATGCAGATTTGTAAAAATACCTTAAATTGTTTCTGGAACTAGAGGTTTCCCTTCGTCTTTCATTCACTCATTTTTCCACCTTTAAAAAAAAGAAAAACAGTAAGTAGGACACAGTAAAATGTGGAGTCCTGAAAAAAATCAGATGAGATGTTTTTATTGTTTTAACTTGCAGCAGATCTTTCTAGCTTGTTAAAGACAAATGAGCTTGGAAACGGAAATGCAAGCTTTACCGTTAGGCAAAGTGATGGGGATGAAAATCAGGACATGAATCTGATGGCCATTTGCTGAGCTGAACCTGTGAGCTATGGCAGGTACCATCTGCTTGCTACAAGCCTCTCTTGCCCTTTTTCCTTCAGTTTACAGAAACCCAGTTTGTTGAATGGAGTCAGACTCTGTTCCACAGCAATTAAGATGTCATCGAGGCATCTTCCTGGAAAGATGATTCTCCCTGATGAGATGAGAACTCCTGTCCCATCCCAAGGATGTCTGGCCCTCGTCACTGCACTCTCTTCCCACCTGTAAGGAGGATTGTGGAAACTCACAAGGTCTGCAGACACAGCCATTTGGAGACAACAAGGAGAAGGCAAAAGGGAAGTGCACCCAGAGTCCTGAAACTATCCACTCAAGTTGACTGGTCTTCTTAAGAAAAGGAAGCCCTCTTTGTCCACCCTTCTCTTAATCAGGTATTATCATCTGTACTTGAAAACAACTGATGCACAAGCATTCTAGATACAA
>NW_011495078.1:5441100-5471892 GCF_000754665.1 Bison bison bison | reverse complement strand
AGATACAAAACTACAACAAACAAACACTCCACTAGGGTCAGCCCCGTTGTTCCTGGAGGGCTCATCTAATAGCCTGTCACCTCGGTGAGGACCCTGAAGAAGCAGGATGCCCCCTCCTGAACTGAAGTCCACGCCCTGCTCCACTGCCGACCTGGAGAGGCAGCACGCTTCTAAAAGAATCGTTTCAAATAAAATACTTATACCTACGGCTTACAGCCAGGCAAAACCCTTGGGGATGGGTTTCTGGTTGCATTGAATTTTTCTTTTGGGCTTCCTCCACTTTTAATCTGTTGTACTCTCACCGTGGACCACTTTTATAATCAGGAGACAAAACAAATATTATTTACGAAATAAAAGTATCGTCTCCACATTATCAACACTTGGGATTGAAAATCCATCAAGAACCCAAATCAGGGCGGGGCCAACCAGCAAACCTTAATTTAAGAGGAAGTTTCCCAGCCTCAGGAATGCTAGATCCACTTTAGGAGACAAGTATCTCTTTACCCAGCTCTTTATCCACATCCACAGCTTGAAAGCACTCCCTCTCCCACCACTTCCTCCCCATTCTGTTGCTTCATTTCTGTGTCTGGGATTGTCTGTTTTAACCTTCCTTTCTTCACATACATCCTATTCCTACTAGCCAACGCACTGGATTTGATACAGTGTGCATGCTCCCAGCTGGGCCTCCTGAGACGTTCTAAGGTGTCAGAAAGCACCTGTCAGGTTGTTTCCTGTGAAAAGCCTTAACTTGTCACCAATGTTAGTCAATTTCACTCAGTTTCTTCTCCTTCGTTTCCAATCAGCCTACTGAAGTACGTTGAATAAGAGATGGTAGCCTATTTTTAATTTCCTGGATTACAGCTGTAATGACCATTCGAAGGCTCATTAGGCGGCACTGTCTGAAAAATTTTGTTATGAGTGTAATTTTAGAAGCAGAAGAATCTGGGGCTCAAACAAGACAAGAGGGCCCTTCAGAACTGACTGCCCTTTAAGCAGCATTTTTTAAAAACAATAACTTTCAGAACTTTGTACCGTATGTGTTTAGAAATGGCCTTTCCATAAAATCTCTAGGCTGAAAATAGAGCTCTCCAATGAATATATAGGCAATCAATAAAATGCCACATTATTAATTCACCTTATAGTACTTTGATGCTTTTAACATTATAATGTTCGACTAGAGAAAAGAGAGCATGGCAGAGGGGGGTAGCCTTTCATTTAAATTGGTGCTTGAGCTTTGCAATTACTTCAAATGTCATTGCTGATATTTGAAGAGCTTTCCAGTGGAATTTTTCTTAAGTTGGGTGTTTGACTGATATGATTAACCTTAGGCCCCATCTTGATGCCACTAGACTGTGTGATGAAAAAATTAAATTTATCTTAGAATGTGGGCCAGACTTTCAAACGGTGAGGAAACCAGAATCAAAAGATGATTCTGGGACAGAGATCATCATTAGTGATTACATTTTAGATCATGGGCAGCTTTTTATTATTAAATTGGTTTGTTTTGCCAAACTCTTCTTTGAAGAGACTTTTTAAAGCGAGTAAAAATATGCATCAAGTTTAAAAAACTTAGTTACAAAAACAGGAAAACTTTATAAAAATTTGCTGTTATGTAGTATATTCATTCGGAGAAGACAATGGCACCCCACTCCAGTACTCTTGCCTGGAAAATCCCACGGACGGAGGAGCCTGGTAGGCTGCAGTCCATGGGGTCACTAAGAGTCGGACACGACTGAGCGACTTCCCTTTCACTTTTCACTTCAGGCATTGGAGAAGGAAATGGCAACCCACTCCAGTGTTCTTGCCTGGAGAATCCCAAGGACGGTGGAACCTAATGGGCTGCCATCTATGGGGTCGCACAGAGTCGGACACGACTGAAGTGACTTAGCAGCAGCAGCAGCAGTATATTCATTAATTGAAGGATGATATTGGAGAAGGAAATGGCAATTCACTCCAATATTCTTGCCTGGGGAATTTCATGGGGGTTGTAAAAGAATCCAATATGATTTAGCAATAATTTACATAAGACACTCAGTCTTCCCGGGTGGCACTAGTGGTCAAGAACCCACGTGCCAGTGCAGGATATGTAGGGGATGTGGGGTGCAATCCCTGGGTTGGGAAGAGCCCCTGGAGAAGGCCATGTCAACTAACTCAATATTCTTGCCCGGAGAACTCCATGGACAGAGGAGTCTGGCGGGCTACAAGTCCACAGGGTCGCAAAGAGTTGGATACAAATGAAGCACGCACACAAAATGCTTGTCAGTAAAGTGGTTTCTATAATTTTTTTGGCTAAAAGGATCTTTGGAAAACGTTTATTTAATACATTAAAATTTTCCTTTTCCAACTTCACATTAATATTTGTTGATGATTTCATCCATTTTAATTACTCATTATGGTCTTGTAGGGCTTGAAAAGATCATTTTAAACATAGCCTCAATTGATTAAGCACATTCCCATATAACATTAACAATCGATTAAAAGAAAAAGTACCTGAACTATGCACTGTTTCAGAGTCCTATTAATATTATGTCTCACTTAAAAAGCTTTCTTTCAATTAGCCTAAAGCACAAGAAAGTTCATGATTGGTTTACTATGTAACTCTGTCCAAGGAACCCAGATAAAGAACAGGTGTTGGGAATTTGGAAATAAAACAGGATTGATGAAAGAATAGTGTGAAAATTAACTGACTTTCTGGATTAACAGTATCCTTCCAAATAGTACAGCTACTGAGGAATCACAGACTCAACCGATGGTATTAAATTCTCCTCCAATGACACAACCTTGCTTCATATTCCAGAGACAGAGAAATAATCTTGTAAAACATGGCGATTAAAGTACTATAACAGAACTCAATAGTAGTTAATGCCAACGTCTTCAGAAGGGCGTGTTTTAGAAATTTTGATCATAGTGCAATCTGCTCAAAGCTGTTAAAGTATGGATAATTTCACTCAATTTTCCAGTAGGTTTCTGCCTTGAATAAGTAAATAGTGGGTAATGGTTTGTGTCAAAGTCCCTGCAACACTCCATTAAACCCAGAGCATGACAATCTGATCAGATGTCTCTTTTATAGTCAGAGACTGACTTGTGACTTTGTGAGTTACTCAGCTGCACCAGGTCACATCCAAAGTCTGGTCTGCTCATCGTCCCCAAATCTGTGATGATTTCACATCTGACACACTCAGAACCTCGGCACTGTGACCTTACTCTGCAACCCAAATTTGATGTTCTGAGAGCTGCTATTGAAATAATACTATGTTATCACTTAGGGAGCTGAATGGATCAGCAAATAACATGGGTGTTAGCAGAATTTCAAAGTGCTACATTATTTTCTATCAATGTCTGGCCCAAATAAATCACAATGAATATAAATATACACACACATTTATATATACTGAATCTCATACAGTATAATTGGCACTAGGTAATTCACATCAGTCAAACCAATGCAAATACCACATAAAATAATTGGATGTACATTTTATGGATATCCTGCCTAAAATTTTGCAACTTCATTGCTGAAATTGATATTCAAGTTTTCATTCTTGATTACAATTCATTTTCGGATACACTGATTACAACCCTGGATTTTTATTAATTAATAAAATTATATGGGAGGAGGAATAAGTTAGGAATATAGGTTCAACAGAAACACACCACTATCTACAAAATAAATGACAAGGAATTACTGTATAGCACAGGGCTTCCCTGCTGGCTCAGCAGTAAAGGATCTGCTTGCAGTGCAAGAGCTGTAGGAGACGTGGGTTGGATCCCTGGGTTGGGAAGATCCCCAGGTGGTGGGCATGGCGACCCACTCCACTTGTCTGGAGAATCCCATGGACAGAGGAGCCTGGCAAACTATGGTCCATAGGCTCGCAAAGAGTCAGATACAACTGAAGCAACAGCATACATGCGTACACTGTATATAGCGTAGGGAACTACATTCAATATCTTGTAATAACTATGATGGAAAAGAATTTGAAAGAAACATATACACATATGTATAACTGAATCACTTTGCCGTACACCTGAAACTAACACAGTATTGTAAATCAACTGTACTTCAATTTAAAAAAAATTATATGAACAAATGTTGGCAATTCCTGAACCTAAGAAGATGACTATAAAGCTGTTTATTGGATTTCCTCAGATTTTAGAGACTTATTTCCAGGAGATCCAACCAGTCCATCCTAAAGGAAATTGTCCTGAATATTCACTGGAAGGACTGATGCTGAAGCTGAAACGCCAATACTTTGGCCACCTGATGTGAAGAACTGACTCATTTGAAAAGACCTTGATGCTGGGAATGATCTAAGGCAGGAGGAGAAGGGGATGGCAGAGGATGAGATGGCTGAATGGCATCACCGACTCAATGGACATGAGTTTGGGTAAACTCTGGGAGTTGCTGATGGACAGGAAGGCCTGGCGTGCTGCAGTCCATGGGGTCGCAAAGAGTCGGACATGACTGAGCAACTGAACTGAACTGAACTAAACTGAATTTCCTGCTTACTCTTAGCACATATTTATTGAGAGCTTGCTGACCACAAGGCTCGTACATCTAGGCGTGGATTGTTGCCTTCTCCACAAGCCTGGGAGGCCAATGTGCTACCAGACTCAGAGAGCACCTAGGGGCTTTTCAAGAAATAGAGTTCTCAATAATCTTGATATTCTAGTGGCCCACGCCAATCACCAAAGAACCAAAGATTTCTGAGCCTGGGAAGGATGTCAGTGATTATCCCCCATCTAAGAGGATCTTTAGAAACCTGTGAGTTGGAGCTTCTAGCCATTCCTTGAAAAGGAAAAGCAATTGATTATTTGATGAGGAAACCAACTTAACCTAAATTGTCATCCTTGAGTTGTAATATATTTGCCTGCCTTTTTTACTTTAATTTTTTTCAAACTATTTTGCATGGCAGCCTTTCAATTATTTCCGTAAACTCCCCTGTAACCTCTAATTTTCCCATTCTAATTAAATTTCTCAAGTTCTTCCTGTCATTTCACTTGTGGCATCAATTCCCAAACTTCCTGCCATCTTGGTTAGTCCCTTCCTTCTGGTTTTTTCCCCCCTTCAAGATTTAATTGTTTGTGTTTAGCTTTTTTATTGAGGTATAACCTACATACAATGAAGCACAAACATCACAGATGTAGAGCTCAATGAATACATATACATCATTATGGTTTTGTCTTTAAAGCCCACAAAAATAGAATCTTATCAAATACCTTGGTATTCTATTGGTAGGAACTACTATGATTAGTTATCATTTCTCTAATTGATGGAAAGACAGGATGTGTCTTCTGTCTTTTTTTTTCTTGTTATTACTAAATATGCAATTTTTTAAATTTAATTTTCCACATTGTCTTCTTTTAATAAAAATACATGCTTTGTGTAAAAGTTTTAACATTTTAGAAATGCATGGTTTAGGGAAAAAAAGTCTCTCCTAGATCCTGTATCCTGAAAAACTCTGAAAACCTCAAGGCGGGGGCGAGGGGGGCGGGGGGCGGGGAAACATATGTTAGTTACTCTTAATATGTTACTGAACTTTCGGAATGCTTCTAATTAATTATAATCACTCAAAACTCTTGATGATACTTCCTAGAATCACATGAACCTCAATATCTTCTATTTGAAGAATTCAGAAAATCCAGGAACTTGCACACGGAAACAAATAAAATTGTACTTTTCACTTCCTTCATTGATGAATGTAAGCAAAAATCGGTAGTAGCATGTACTGGTACTTTGTCACTAATTAAAACTATCCATATTTTCATATCAGTTCAATTCAGTTCAGTCGCTCAGTCATGTCCTACTCTTTGCAACCCCATGAATCGCAGCACGCCAGGCCTCCCTGTCTGTCACCATCTCCCGGAGTTCACGCAAACTCACGTCCATCAAGTCAGTGATGCCATCCGTATCAGATATCCCTAAAGATTCATTGTGTCCATCAAATAGACCCACTCCTAAGCCTTACTAGTCATGTATTCATAATGAAACTGATTACTCTGTTAAACATGTTCTTTTTTCATGATGTTATAATTATTTTTAAATACTCTTTGTTTTCTTTGAAATTCTACGTGTTTTATTTTATACACTTAAAAAGATTGTTTTGAGAAGGGTTTGCCAGAAGATGTTCATAATACAAAAACAGGTTAATTATTGACCAGAGATGTATTACTGCATTTTTTGTTACCTGAATGTTATTGACTAGAAATGTTTCAATATTCACTTACGTAACCAATCAGAGGCAACAGGCATTAGTTTTTGAAAATATCCCCAGATCAAGGCTGTGTTAAGAGCCCCTGTCCTTGACTTGCGTTGACTCAATGTCTCATAAGAAAGCCCGTATGCATTCTCAAATGCTTTTCAGGAGTGATACATGCACTCTTAACTTGAATTGAAATCCACTTTTAGGGCAATTTACTAGGGATGTCTTTAATGACTTCCCATTTCCTACAGAGCAATCTCTATATTAACCTCTACAGCCAACCTGGTCCACCTACTGGCTAAACATCATTCCCCAAACTACAAGCACTTTTTGAGCCTCTTTGCTCATAACCCATCCTTTACCAGAGTCCTGTATTTCCCTGCAAATATTCACTTGCAGTGATCTGAGGCCAGTTTTTCTTACCTTGATCTTATGCAATTGTCTTTTGCAACCTTATTCAATTTAATCCCACACTAACCACATCATCTTGAATCTTTCTCCTGCCCTCTAACACAAAACTATCCCTTCTGATTGACAATATAAATCTGTTTTGTACAGAAGAAGCTCTCCTAGCTGATAGGATCTGGTATGACTGACACTTGTACTTGGTGAAAAAGTTGATTCAAAAAGAGTAAGATGAACTTGATTAGAACTTCCTTGGTGGTCTGGTGGTTAAGACTTTACCTTCCAATGTAGGGAGTGTGGGTTCAATCTCTGGTTGGGAAGCTAAGATCCCACATGGCTCATGGTCAAAAAACATAAAACAGAAGCAATATTGTAACAAATTCCATAAAGACTTCAAAAAAAAATGGCCCACATCAAAAAATCTTTAAAAAACAAAAGAAAATGATACATGTCTTTTGTAAACATTTTAACTAAAAACCTGGAAAGGAATCATCTTTGCCAGTGGGGCCAAGCCAGGGGCAAGACTCATTCTCTGAAAATGAGTCCTCTGGTTAGAGTTCAATGTCATCTTTCTCACTTAGAACTCCCTTCAGCACATCACTTGAGATTTCCAGTTTTTTGTTTCTTTAAAGTGAAGTGAGGTGGCAAACAGTTGTGAAAGCACCAGAGTGCAGAATTGCTCCAAATTCTGATGACTTTCCTTCTTCTGTTGACTTGCCTGTAATTAATTGGCAGCAATTACTCTAGTGATGAGCGTTTACTGAATCCCTGCGAAGCATTTGACTTGGTTTTCACAGAAACAGTGCTCTTCCTTTCTGCACTTGTTTCCCACCATTTTAAACCCTATTTATTATATCTTTTAATCACAAACCTAATACAATGAGCGTTACCAAGTCTGGGTGGGAGTGGGGGGATTTGCACACCACTGATTCTTGGTACTAGCTGAACTGGGACCAGTGAAGTGTCCAGGGGCTGACAAGGGAGAGTAGAAGTTGGCACGCCAACAATGACTGTCAGTGGGTTTTACAGAAATAAAAGACATGTTGTTGAATCTGGCAAGGAAATTATGTGCTAAGACCTACCACCATAAAAACAGAGCATATACATCACTTTTATTCACTTTAACTTTCTAAATTCTTTCCAGCTCAGTCTTTCATATCATTTCTGTGAAATTATCTTAGAAAGATAAATGTGCTTTTTTTTTTCATACAAAAAGTTTCAGAGATTTTTATGAAGAAAAAAAAAAAGCAGGCCGTGGAATCAACGATTCAGTGTGAAACATTGAAGTCTGAACCCACTCTGCTTCAACAGAGGTGGTTAAGCACATGGGGACAAGGAATTTAAACTCACCTCAGGTCTCCAGGCTCCATGGCCCCCCTCCAGTCTGGCAGAGAAATTTACTTGTAACTGACCTGCATGTGAAATGAACGGGCAGTAGGCCAGCATATATGCAAATATGATACCTCCTCAACCCAAATAGCTATTATAAAATATTTAAAACATAGATGCTTTAAAACTTACTTTATAAAGAGAATATTTTCACTAACTTCTACTTTGGTAGAGAATAATTAGATCAGCCTTCTTGCAGATTTTGCTATCTAGCATCAAATACTATATTTTAAAATACCTGAATGAAAAAAGTTTTCCAGGACTTAAATCCTACCACTCTACTCCACACAAAAAAAGAGAAAATGTGAACAATCTCCAAACTTAATGGGAGCAATTTTGAGTAGAACAAGACAGCATAACAGAAGCAGAAGGAGGCAATGACAGTCTCCAGCAGACCTTTAAAATGACAGTCTTTTGAGGATGTATCTTTTAGAGGTAATCAGTAGCCTCTGAAAGCACCAGCATATTCGAGGGCAATCCTGGATATTCTCTGACTTCTCAGAGTGTGACAGTGTTCTATGTGGTTAAAAGGACTAGAAGTACAGCCTTGGAAAGCCACCCCCTTGTCCTCAAGCTGAAGATGAGGAGTTGTGTCTTATATGTTTCCAGGGTATAAATACAGAGAATCTTCTCTACTCTAATCCCCCTGGGGGGCTACAAGCAGGCACCTGACCAGGGTGACTGAGGGGCTGGCCCACAGGGACTCAAAAAGACTCGGTCATCTTTCTGACCCCATCAATGCAAAGCCCAGACTATTAGACACCATAAACTTTGCAGCTATTCATGCAGCTGAAAGCTGAACACTGTAATTCATGCCTGAACACACCTTGCCCTCCGTGGTGGCCCTACTAACCCCTGCACTTTTCATGCTGGAGGAAGCTCTAAGACCATTCTTTCCTTGGCTTCCCTGACTTCCTAAAGCAGTTCTGTTATACACTGAATTGTGTCTCCCCAAAATCTGTATGTTGAAACCTGACCTCGAAATGTTGACTATATTTGGAGATTTGTTTTCGTTGTTTAGTTGCTAAGTCATGTCCAACTCATGTCCCCCTGCGACGCCTACCAGGCTCCTCTGTCCATGGCATTTCCCAGGCAAGAACCCTGGAGTGGGTTGCCATTTCCTTCTCCAGGGGACCTCTGTGGCCCAGGGACCGAGCCTCATCTCCTGTATTGGCAGGCAGATGCTTTACCCCTGAGCCACCAGGGAAGCCCAGATTTGGAGAGAATTGAGGTTAAGGGAGGTGATAAAAGTGAGTGCCTCACCCAAAAGGACTAATGACCTTTTAAGAAGAGAAAGAGGCACCAGGATATTCGCACACAGACATGAGGCCCTGTGAAGACACAGTGAGGAGGCAACCGCCTGCAAGCCGAGGGGAGAGGGCCGGCAGAAACCAGCGCGGCAGGCGCCCTGGTCGCGGGCGTCCGCCTTCACCGTCACTCTGTGCTGTCTCAGCCACCCCACCTGCGGTATTCTGTCCAGCAGTTCACACAGACGAGCGGACGCTCCTAGGCTAGCGCCACCATCGTCCGTGTCGGCCCATAAGCCCCCGATCCAGTGGGCCTCAAACTTTTTGGCAGCAAGGACTGGTTTCCTGGAAGACAACTTTTCCATGGATACGGGGATGGAGGGACGGTTTCGGGATGATTCGAGTGCGTTGCATGTGTTGTGCACCTTATTGGGTTTCCCTGGTGGCTCAGACGTTAAACAATCCGCCTGCAGTGCAGGAGACCTGGGTTCAATCCCTGGGTCGGGAAGATCCCCTGGAGAAGGAAATGGCAACCCACTCCAGTATTCTTGCCTGGGAAATCCGGTGGACAGAAGAGCCTGGCGGGCTACAGTCCATGGGGTTACAAAGAATCAGACATGACTGAGTGATTAACGCACTATTCCTGTTATTATTACATCAACTCCACCTCAGATCATCAAGCATTACATCCCAGAGGCTAGGGACCCCTGCTCCCATCCCCATCTCTTCTTCCAACCTTCTGTTTTCCCTCTTTGAACCCTTGAAGGGAGAAGCCCTTAAACAAAATATTTTCTTTCAAATTGCATTTAATGACTATCAAGAAGAATTTGATGTCTCATCACCATAGAGTCCCAACCCTTAGAAACATAAATTTTGGTTTCCCCTCCCTGGACAGGAAAAGAAATATGTTCATCCTTCCCAATGAGTCACCCCACTCAAAAAACAAATGTGTTTGGCTCAAGCCATAAAGAAAAAACTCAGGTTGAGTTGCTGTGTCTTATTTTACATATTTATGTCTTAGCATGAGGAAGAAGCATGTCTATAAAAAAGGGGGAAAAAAGGGGGTGGTGGTTTGGAGCCAGGCAGGCCTAAGCTAAAGTACAATCATTGAATCTCCATCCTATTTTCTTCTAAAAGTTGGTATCAGGATACCCAAGTCATCAGACTAACGAGATAACTGGATAATTTTAATGGATGTTCAGTTGTTTCCCATATTTGTAAGAGTGACCCTGAAATGGTTGAAGAGATCCAATTGCTCTCCATCTTTAAAGATGGTGGTAGGAAAGCATGAAATACATGCAGAAAAAAAAATTTCCTGAAAATCATTAAAAGACCAAAGTGTTGATACTTGAGTGCTTTTTTGCTATCTGGAAAAACTTTCTTTCGTAAAGCACCTCAATTCTTCTACCATGCCAAATTAACCAAGTGTTGTTTCTTTCAGATGAAGCACTTCAGTTAAAAACACACTCGGCATTCAGTGAATCACATCTCTCCAGCTTGTTTAGAAATGTAAATGTCATTTGCTCCTGGAACATGTTTTTCTGGTTGCATCAAAATGAATGTCATGATTTTGACTAAGAGGCTCTTAGTGGACACGAGACAATTTCAGGTTTAAAATATCAGGGATTTAAACAGGAAATGGACTTTATTTTTATTTTCTAACATAGGAATCCAGCCTTTGGAACACCAAGAAAGGATCTGCTCCACAAAGATGGTGAGTAGGCTCCAGCCCAGGAAGACATAAAGTAGGAGCTGGGTAATTTTGAAGTAGCCAGAATTTGCATATGTAGGAATACGATGAACTTCCTTGCTGGGGTGCACTCTGCCCCTATGAGCCCCTCAAATAAAGCAACTCCATAAAAAGCAGCAAGCTCTGGTTTCTCTGCTCTGGAGGTTTTCATTCACGAAAAGCAAAAAGAGACCACAAACTTCACAATGAACTCCTTAAAAACCCTTGGGGGAAGATAACATCTTACAGTTGCACACATTCCCTTTTGTCTGTGATCTTCTTTGTCTCTGCACTGCTTATTTGTTTATTTGATAGTAAAATGAATTGAAACAACCTTTCTGAGTCTGAAGGGGCTTCTCTAGTGGCTCAGACAGTAAAGAATCTACCCACAATGTGGGAGACCGGGGTTTGATCTCTGGGTCGGGAAGATCCCCTGGAGAAGGGAATGGCAACCTACTCCAGTGTTCTTGCCTGGGAAATCCCATGGACAGTGGAGCCTGGTGGGCTGCAGTCCATGGAGTCACAAAGACTCAGACATGACTGAGTGACTAACATGATCACGTTTCTGAGTCTGAAGCATTTTCCTGCCCAGCTCTGAACCCAGATCAGTCCCTGCAGTCAGGCCCAGCTCTGAACCCAGATTAGTCCCTGCGGTCAGGCCCAGCTCTGAAGCCAGATCAGTCCCTGCAGTCAGGCCCAGCTCTGAACCCAGACCAGTCCCTGCAGTCAGGCCCAGCTCTGAACCCAGATCAGTCCCTGCAGTCAGGCCCAGCTCTGAACCCAGATCAGTCCCTGCGGTCAGGCCCAGCTCATTCTGTACATGACAAAATAGGAAACTGAGGTTCAGTGAGCAAGTCTCATCTTTCGTTTTGTCATCGGTGAGGTCTCCTGAAAACCAAATGGGAATTATTTGGCTATATAAACAGGGTATATTTCACCATGGGAAAGACAGGGTGAAACGTTGGTTGAACTGAAATTTTTGTGGTGGTCATCCACACCACCAGCGGCATGAAAAATAAATTCACATCATGTTTTTTTCCCCAAACATAGAAACATTAACCAGAGCTTTCTGATGAGGGTTTCTGTGAGCGTTTGAGCCAACACAGCTCTACAGAAGCACCCTTACACATTGGAGACTCTTTGCTGAAGCCACATATGCCAAGTTTTGGGTGCAGTAAAAACCCCAATTGCCCTCCCAAACACATACAACCATTTCTTTTCAGAGAAACTTGAACCCATATGTTTCTGATTCACTTGAATGACACTGTTAAGACTCCCCCAAAAGATTTTACAAGCTTTTCTCAGGAAACTTTTTTGTCTTTCAAACTTGAGAGTTATATTTAACTAAAAATAAACCAAATGTAAACCTTTACCTAGGGGGCGTTAATTCAAACCAAAGACCACAAAACTACTTTTAAAGGGCACAGTTGGTTTCTGGGACATGCAGGTCCGAGAGCTATATTCTTTCTAGGACTTCTCTAACTGAGCTTGGTAAACTGCTAAAAGAAGCACTTTTTAATCAAATTGAGAGAATAAAGCTCTATGGTAAATCCAAAATAGCACTTTCTTAAATCCCTACTCCAAATAGAAGATGTTATCATTATTATATTTGGTTTAAGAAAAAAATGCACTTTTTTTTTTTGAAATGGTCATGTAATTTGGTTAGCCTTTCAGGGTTAAGTCTGTCTGTGAAAGAAATTGAAATTTAAGGATTTTTATCTGAATTAAATCCTTTTAAAACATTTACAGATTTAATAGTAACCTATTGTACCCAGGGGATTTCAAATCCTTACTTCTAATATGCACTGGATTTCAAAAGCAAATTCTAGACCAAATATTTGGAGTAACCTGAGTTTTGCACATACACTATCTTCTTACTAGTATAAAAGAGGTTTACAGAAATGGGACACTTGAGACAAAGTATTTCTTCCCAACCATAAAATCAGGTGTATGGAAGTGTTCATTAACAGTCAGCACTAAACTGGGGCTTTCCTGGTGGGTCTGAGAGTTGTTAAGATATCCTCCAGCAGGAAAGAAAATAAGTATCAACCTGTTGTATTATCTAGGACTGGTAAAATCCAATGGAAAGGAATGATGAAGGTCAAAATGTTAAGTGTATGGAAAGGCAGCTGTTGGAGAACACATATTATATATGTACGACATACTTTATGGCTTAATCGCTCAGTCATGTTTGACTTTTTGCGACCCCATGGACTGTAGCCTGCCAGGCTCCTCTGTCCATGGGATTTCCCAGGCAAGAGTGCTGGAGCAGGTTGCCATTTCCTCCTCCAGGAGATCTTCTGACCCAGGGATCAAACCCGTGTCTCCTGCATTACAGGTGTATTCTTTACCACCAAGCCACTTGTATATGTATAAAATCTACATATGAGTGAGGGATAAATTAGGAATTTGGGATTAGCAGAGACAAATGATGACCTATACAAAATAAACAACCAAGTCTTACTTTGCAGCACAGTGAACTATATTCAGTATCTTGTAATAAGCTATAATGGGAGAAAATCTGAAAAAGAATATATATATATATAATTTTAAACAAAAATTTCAATTAAAAAGTTTCAAAAAAAACTTCAATAAAAAATTTTAAATTTGCATATATAAGCAAAATTAAGTACATATTGGAAAGAAGCAATTATGACCACAATAATAAAAGAAAGTAGGAGCCCCAGGGAGAATTCCCTGTGGCATGATCCTGCCCAAATATACTTGAAAACCACGCACTGCCGGTTGACATCAAATTACAAAGGGATCATTTCTAGAGGGTCTATTTGCATCTTTTTTTTAAAAATAATTTTTAAAATGTATTTATTTAGCTGTTCTGGGTCTTAGTTGCAACACGCAGGATCCAGCTCCCCGACCAGGGATTGAACCCAGGCCCCCGGCATTGGGAACGTGGAGTCTGAGCCACTGGGCCCCCAGAGAGGTCTCTATTTATGTCTTCTTTAACCAATAATCTTCAGCCCTGAATTCACTTTCATTTTAAGAAAAACTTAGAAGAATCAAGAAGAAAAATTTTAATTTTCACCTAAAATGAAATTCAATTTAGATTTCAAGCTCTCATAAACTGACTCCTCTGAATGGGAAAAAGATAACATTTCTCAAATTATATGTGTATTTACTGGGCCATAAAATATGAAGGCTGAGGTTTCTTAAAAAACTGCAGGCCTGATTTTCCTTTAACTAAAAGGTAAGTGCCACCATATATGAAAACAAAGATCACCTTCCTTTCTCTGTTGTCTTTTACCACAAGGAAGACTGGGAATTTTCTGCTGCTGGATCCGTCACCCTTTACTACTGAAAAGCCCTTTTAAATCCTCCTTTAGACCCATTCATTTCACAAAGCTTTTCATTTCTGTCCCATCAGTGATGCTTTTCCCCTTCCCACAATGTGGTTAGAGAGAGGTCAACAGAAAGACAAAGGAAGGTCGGCGGTAGCGCAACTGTCTGCTCTCTCTCAGTTTTGTCAGTCCTCGGTGGTTTTTCCACTTACCTTCTCCGCGTGCTGCTATTTGTACTATAATCCACCAGCCAACAACTCTGCCTCCTTGAATGAAAAACATGGCAAGGAAAGGACAAACCTGAACGTGTGGTCCTGTGATCACCACTGACCAAATCTCGGGCATCGATTGTGTCTTAACACAGTTACTGTCCTCAAGGAGTAAGCTGCCTTTATATTTCACAGCATCAGATACTATAGATTTAATTTGGGGAGTTTATTTCTCGTATTGTAGAGGGGAAAGCTTTTAATTATTTGAAAAATAAAACATATATCCCACTTCTTTTTTTCTCTCCATTTTCTATTTTTTAATTATAAAACTATGATAACACATTTACAAGAGTCTTGAAAAATACAGAACAAAGTTCATATAGTTCGACTATATAACTATTTTTAAGTAGATAAATTAAGATTTTTAGTTGGAGTTGCAATATCAAACTCCCAAAATTTAATGGAATGAATAGATGGAAAATAGATGGATATAATAGACCTGAAAAGCACTATGAACCAATTCAACATGATTAAGATTTATACAATTTTCACACAACACCAGGATACAAATTCAAGTTCCCATAGACTATAAACCAGGAGACACTGGAACATATCCAGGGACATAAAACAAGGTGAAAAAATTTCATGGTCTAAAGGTATTAAAATCATACAGAGTCTGTTCTCTTATCACTGTATCCCACCATTTTATGATATATATATTTTTTACTCTTCTTTTCCTAAAATGTGAATGATTAGGTAGGCTCATTACAAACATATGACATATAAGTGTATATATTTAAAAGTTCGGGGACCTCCCTGGAGTCCAATGGTTAGGACATGTTGCTTGCACTGACGTGGGCCTGGGTTCGATCCCAGGTCAGGGAACTAAGACCCCACAAGCTGTGCCACACAGCCCCCCCCGCCCCAAAAAAATGCATTAATTGTTTTCTCAGGAAAACCATCAGCCTGGGCAGTTCTTCAAGGAACTGGCACTGCATTTTGAGTGAGACTATTGGAAATAAAAGTCATGAAGATGTTTCAATGTCTTCAAGGTGAGCCACCCTATAATAGATAGCGATCTGTTAGAAATTAAAATAATGTGCCACCAGATGCTTCCACTGTCTCTGCTAAGGTCTTAGGTCCCAGGGCTGGATCTACAAAGACGCGATTATGTGAGACTAGAAAAGATTCACATCTTCCCTTCTTTTCATGCTTTACCCAATAAATAAATGTCTGAAAGTTCCCACATGGAGGGGACAGAAAGAACACAAGTATAAATTCTGATTGGCTTCCACCTTCCTTCCTAGTAAAGCCACCTCCAGAGCTGAGAGGTCCCTAGACTTCCTCTGGGACATTTACCTTTAGGGTTTCCTCATAGCTCAGTCAGTAAAGAATTTGCCTGTGATACAGGAGACCCAGGTTCAATTCCTGGATCAGGAAGATCCCCTGGAGAAGGAAATGGCAGCCCACTCCAGGATTCTTGTCTGGAGCATCCCGTGGACAGAGGAGCCTGGTGGGCTACAGTCCATGGGGTCCCAAGAGTCAGACAGGACTTAGTGACTAAACCACCACCCAGGTAGAAGGAGGCAGGGGATGTCTGGCTGACAGCTGAGGTCACCAGGGAAGATTCCTCTTCTTGCCCAGCACTATCTTTCAGTGTCTAATGACTCCCACCACTTAGATAAGAAAGGCTAGCAAAGAGCTAAGGTTACTGAATCTAAAGGTATTACAATACAGATTGCTACTGACAGCTACAAATGACTTGCCATGTCCTTTGAAGGAAGACGGGGCCATAAAAGGTTTACGAATTGCAAGACAAGGACCACAGATGAATGAGATCTGTCGTTTGGACTCAAGACATCACACGCGTTAGGCAGGGTAAGATGTGCACTCTTTATCCAACTTAGGAAAGAACATTTTCCCCCAAGTTCCCCCCACTTCAAATAAATACCCTATAGGCAACTTTTCAATGCTTTTTATTTTTCTGCTGAAATTGTGAAAATGGGCTGTGGAGGGGAGGCAGAGGTGATGTTTGTGCGGGGGTGATTCTGAGTAGTTGAGTTCTGCCCCCATATGTGAAATAGGCACATGGAAGGAAGGCATGGAAGGAGAGGCGGGTGAAGAGGTGGGGTGTCATGAAATATTGACAATGAGCCTAGGAGCCAGCATCCTGAGAATGTGTTCACCAGTGCTGCGTGTGCATTTCACCACATTCTGCTGTGTTAAGATTCCCAGAGCACACAGTCGTGATAATGGCAATGAAAACAGTCTCCTTTTGGGACCCCTAATGGGAAATAATAATAGTGAGAGAACAAGATGATAATCCCACCCAGCTTCACCACACAGACACTAACCAAACTAGTAAATGACTCCTGTATCACTAGAGTGTGGAAGTCGCTCAGTCATGTCTGACTCTCTGCGACCCCATGGACTGCAGCCCTACAGGCTCCTCTGTCCATGGGATTTTCCAGGCAAGAATACTGGAGTGGGTTGCCATTCCCTTCTCCAGGGGATCTGCCTGACCCAGGGATCTAACCCACGTCTCCCACATTGCAGGCAGATTCTTTACTGCTGAGCCACCAGGGAAGCCCTAGGCAGTTAATACAATGAATAAGATAGATTTTTTTTTCACAGATTTTTTGCTTGCTTATTTTTTCATTGAGGCATAGTTGTTTTACAATGTTTCAGGTGTACAGAAAAGTGATTCAGTTACACATATATATATATATGGTGGTTTAGTTGCTCAGTTGTGTCTGACTCTTTGCGATTGCATGGACTGTAGCCCACCAGGTTCCTCTGTCCACGGGATTTCCCATGCAGAAATACTAGAATGGGTTGTCATTTCCTTCTCTGGGGGATCTTCCTGACCCAGGGATAGAACCTGGGTCTATTGCATTGCAGACAGATTCTTTATCAACTGAGCCACCAGGGAAGCCCCATATATGTGTGTGTGTATATATATTTTTTTTTTCAGATTCTTTTTAACTATAGGTCAATGGATAAAGAAGATGTGGTACATATACACAATGGAATATTACTCAGCCATAAAAAGAATGAAATAATATCATTTGCAGCAACATAGATAGATGGACCTAGAGATTATCATACTGGGTGAAGTAAGTCAGGCAGAGAAAGATAAGCATCTTATGATGTCACTTACACGTGGAATCTAAAAAAAAAGAAAATACAAATTAACTTATTTATAAAACAGACTCACACACATAGAAAACAAACATGGTCACCAAAGTAGGGAGAGATCAACTGGGAATTTATGATTAACAGATATACACTACTGTATATAAAATAGATTAAAAGATCTACTATATAACACAGGGAACTATATTCAATATCTTGTAATAACTTATAATGGAAAAGGTTACAGGCTTTTACACTTTCAAACTAAAGCAAAGCAAAGAAAAATATTTCAGTCATCCTGTCTTCCTCTGAACAATCATAATTCCTTCCAACTTCCAAGGGCTAAAAATTCAGTTTCACTTTAAGAAACTGCTCACCTTTTATCCACAGTAACTATAATTTGCAACTTAAAAAAAATATGTATCTTTAACCAAACTCTTCCATGTCCTGTTTATGTATTCAGCTTCAATTACACTGTTTTGCATCCATAAATAAGCAATATGGTCATGTTATTGCACCACGGGATATTTTGATCATCACATTACAAAAATGAAAACTCCCCCAGGTCAGAATTGCCTCATTTCACAGACTCCAGAGCACTCTGCCTTCTAGAGAGGTTTGACAAGTGATTGGAATTTGTTAATTGATCGATCGTTCTGCCATTTCAGAAAAATAATAAAGTAGATCAAAGAGTTGGAAAAGAACAGACAGGAAGCCAAGAAAAGAATGAGGTAATTTGCTTGAACAAGATGAGAACCTCCAAGAATAATAAGCAAAGGGTTCAGGTTCACTCTCTCCCGCTTCCCCCCGCTTCAAACCCTGATGTCCAGATGAAATTAAAAAAACTGGGTCACTCATTCAAATTGCACATCTAACAGCAGGCATCCAGACACTTGGCAATCGGAAGTCTGACCATTTTTTTTTTATTTCACTCTTACAATTTCAGATAAAAGGAAAAAAAGGACACTTTTTCAACTGAAGCAATATGATGATAAAATGAGCGGTTTAAGTTATTCTGGAAGCCATATTTTGGATTCAAAGTATGAACAGAGGCAGGATTTAAGGACATGGAGTAGAAAGGGGTAGCTTTAGTTATGCAATAGGTAATCACACGTGAAGTGTTCCCCTTGAGGTATAAACCTCCTCTTTTTTTAACAAAGGCATATTATTAAAAGATAAAAGACAGTTTTAGAATCACACATATCCTCACAATTTTCTAATAAATAGCAGCCTGCAACAGCTGGTACGACACTGCACCAGCTTTTCAGCGTCTCCACTCACATAGTAAACTGAGTTTTCCCGTTTGCCTCAACAAATCCCTGCCTGCTAAAAATGGAGAGTTTGACAGATTTTTAGAAATGTTCCATGAATCCTAATTTCTGAGCAACAGTTGGCAAGTGAGCATGCCAGCTAAACCACACAGTGAGTGCTAACTCATTGACACGGCATTTCCACATGGAGAGAAGAAAGGAGCTTGAAGGCGATAATGGAGACGTATTTACCGGCTGAATGTTGCAGCATGTAAGAGTTTGCATTTCTTGATTATTCATCAGTAATTGTTTTACGGAAAATATATCTTACACAGTAATTTACACATTACTGAGGGTCCACTCATCATTTGCGAGGACATTCATTTCATTTAGAATAACAATCAATAAAACAGGGTCGTTTCCCAAGGAAGCCTTTTTACACAAGAAGCATGCAAAATTGTCAAATAAATGAAAATGGTCATCGTGAATTGTCAAGCTCCACAGTGTCATTTCAAATTAGTCTCTATAAGCCACTTTAAGACTGTTCGACAATAGCTTTAATACTCAGCGTTCTTCTTTTCTGCTCACAGGAGCAACTGAAAATGTTGGCATGTTACACACTTGAATGCCACAACAGACCACAGAGGGGAACATGACCAAGTTCCCCGGTGTTCATGTGAGGCGCAGAGAGGGAAACACTCTCCAGATGGACAAGACACCACTCTCCTTGAGAGAGCGTGGGTACCTGTGTCAGGAAATTCCTGCCCAAGAGATAAGAAAAAGGGATGATTGTACAGCACGCAACAGTGACGGAAGTTGGAATTACGCAGTGGGTGACCATTTGCTTTCTTTGTATGAGGCGTTGTGCATCTCAGGCATTGTATAAATAACGACAGCCTTGGTATCTGCTAGAAATTACCCCTTTGGAACTAACCACTGGGTGGTCTAATGGTTAAGACTCCTTGCTTCCAATGCAGATGTGACTCCTGGTTGCAGAACTAAGATGCCTCATGCTACAGGGCATGGTCAAAAATAATTGCAATAATAAAATTTTCAAAATTTTTAAAAATTATCCCTTTTCTCTCTTATTATAATTAAAACAGGAGGTTAGAATTATTTTTCATTGAAAACATATTGGGCAGCGTTCGGAGTGGTTTCGATGTAAAGCTGTTAACAGAGTTCTACTCAAGAAAGGATGCACATGTTAAACATGCAAAAGTCATCCTCCTATGGTGTCTCTCCCGTTTCCCTCTCCCCACTGGGGGTATGCGATTAACAGAGACAAACTACTGTATGTATGTAAAGAAGAACAAGGGTGTGCTGTACATCACAGGGAATTACAATCATTATCTTATAATAACGTATAATGGAGTATAAGCTGCAAAAATACTGAATCACTGTGCTGTACACCTGAAACTAACATAATAGTGTAAATCAACTATAATTTTAAAAAAAAGAAAGGAAAAGCCTAAGTCTACAAGAATGAAAAGTCATCAGTTTTTAAGATTCTTGTTTTTTAAGGGAATTCATTCATGATGAATTATCTACAAGTCCATGAACATGGAAGGAGAATCAAAAAGGGAATACTTTAAAAACCAAACTCTCCCAAGAGTCATGTGTCGTATGTCCCTTTACACTCATCAGCTCATCATCACCAAGTCAGTACCAACGACAAGAAAGTGACTAGAGTTTTCAAAGTTCATTAAAGATTCCAGGAGGGAAGAAAGAGCCTACATTTCGAAGGGGTGTACACTGGTATTAGGAAAAGCAACTGTCTTACTGAAGGGGAGATACAATCATAAAAGAATGAATGGATCTTTTGATTCTTTGTCGAGTATGAAAATGCAGGGAAATTAAAGGAAAAATCATAAGACTATTCTAAAAAATTTGCACATTAAAAATGCTTTCTGCATTTTGTGAGAGAGGTTATGCTGTCATCTTATGCCCCCCAAACTGGATCCCCAACCCACATTCCATTAACCACTGACTTGTCTAACAAGCTAGAAATATCTCAGCTCAGGAAGTAAACAGACATTCAATCACAGTTCTTTCAACCACCCAATAAGTTAAAGTGAAAACATTCCTGTATTGATTAGAAAGGGGTCAAAAGGCAAAAGAGGTTTAGAAAAAGCCACCTTCACTTCAAATGAAAGAGAACTCTCCCTGTCCCAGACGATAATAGACATACTGCCATGGTAAGGAGAAAAAAAAAAAATCTGGGTCAGGGCTATTGAATGAGAAATATATCCAATATGCATAAAGGAAAGAGTCAAGACAAGACAGCCTTCTGGGGAATGGCATACAGAAAGCTGGGCAGTAAATTGAATAATGGATGGAACCTATAGGGATAAATGCCAGGCACATGGAATTCCTATGCCGGTAATCTCTGGGTTTTCCCGTTTCATTGAATCTGTAGTTAGATGATGATATGATACTTTAATTAGCCTGGACCACATTTTTTCACTTCATCCTCCTAAATAAAAATTTGCAGACAAGGTGAAAAACTCATCCTAAAGATGGCCTCTCATTGGTCCTTTAAAATGATTACAGCAACCTACATTTAGAAATCCTAATACCACAATTCTGAATGCATTCAAGTGAAACACAAATGTGTTCCTGACTCCAAAATGCAAAACTGTAAAGTCTATGTGACAAAGCAATGTTATGCCTTTGAAAGGAGAAATAGCAACCGACAATGAAAATCGAATCCCGGAAATAACCAGGTGATTTAAAGCTTTTTAGATAATCACCAGCAACTAGAATGATAATACTTTAATAACATATTATATTTAAATAGCACCTTTCAAAACTCCATCATGTTAATCTACACAACATGTTCACAGGTAGGAAGGAATGGGCATTACCCCTATTTTAGATTAGAAAATTGAAGAGTAATAGAGGACGGCTTTAGCAAGATCTCTCCCGGTCTAGGCAGGGGATTCGGGATTAGATACTCAGATGTGCTTTTTGTTAAGATTTCAGTGCCTCCGAACTGATTTAGCTGGGGGAGCAAGTTTCTACACCCACTTCGTAGACGCGAGAATTTCTCAATGATTTGGCCAAATCTCAGACATACTCTACTTCCTGCCGTTGCCTGGTGGGTGTCCGGCAGTGCCTTTCCGAGGTCTACGGAAACAACCCCCGAATCTCCCTCATATCACTTCTTACTCCTAAGGCTTTGCCACAATCTCAAGGCAGAAAAGCAAGCACACTGTGGATTAAGGAGTTTTCAGGGCAAATACCTTTCTCAGCATTTGCTTGCCTCTGGAGACATCTTCCCAGCCCTAAGAAGCTAGCCTCTCCTTGAGCACTCCCCTTGAGAAATGTCTTTTTTTTTTTTTTTTTACTCTATTTTCACTCCTAGACTGAGCTTGCCTGCCTTTCAGGTCCCAGCCTGCATTCATTCAAAGCTCAGATGTCTTTCCCAAGATGCAGGCTCATCTTTTCACATGCTGGACCATGTGGATAACCTGAATTTCAACCACACACTTTTCTAATTTGACCAATAACACAACAGAGGCTCAAAGAGTAGGAAAAATGGTTCTTGTTGATACATCCAGTCTCAGCTAGAATCCCGGGTCTTCAGACACCAGATCAAGGTGGTCCTCCAGAATCAATGACCATCAGCCACTCCCGGCTCGAGGGCAGCAGTGAGCGCCCTGGAGTGTAATGAACAGCACTACCTCTGGGTGTGTCCGCAGAAGAGGCAGGAAAGGAGCTGGCTGCACTGAATGGCCCATGCATCCCACCCCAGCATCTTCACACGCCCCACTTCTAACTCCTGCCTGAGCTCTCAGAACAGCAAGGTCTCACCTTGCTTCTCATTTGCTGCGCGGCAGCATCCAAGTGCTCTTTAGAAAAGTGATTCTTTCTTTCTCTTTATTACAAAGAGCTTCAGACAAGTACACTGTTTATATTGAACAATTTGCAGATGACATGCTGTCTACCACAAAAGGACATTTTCCTGTGAATAATCCGTAGGATGCTTCATAAGTGGTTTTCGGGAGATGCTCTAATCCATGTACAAAGTGATACTAAGAAAAATACCTTCCTTGAGGGCTTTGTTATGTATAAAGCACTTTTTACAGATATCATTGCATTTGTAGGCAAATTATTTAGCCTCTCTACGCTTTATTTTCTCTACGTGTGTAAATAGTGCCACAAATGTTTAATGTTATACAAGCCTGTTTGGAAAGTGAAAGTGTCAGTCATTTAGTCCTGTATGACTTTTGTGACCCCATGGACTGTAGCCCACCAGGGTCTTCTGCCCATGTAATTCTCCAGGCCAGGATACTGGAGTGGGTAGCCATCCCCTTCTCCAAGGGAGCTTCCCTGCCCAGGGATTGAAACTGGGTCTTCTGCACTGCAAGCAGATTTTTTTTACCAGAGAAGCCCATGTTTAGAAGATTATAATTCAGTTATAGGACTGACCTAAGAATTCAAACACCATTTATATTATTTCTATTGGCAATGCATTTGTTTTAAATAACAAGTGAGTTTTTGGTTATTTGCTGCTTGTGAACATCAAATATAGTCTTCTTAAAAAGTCACTGTATAATTAGCCACTTTCTAAGTATTGCTAAGGGTTTAGCAAACTTCCATGTTCTCTAAGGATCTTATTTAATCATGATAACAGTAGCAATAATTCCTTAAGATAGATATTTTAAAGCTAATCCCACTTGATATTGAAAGATTTGTTCAGTCTGACATATAAATTCATCTTATGGATAGAGTTGTCTACTGATTTTACAGAACATTCTTTCTGAGTGATCTAATCCATTTACTTGGCTTAAAATACCACTTAGATACCAAGGGCAACCAACTTCATGTCTCTAGACCAGAAATCTCAGAATTCCTGGTGTACCCAGCCAATGTCATGCTTAATATATTCACTTAAAAATTACTTAGAGTCATTTCAAAACTAAACTAAGATTTTCATGCCAAAAAAATCAAACTAGTAAAATTTAAATTATCTTTTGGGGTTTTAATAATCAACATTTTGTTATAGTCAACAGCGTTTTCTGTAAGTTACACTGGTTATTGTTTTTCCTAATGATTTCTTTCAGAATATTCCTGAAATTTAAACACACACACAAATATAAACATTCTCAGAGAGACTTCTTACCAAAGCAGAAGTTTTGTCAGTTTAATAACTCTGAAGTGGAATTGTTAAAAGCTTCAAAAAACAAGGTATTTTAGAATAATCATTTAAGTTATTTAAATATTGGGGATAGAGGCATTTATTATGATGCCCCAGATTCCAAGATGCACGTACGATGTGTTACAGGTTGAATGAAACAGCAGCAGGAACACATTATCAGCTAAGAACAGATTTCCTGTTTATTAGTTTAGGAACTGTTCTTGTGTGTGTTGGCTGACTGCCTATGAGCAAGCAATTATTTTATTAATGAAAAATAGAGGAAATAAAATCATCCATCACTATGTGTCCAACAGCTTCTCTCAGCTTTATCATCACTTTTGTGTAAGATGTTAAATTCTTGGACTGGCAATTGTCCTTCATAGACACTGATGCGGGAAAGCCACACCCCTTCTCCAGCTTTCTGAAACCACCACAACAGGCCTCTCGGTATTTTCTGTCCATTCACCTAGACCACTGGGGTCAAAGTGGGGGATCATTTTACATAGAGCAGGATGCTCTTTGAAAAATTCCTGCTGCTGCTAAGTCGCTTCAGTCATGTCCGACTCTGTGTGACCCCAAAGACGGCAGCCCACCAGGCTCCCCTGTCCCTGGGATTCTCCAGGCAAGAACACTGGAGTGGGTTGCCATTTCCTTCTCCAATGCATGAGAGTGAGAAGTGGAAGTGAAGTCGCTCAGTCATGTCCGACTCTTAGCGACCCCATGGACTGCAGCCTACCAGGCTCCTCCGTCCATGGGATTTTCCAGGCAAGAGTACTGGAGTGGGGTGAAAAATTCCTAGTAGACCACTAATTATTATGACTCCATGGTATGGGCAAGGACACTGAGGCTCAGAGAGGTTAAACTATGTGCCCACCAACACAAAGCTACTCAGTAATACAGCCAGACTTGTACCAGCTCTGTCTCCAGAGACTGTGCAATGAAAAGTTCCATTAAGTTCCTAATGATATTCGTGAGCCAAGCTTTCACAAATAAGCAAAGTTCACTTTGTAATCTAAGAACAGAGGCAGAACACTATATCATTTTTCAAAGAATTGTCATCCTTAATTTTACATTTTAAAAGGCCTAACCTATTAGGATATGAATAGTTACAGCTGATTCCCACTTAGCTGGTGGCTTAGACAGTAAAGAACCTTCCTGTGATGCAGGAGCCTCGGATTCCATCCCTGGGCTGAGAAGATCCCCTGGAGGAGAGCATGGCAACCCACTAGGATTCTTGCCTGGGAAATCCTGCACAGAGAAGAGCCTGGTGGGCTACAGTCCATGGAGTCACAGAGTCTGACACGACTAAGTGACTAACACACAGCAGACTCCCATTGTTGGAGAGCAGAAACCAATATGACATTGTAAATCAATTATCCTCCAATTAAAAAAAAATTCAAAAAAAGAAATAAAGAACAAAGGCAAGGGAAGAAATTGATGAAATTGAGAATAAAATAGAGATGACAAAAATAGTTACTCTTTTAAAAGGTTAATAAAACTAATGAGAACATTGGGGGGAAAGAGTTTATATTTAGCAAGCCCCCAAGTTCCTCATCTGTGAGATAATGAGGTGAAGAGTAGAATTCGAAGATCCCCTCAATGCTCTGGGATGAACTTGGCTGTTGTCTCTAAGTCCGCGTCCAACTCTTCACGTCCCCATGGACTGTAGCCCGTCAGGCTTCTCTGTCCGTGGGATTTCCCAGGCAAAAAGACTGGGATGGGCCACCATTTCCTCCTTCAGGGGATCTTCCTGTATTAGCAGGGATGGAACCCGCACCTCCTGAATTAGCAGGCAGATTCCTTAGCACTGAGCCAGCTGGGAAGCCTCTCTGCAGAGCTAGGGTGCGTCAGTTCAGAGATGTATCCTCAGTGTTTACCGGAGTACTGGCCGCTCAGTGAATATTAATGTACATGTGACTGTGCAAGGTCGTTATAATCTAGCACCACTCATGAAAACCTTCCCAGTAGGCCTTCTGTCTTCACAGAAAGAGCCGCTTAAGGATCTTTAGAAAGGAATTCCATAGTGCAACTTGGGGCCACATGTGGCAAACTTCCAGTGATCCTGCAGCAGACCACTCCTCTCCAGACACAGATGAAAACACGCATGGAAACAACCCCGTGAATTTGGGTGTCATTTGCTGAGATGAGGAAGATTAAGGGAGGGGCAGATTTGCAGGAGAACGAAGGGCTGTATTTCAGATATTTTAAGTTTGTCACATAAGAACTGTCAAGAGACAGCTGTATATATAGACTTCTCTTTTTTAGAAATTGATTTAAGATGTGAGAAATATTTTGCTAAAGCCATCAAATGTCTGCATACAGCGTGATCCAGTTGGGGGGATTAATCACAGATTATTCCAAATAACTCTTAAGTATGCAAAATTTTCTTCTATATGCTATTATTAAAATTGTTTTGGTATAGGGTCCCAGAAGGAGACATCTTTTCTTCACCCACACACTCATATGCAAGTGTACAAACACACACACACACAACACACACACACACACAACACACACAACAAAACACACACACACAACAACCAGGTTTCAGAGCAATAAGCCCTTTGCAATATCCACACACACATAACCTAAAACAGGAACATCTGTAATTCCAGTAACACAGCTCAACTTTATGGGCCTTCCCTTCTCAGTTGAAACTGGCTTTAGAGCAAACACTAATTCAGGCTTCTTAGAAAACCTTTACATCTAATAAAGGCAAACCAAGTATCTGCTCATCTTTCACGGAATTATACACATGCAGCAACATTTTATTATTTTCGAATTTTTTCCAAAGACTAATACACAGTATCAGAAACATACACCTCCCCTATATTATGCATAAACCACACATGTTAGCACATGCGTGAAAGAATCCCAGCAACTTCATGTTGAAATCAAAATCTTTCTAGCTCCTTTTAAAAACATATCTACTTTATGACTATCTTTCATCAGGATAAATAAGGATTCTTATTTATTTTACCATTATCATAAGAAATAGGAACCAAATATCTAGCTGTCCATATAAGTCTGATAAATACATGTTTTCTTTTACAGATCATTTACAATTGATTGTGTCCCAATTTCTGAGTTTTCTGCTTGAGTAAAATTATTGATGTAATAGCAAATCTATGTGTACTTTGTGATATTCAAACAAATATACTTAGTTTTCTGTTGATCTCCTAGAAGAGATACCCAGGTAGTCATATTTACAATTTTTCACATGCTTCTGAGTGGGTTTGCTTTAAATGCTGAAACAAACCATATCCAATGGCAATTCTCTCACTGTCATTTCAATATCAATTTCCAGGCCCTTAACCTCCATGCCAACAGTGTTACAAAGAAAATACTTCCTAGAGCATGGAGTGAAGAATTGGCTTCTCCACTTGGCAACCGATCCTGTGTTGATGATTTTTAAAAGAATGAGTGCTCAGTTCAAGGGCCCTGGAGAGGCTGCTGATTGTAGCTCCGGTCATTTGAGGGAAAAAAGAAAGAGATTTTTCAAAGCCAGGGTCAGGGGCATGGAATAATAATAATAATTTTTAAAAATTCCTTTTATTAAAAAAAATGTTAAGCAAAAGCAAGTTTTGAGTAAGAACATATGTAGCTCCTTATAATTAGATTAAAAGCACATAGATACATAGATTCATGTCTCTGATGTGTCTGGATTTCAGATCAGTTATACACATGCTGCTGTTCAATTTCCATAAGAATAAAGCAAATGACAATTATATGTTGGCTTAATTTTGTTATGACAAAGATACTCTTCAGATCCCTTAGCAAGAAGCTTGGTTCCTTTCCATGAGGGCTCACTCCTAAAATCTGTACAAGGCCATGAAGGAGAAATTAACAAATTTGTATAATACTCTTCCACCTGACTTCTGAGTCTCTGCTTTCGTAAGATAAAAAGCCGATGAAGAGTCACGGATGGTTCCATAATCTCCCTTTAGAAGAAGCCTCTGGAGGGTGGACAGGGGTCGACTTCCGAGAAGCACTTGGGTCTTTCATGTACCCTGGGAAGATGCTCAGAATACACGACTGACTCAGCTTCTCACAGACTCTTTTCTCAACTGTTTTTTGGCTTTTCTCAGGAAAAGACCACAAGGTCGTTTTTCAAAATAGAATACTGCCTATTATAACTTTGCCATTTAAAATCATTTTGAATTGTAAAAATTAGGGATCAACTAAGAGTTTAGGATTAGCAGTTACAAATGACTGTACATAAAATATACAAGCAAGGTCCTACTGTGTAGCACAGAGAACTATATTCAATCTTGAAACAAGCCATAATGGGAAAGAATATAGGAAAGAATGTGCGTATATATTTGTGTGGCACTACTAGTAAAGAATCAGCCTGCCGATGCAGGAGACTCGGGTTCTATCCCTGAGTTGGAAAGGTCCCCTGGAGTAGGAATTGGCAACCCACTCCAGTTTTCTTGCCTGGAAAATTCCATGGACATAGGAGCCTGGTAGGCTGCAGTCCATGGGGTCAAAAGGAATCAGACACGACTGAGTAATTGAGCGCACACACACATACATTAATGTATAACTGAATCAGTCACCTTGCTGTACACCTGGAATTAATACATTATAAACCAACTATGCTGTTGTCGTCTAGTTGCTATGTCATGTCCACCTCTTTTGTGACCCCATGGGTTGTACCCCACAGGCTCCTCTGTCCATGAGATTTCCCAGGCAAGAATACTAGAGCAGGTTGCCATTTCTTCTCCAGAGGATCTTCCTGTCTCAGGGGTCGATCCCACGTCTCCTGCACTGGCAGGTGGATTCTCAACCACTGAGCTCCCAGGGAAGCCCAATATTTATTGATATCAACCCCAACCCCCCCAACACATAGTTCCTCCCTGACACATAGAGGTTTTGATTTGTTTCTCATCTAATGTGTTGCAGTGTTTTAAGAGGACATTGCAAATTAATCAAGTTCTTCTTACAGGAAGTCCCCTACACACCAACAAGTTCCATTCTGGGAGCACATGTGTCAGCCCAGTCTGTTTGTAAGTCCAACCAGGTTAGCCTAGGTAGGCAACTGACACCATCAGCTACCCAGTGCTGTACAGTAATAGGTCTATTATCCTTTTCACACACCTCATATATAAAAAAAAAAAAAAACAAAGAAAACATTTTTACTCTTACAGTGCAATACCTTGAAAAGTACAGTACCACAGCACGACAGCTGGCACACAGGGGCTGGCGTTGAGTGAGCAGGCAGGGAAAGTCACTGGCTGGGGGACACAGAGGAGGCCGGAGATGGTGGAGCTGAAGGGTGGACAGCCATGGGAGGTGGGGGGTGAGCTGCCACGCCACTCATGCCTGACATCACGGAAAGCACGTTTGCACCTTTGGAAGTCTACAGGCTGATGGTCTGAATGTACGGGACTGACTGTATTTGTCTTAGGGGGTTACGACCCTTCTAGCAGGTGTATCTTAACTTCATTGTAATTTATTCATTTCTTAATCATCCAGCATGTAATGCAGTGAAGCAAAGGGCTGGAAAGAACAAAATGCTTCTAGACATCCCCTGCCATCATGGCAGGCATCGAGGCAACACTTGCCCAAGTTCAAAAGCTGTACACTTGGGGAGAAACCCCCTCATTTCTGCTCTCTCTCTGCCTTCCTATTTAACACTTCTAACATATATACTAACTTACAGATATGCAAACATAAACATCATCACATAAAGTAAACACATAACATCCCATGCATTCAGCACCAGGGAAATAGGCTGCACTTCTCCAAGTCACATGCAAACCTCAATTCCAACTGCCGAGGCAGTGTAGACGATGCACCCCATAGTTTGTAAGATCAAATGCTACGGCTAGAGCCATCAGGTGTCCTTGAAGGAGGGCGAGAACACAGATCCATCAAGAAAGAGAATGAATTGAAATTCCTGCCAGATGCTTACTTTTTTTTCTTAAAGTTAAGCTGTTTCCCATCTTTAAATATAATTGTTGATTTATTTTTTTTAGAAACGTTTTGAAGTGGCAAATGTTCACTGAACCTCATGCTCGATTTCATGTGTTTCATTGACAGATGAGATAGTCTTTCATTTCCTTGTCTTTGGAGTATAAAAGAACTCTTTCAACTGCGTGACTTGATGATAAAATATCGGATACAATGAAAAACTGCCGTTTTCCAGGAGCCAGCACCTTTTAGAGAAGTTAACTGTATCTTTAAGGATGAGTACTTACCTGATCGAGAAGCTTCTTCCCTCCTCCCGACGTTTAATTTTATAGAATTAAGAGAATGATCATCTGAGCATAGTCAGTCAGTGAACGTTGATAAGTGCTGGGTGATCGCAGTGCTAAGTCATGGAAATTCAGAGAAGGACAAAACAGACCCTGTATTTGTCTTCAGGAAGCCTGCAGTCTGCAATCATTTCCTAGAGAACCAACATTGGCTATCAGTTTAGTTCAGTCGCTCAGTCTTGTCCGACTCTTTGTGACCCCATGGACTGCAGCACACCAGGCCTCCCTGTCCATCAGCAACTCCCAGAGCTTACCCAAATTCATGTCCATTGAGTCGGTGATGCCATCCAACTATCTCATCCTCTGTTGTCCCCTTCTCCTCCTGCCCTCAATCTTTACCAGCATCAGGGTCTTTTCAAATGAGTCAGCTCTTCGCATCAGGTGGCCAAAGTATTGGAGTTTCAGCTTCAGCATCAGCCCTTCCAATGAATATTCAGGACTGATTTCCTTTAGGATTGACTGTTTTGATCTCTTTGCAGTCCCAGGGACTCTCAAGAGTCTTCTCCAACACCACAGTTCAAAAGCATCAATT